>NW_005187457.1:1958157-2003610 GCF_000239375.1 Pundamilia nyererei
AAATTACTGACCTCTGTCATCATTTTAAGTGGGGGAACTTGCACAATCGGTGGCTGACTAAATACTTTTTTGCCCCACTGTATATATATATATACTTTATATGGTATATTCAGGTCCTATATACAGATATTTAGGAAAGCCAAAACAAAACACTCAATATCTGATCCCTCCATCTTTCTCATTTCACACACACTCCCACACACAGACCCACTCAAACCTCACTCGGCCTTCTTTAATTGGACACTTGAGCGGCGCACGACTGCATCTGGCTCCTGTTGAACACAGCCTGACATTTCAGACTGCTGACCTTTCCAGCCCCGCCACAACTAAATAATGATTAGTCCTGGCAACTGTTCCACCACAGCAGCAGCCAGGTACGTACACACACATTAACGCATAATGCACGCACACACGAACAGGCACAAGAGCGAACAACAGCAGCAACACCTGCATTAAAGGCTTTGTCTTTTAACAGTGAGAAAATGGGGTGCAGGCATTGATTTGAGAGGCCATTGTCATTCTTTTGGCTTATCGATTAGATTGTCCTTTTCCATATCTGCAGTCAGCACCCAATAATGTGTTGTTCTAAATTAACTCTGCTTGCCTCTGTTTAGTTTCTCCTTTCCCCTTTATGCACTCTCAGCATTACAGTGGAAAAAAGGTCAATCATATTCATGAGATCTGGGCCGATTTGAGAGGAGGGTGTCTGAGTGCGTGCGTGTTCTCGTGCGCACACTTTTGGGTTTGTGCACAGAAGCGTGCAGCGTGTGTGTCTAACGCAATGAGGCAGCGTGGAGATAATAGGCAGTTCTCAGATCTCTCTTCTGACTTTCTTTTCTTTCAGTCTATCACTTCTCCCTTTGTATCTCCATTTTCCTGCTGCTTCTGTCAGAACAGAATAGAAATGTTCTTCATTAGAGTCCGTCTTTTTACAGATATTCTTTGTGTTCTGTGCTTTGCTTTCACCAGACGAAACCACAGTATATATCTCTTAGGTCAAAGGTCACATTTTGAACACTGAGTGTGTGAATCTTTCATTACAGATATGTATAGCTACAGGTCGACTATTGTAGCGTGGGAAGCATTTTAAAGCAGTGGTATGCATACGGTGCGTAGTATTAAAATTCTAAATATTATTGCATCTTGGTTAAAGAGGCACATCATTTTTTACCCTTCAGTCGTAAAAGGCTGATGGGGTACCGTCGCAACCCCGCCGGGCGGACGCCATCCAAACAAGGCGGCGTAGGAGCTTCAAATTGGTACCACAGATGTGTCTGCTAAAAATCTCGGAAAAGTTTGAATCTCAGTGACCTCGACCTAAAGGTCAGGGTCAAAGGTCAAGTTTTATGAAAATCTTGTCAATGCGATAACTCGAGAAGGAAGTGACCCAGGATTCTCAAATTGATACCGTAGTTGTGTCTATTAAAAATCTCAGACAAGTTTGAATCTCGGTGACCTCGACCTGAAGGTCAGAGTAAGTTTTCTGAAAATGCTGTGAATGTAATGACTTGATTTTGAAATTGATACGATGGGTGTGTTTATTAGGAGGCTGACGAGTAGCGCTGGCGGTTGCTAGTATTAACTTTGTTGTTTAGATAATATGTAAAGGATCTAGAGCACAGAGGTCAAACTCATTTGATTATCTTGCTCTTAAGTAGACCAGTGAAACTCATCTTTCTGTCAATGTCTTAACAACATAACATAAGAGCTGTGTGAACATTATGTCTCTGTTTTTATACATAATAAATAATTAAATGCTGCTGTAATAACTCATATTATGAGAAAGAAATTACACAAAATGTCTTTTTTTTTTAAAAATTTGCTTGTTTGTTTGTTTTTGTTTTTTAACTGTTGACTTTTAAAAAATCCAACATTAGTGAAAAAACAGCTCATTTAATTATTTTACTATTACTTAATTATGTTGATGTAGTATAAATATCCATGTGGGAGATTTTTGTCAGTAGGAAAATGCTGTAAAATGTATTAAAAATACAGTTTATGTCCTCCTTCACATTTCCCAAAGCTGTCCAGTGGGCTGGATTGTAGTCCGTGCTCGGCTGATTCGGGCCCCCGGCCCTTATGTTTGACACCCCTAACTTAGAGGATTCAAACTAATTCATCTTATACCAATTGCAGACACAAAGCTGCTGCTTTTTCCTACATGTCAAGTTATACAGCCCTGAAGATTGCACATAACACAAACAAGTTGATTCTGTTACTTACTGTTAATGTAGGTTATCCTGCTGTGAACTGCAGAATAAGAATTATATCCTTTAAACAGGAGGAAATGAATGAATGAATGAGAACTTCAGGTCTTTGAATTATATGTATAAAGTATTTAATTAATATTACAGAGACGTAGGAAAAAAGTGCTGAATGTTGACAAACTGTTAATTGTTGCCATCGTTGACTTGGTTGACGTTGGTCCTCTAGTGTTTCATGGATGTCTGTCTTTTTAAATATTATTTTAAAAATTCTCCTCTGTACTCTACAGTTCTAAGGTGGAAATGCTCAGCCATGTAACTCACTGCTTCTTATGCTTACAAAAACATGAACAGGTTAAAAACGCAACCTATAAATTCCCTGTATTGTTTTCCACAGACACGTACAGTCTCTACAGTGTCTCAGTATTTCAGAAAACACCAGAACACGTTGTCGGTTTCTTTGAACTGAACGGTCTCCTGCATGAGTTTGGGGTCAGCAAAGTATTTTTTTCTCTCATTTGTACCATACAGCAGCCTGACTTTCTTCTTTATTGAACAGATAAAAGTCTCTGACCAGAACAATGCAGTGATGTATTGGGAAGTCATGTCCTTGTTGAGGTGGTTCATTTAGTTTGAATCTGATGTACTTTTCATGGCCTTCATGAAAATTGCATCTGTTGAGTTGAGCCACAGTATTAGTGTCCAAAGACTGTCTCTAAAACGTGACATCCTTGCTTTGTGAAATACAAAGAGATTATTATTTTAAGTTTATGTTGGTACAATTTCTGATTTACTTTAATGAAAAGATGTTTGTGCCAGAACAGTAATCTTTCCGTCTCTTGCAGGAAAAAAAAAAAATTAAAGTTAACCCGCTGGTGTGTACCAGTTTCTTTTCGCTCGGCTGTAGACTTTCATCAGCTGATCTTTATCTGTCAGACCAAATTCCCCTTTGAGTTGGGCTCAAACATAAGAAATCTGCATTTATTTATGACGTCTTTCTTTTCTACTTCCATCTTTTCATAGCCACACATCCTGGAGCTTAGAAGCAACAAAGCAATTACACTTTTGTCTTTAGCACCTTTTAGCCAAGCTCACTGTTTCTCTGAAATGTTAATTAGGTCTCCTTTTTTTTCTCCAGTTGGTAACACTGTTACACTGCAAAGCTATTATGCTGTATGATGTGTTGGTCTAAGTACTTCTGAGCTACTTACACATTGCTGCCCTATCACCTGGTCCACCTACTGTAGTCTGTAGCAGCTTCCGCACTGAGAATAGTCTTTTTTGCTGACTTCAGAGGAGGAAGAAGCATTTCCAGCCAGCCTGGGTGAAAAAAGAACTGTGGAACAACCTGCGTGTGACCTCCTGGTTCCTGGTGTACAAACCTGAGCTGATCAAGTGTCTCGATGAGTGCAAGCTTGGCTGACTTTCAGAATGTCAAGCTGCAGAGATTTTGTTTTCAGTGGATTGGAAGTATGATTTTACACCTAGAGGGAAAAAAGGAGGAAAGAAAAAGTAGGAAAAAAGGAACCAGATTATTTATATTAAAAATACTATCTGGCTTTTGTGTAAATGAGCAGCTGTGAAAACAACACCTCCTATTACTGCCCTAATTTTATTCTTTCTCTGTGAATTTGCATATTTTATCTCCCTCCTCTTTATTATGGGGGACCTATGCTTCCATTTTGATGTGGTTTAAGAAACAAACAGTGAAAGAGATGAAGGGCGGGTGGGAGGAAAGAAGAGGGCTGCGCTGGCCGCATCATATTGAGTATTTTCCAGTTGATTTTGTTGAAGGCTTCTCAACAGCGTACCTAAATAAGCAGCAGCATGCTAATGAATGGAGAACGAGTGTGATAATTTACCAGACAAAGAATGGAGGACTGTGAGAGAGAGGAGCCAGAGGCAGAGACAGAGGCAGGGAGAGAGTTAGGGGCAGCACGATACTGAAAATATTTTGAAATTGTTTGTCATCAATCAATTATTTAACACCTGTTTCTATATAGCCCATATGCCGGGAGGTTCTTTTTCTCAAGCTTATCCTGATAATGCTTAGAATAAATATTCGCTGTGTTACAAATACAGTAATTTCATGCACTGTTCCCACAGCCAACCATGTGTTTCATGTTTTTGCATACAGAAAAGGGGAGAGAGATGGGGGGGTGGGGGTGTAGGGGCTAAACTCAGAGGACACTAAAATGACAACATAGAAGCACAGACTCTGTCCTCTTCCTAAAAGGACGATGTGACGAAGGCAGTAAACAGTCTGTGAACAGGCTGTGGGCTCTGAGATTATTTCTTTGTCACCAGCAGAGCCACCAGTGTTGCTGAGCACTGCTGTGGAGCAAATCCTCCTAGAGAGGACTGATTGGATTTTTGTTCCAGGGAGCCTTTTGTGTTAGCAGCATAGGGACTAGATAATAGAGGTTGATGCCATTCTGTCTCTGTGTTATGGCTGGAGGAGTGAGTTTTTGCACTCTGTGTGTGTGTCTTTAGAGGACCTTGTCTCTCTAAACAACTACTATATTACTTTTTCCAACTTATTGCAGTTCTCCTTGCTTTAGAGCTTTCAGGATGATAAGTATTCATTTATTTAAGTTACTTTACTTTCTCTTTTAATCTATAGTTTTGACTATGACGAGGCATTAAAAGTACCGCACTGTTAAAGCAGGACATACTGCTGGTATACATACAGTAAACTGCCAAGAGACTCAATGTCTGGTTGAAGGTCATTTTCAGCCTGAGTCCTTCTGTCAGATCTATGTTTGGAGCATGTGGCACAACGGGTGTGTATGTTGAGTCCTGAATGTATAAATAAAAAAATATACATAATTTATTTCTGTAGGGGAGATTCTTTTTTAATTGCCGCTCCAGACACTGAAGTCTTTTCAATCTAGAAAGTTCCTCAGCTCATTATGTCTTTCTGCTGTCCTGTTTGTGTGTGTGTGTGACTTTGTACTGACCTCTGTTGGAGACCAAGGAACTATACAGATAGAGCTTTACTAGCCAATCATAGTCAACAAACCGCTTATAGCAGACATTCAGGAAGGGAATGGTAATGTTTAGGTTTCTCGATAACTCTGCTTAACTCTGTGTTTCTTTTTTAAAAACATGTTATTTGGAGACTGAATGGTTTTTGTTACAGGAAACATTTTACCATTTGTACCTGACCTGGTTCCTGCTCGGTGGGCTGACTGCAGTGTGCCTGTGTGTTTCAGGCCTTTCAGCGGGTGATTGCCAGATTTGTGTTGACTGTTTTCTCATCCATAAAACTAAATGTGTCTCTCAGCACCGGGAGACAAACAGTGTTTCCCATTGTCACATCAGCTGGCATCCTGCATCTGGACAGCATGACATGTGGCTTTCTTTTTCACACTGAAAGCAAGAATCTCAGGAAGTGTGTGTGTGTGTGTCCTGGCTGAAGAACAGAGAAAATGCAATGTTATGCTGTTTGTGTTGTCTTTTTGATGTAGAGGAAAGAATTTTTTGGGAAATATCTGACAGGTAGTGACAGGTAGGCATAAAGTAGGGCCAACGTAAATGGACACCACTGCATATATGTACACAGATTTAAATGTGTTTTGTCACCATTATTTTTTTAACTGAAACAGGTCCATTTGCATTGCAGATTTAGATATAAATTAAGATGTTAATGGAAGCATAGAAGATGAACTCTGCTGTCCTTTAGAGATTCACAACTCTTTCAGCTGAAATTAGTGCAAGAAAATAAAGTAATGTGGGGAAAAAATAAGCAGATTGTTGGCTTTTTATATCCTTTTTCAAACACAGCAGCTGCACAACATTAAGCTCAGATTCAGTATTAACCTGCCCAGGTGTACAGTAAGCTGCAGTGGAGAGATTTGAGATCAGTGACCTTGCCTGTCCTTGACTACTGTGTGTGGGCGTGGGTCTGTGGATGGCCAGTTGGTGGTTAAATAAAGGCCGTTAGTTGTCAAAGCTCTTTGGCCCTCATCATGCCCCTGCAACCTCGCTCTGATCCCCCACCCATCACCACGGGCCTTCCATCCCCCAGTGAGGAGCGGGCTGCTGGTTGGCCCAGGTTTTATCTGCTATTATCTGTCAGATGTTATGCACCCGTGAGCCTGGCTGCCCCTCTGCATGACGGGCGGCTTTGGTCGCTCGTCCAATCCCAGCGGCTCCCCACTGTCTGTTACAGCTGCAATGAAAAGTTCTCTGGCTGCCTCCGTCTCTGTCTGACAGCTGCCCTGGAGGAAAGGGTAAGAGAAGCACAGGGAAGAGGAGGAAAAGGGGGGAAAATACCATTAAGATGAGCTGTATTCCCACAGACCAAAGCCTGCCCACCAGCCATGTGCTGCAGCTCACCTGGCTGCCAGATAAGTGGAGATTAGAGGAGAGGAGAAGGTGGAAAAGGTATTAGAGGCATAAGAAAAATTCTCTCTGAAACCCGGGGACAGCCTTGATACTTTTAGGATTTCTTGTGTCGTGCCTGACATTTGATGCCGACGCAGAAAGGGCACAGAGGCAGACAGCCCATGCTGCTATTACACAGATAGGCCAATCTGCACTCTTTCATATATTTCTGCTTGTTTGTTCCCTGTAGTCTATTGTTCGACTTGTTGCTGCAACTGTATAAATTACAGTTTAGCGAGTTTCCTATCTAGTTAGCAGAGAATAACAGTCTGGTGACACTGGCAGGATCAATGCAGGTCCACAGCAGGAGGCAGAGTGGCCCTAATGAACTGAATTGACTGGTGCTGAAATATGATCAGTATTTCTCTGGTGGTCATTATGTTCCTCGTGAAGAAGATCAATGTCTCCTGGGTGAATCACTGAGTATGCACAGCATGAAGTCGAGGCCTGCACTGATACCATTCTAAATACTTAATGAAGTATTTATTCACAATAAGCTTTGCCACCGCATGTGTTTGTGCTCCACACACGTCTTTCTTATTTCTGTCTCGCTTTCAGTCAAAGGTCTGTTTTTCAGGCCCCGCAGCATTAGTAACTGATGTCCTTGTATGAGACTGCGCTGTTCATTTCATGGGCTATCACTTTTTAAATTGGTGAATGCCTTCTTCATGGTTGATTAGTAATTCATGCAGAGCTAATTAAGAGGCATAATAAGAGAAAGCCTGGTGAGATGATTCAAACCAAAATAGGAAAATGGTTTTACCCCGGACAGTAAACAGTTGTGATTGATTGTAGCAGAGCGTTGACCATAAAAGACGTTTATGCCTCTCTGAACCCGTCATCGTGGAACCGCACATCCATATCTTCATTTTGCTCGGGGCTACCCCCATCTTGGAGTTTATTTCCAGAAAGTTGCCTTAATGATCCCTGGCTGCCTAATGCCTGGCATTGTCACTTTGCTGATTGTGGTGTCTGCATGCTGTGGCTGCCCTGCCAACAATCATCACGCACACACCTGTACCAGCATCTGTCCAACCTGCAGACAGGCACAGGTGTTGCCTTTAGATTGGCTGTCGACGTGCACTAAAGTTACTGCGCACACTTTCTTTCCATCTTCTGCTCTTTTTCTCTGTGCATTTGTGTGTCGCACATACAAACGCACACACGCGGGGCTGTAAACTTTAACTGTCCGTCCATCTGTCCGTTCGTCTTTGGGAGCTCTTTATGATTCCAGGCGCAACACTTCATTCATGACGTGTGTGCCCACAGTCTAATTCCATCATCAGCATCATTACTGCTATTATCCCGTGTCTCCCTTTAATGCAGGCTAATGGATGACCAATAAAGATAGATGAGCCTGGCAGTGTGGAGCTAATAGGCAGGACATGATGTCTGGCTTCTGTCCTGACTCGAGTCTTTAGCCGATCAAATTCCCCCACAGATAAAATATTGCTAAAATATTATCTTGAGTTATTCCTCCGCTTTAATGAATCGCTGTAGCTCCAGCTAATTAGCGTGCCAATAGTTTAGGATAAATCAGAACAGACTTTGTGGGCTTGACTAATTGTTAAAAAAAAGGAGCATTATAGATTTATTAAATAAATAGCAGCTGTGAATTTATTTTCTAACGGTTAAAACTCAACACACAACAATGAGCACAGAGCATTTCACTTTAAACTGTTTTTGTTTAACAGCATTTTCGGTGTGCAGAGGTCATTTCAGACCTAGATTTGAAGGCTCCTCGGTGGCAATAACTTGCAGATATCCTCGGCCCATGTATTTCTGTTTATACATAGAAAGAGAAGTTGCATAATCACATAATTATATATGCTAGAGTTTGTTTATTTTGATAAATATCCCAGTCCCACTCTTTGTCCTTTGTAGTGATAATTTAAACATATTATTTTGTCCCTCTCCAGTCCTCTTACTCGAATAAATTAGAATATTTAAAATTATACAATATTAACTGCTTGGGTGGCTTTGATTTTTTTTTCTTTTGTTCGATATTGTTGCAAAATCCAATAGAAATCGTAGAAAAACAGATCATATGTTAAGTAGTAATCAATACTGAAGGAACTTCATAATCAGTCAGCGGTTCATTGGGGTAAAAAAGTGGATTTAGTTTGTAGGTTTTATATAAATTGCACACGCCATCCTTACAGACTAAACTTATGGTATAAATACTATGTTATCATATTTAGTTTTGAATAAAATATTTGTACATAAAAATGCATTATAGCAAGCAGTTTAATATTTTCAAGGAGCTAAAAAAATCTGTAAAGCTGATTAGAGATACCACAGATAATTCAACAATGCAGAGCAATGATAGTGAAGTGGAAGACCAGTGAACATAAAAGAGAATATATTCCTTCAATTTCACTGTCTTCATAGGTGCAGTGCAGTAAAGTGAAAAATATTTATCTTTGTGCATATTTGTCACACTTATGCTTATTTTCTTTAATATTGTTGAATCATGAACGGTGACATTAACTGAGGCAAGCAAGGACCTGCAGTTCTTTAGATGTAGTTCTGGGTTCTTTTGTGACCTCATGGATGAGTCGTCGAGTAATTTTCATTCACCACTGTTTCGAATGTCCTCGATTTGTCGGTAACTGCTTTCACCGTGGTTCTCTGAATTCCCAAAACCCTAGAAATGTCTTCGTAACCCCTTCCAGACTGATGGATTTCAGTGACTTTGTTTCTCATCTCTTCTTCAGTTTCTTTAGCTCCTGGCACGATTTCTTTCTGATCTTTTAGTCAAGTTCATTTTGTCAGACAGGTTATATTTAAGAGATTTCTTGATTCAACATGTCTGGCAGTAATCAGACTATCGAAGGTGAAATCAGCTTTCAAAAACGTGTGGTTAATCACAGTTGGTAAATGGCCTGTAGTTGTATAGTCCCTAAGGACCCCAAAGCGCTTTACACTACATTCAGTCATTCACACACAGGTGATGGCAGCTACATTGTAGCCACAGCTGCCCTGGGGCGCACTGACAGAGGCTGCCAGACACTGTCCTCTGACCACCACCAGTAGGCAACGGGTGAAGTGTCTTGCCCAAGGACACAACGACCGAGACTCTTGGAGCCGGGGCTCGAACCAGCAACCTTCCGATTACAAGGCGGACAGCCAACTCTTGAGCCACGATCACCCAGTTAATCCTCGATTTAATAAATGGTGGGGGTGGAATGGGTGGTTTATTATGGCCAGGTAGGTTTGGATAACTTGTTTTCCTTAATGAATGAAATAGTCATTTAAAAACTGCATTTTACATTTACTCAGGTTATCTTTGTCTAATATCAACATTGCCCATGTCCACATGCAGATACTGTCGTGGTTGACCCAGCATCTAGTTTTAGGATGTTTCGAGTTTTCTTTGAGATGTGGTTCAGGTTGTAGCTCTGTATCTAGTCCTCAGTATAATATTGTTTCTTGTGCTTCTGAGTTTCCCTTTGTTTCCAGCCTGTGATCTTTTGTGTGTCTTTTCTGTCTCCCCAGTCGGTCATGCCTTCACGTTTGTTAATGTCCTGTCACTGTATCAAGTTCTCATGTCTTAGTCCTTATCTCAGTGTTTGTTACTTCCTATTTTATTTTGAAACTCCCTGGTCTTGTGTGTGTTGTGCTTAGTTTTGCTTCCCTATGTCTTGCTAGTCTGATTCCGTTCAGCTGTGTTTCCTGCTGTTTCCAGTCTCCTTAATTACCTGGTGTGTATATGTTGTCAGAGTCTCTTTTTGTTCTTTGTCATCTTGTCCGCTGTGGTTTTGTCCTCCTTCGGGAGTACGTTCTCCTTATTGAGTTGGAGGTTTGGTTTTCCTTGTTTTGTTACGCTTGTTATTTTGCACTATTAGTTTAATAAAGCCATATTTCAGTTTACCCCCATGTTTGGGTTCTACCTCTGTCGGCCACACAACCAGACTTGACAGATACAATGTCTTTACAAAATGTTGCCAATTTAGACTGTAAAGTACTATCTTTAGCATGACTTCGCCATTTCATAAGCATTTGATATTAACCTAAAGTATACAGGCACATAGTCTTGTCTTTGAAGCATAAACTAACAAATAAATGATGATACTCCTCTCCAAGCTACAAAGCATGTATAAACAATTAATATATTTAACTTTACAAAATCTGGAGTTTCAGTTCCAACTGAAAAGTTGTTTTTTCACTCTTAAATTTTCTATAGTTTGTACACAGGCTATTGTTAAACATGTCAGAGTTCCAACTTTGCCTCAGGATATCAGATATCCTCATCTCAGCTGCTGCTTTTATGTATCTGTCATTCACCACTCCGGTATGTCCCGGTAAATATGGAAATCCTGTATACATGTGTCCATCATTACTGATAAACAGCTTTATCATATTTATTATGATTGTAGTTGCTTATTATTATACTGATAAGGAACTTACCAGATGGACTCCAACTAAACTTTCATATTCTTCACTAAATACTAATTTAAAGGCGGTTTTGAGTTTGCCGCTTGCGTGCAGTGTTTTCTCACGACGCAGTGCACGGAGGAAGCAGAGGAGATTCTCACAGCTGGTAATAATGAAAACAAATTCAAGTTGTTTATCCTCACTGATATCTTCAAATTAAGGTTGTGATAACAGAGCACTACATAAACGCAAACAGTTACATTTTGCTCCCTATCAGAGAGGTGCCACTCTCCCCATTACAAGTTAGAGTACAATAAGAGATGATTTTCAAGATGTTATTTCAACCCAGAGCAAAGGAAGATTTAAAGTAAGATCTCATCTTAGTTGAGTATATTTCTCCTAGGCAAAAGTGAGCTCAATAGAATATCAGAATTAGATTTTCACCACTTTCTCGAGCTTCTTAATTTCAACTCCTGAGAAACGGCTTTCCTCTCATCTCAGGCTTATCCCAGTGTAAGATCCTGAAATACTTTTTTCCCTCCCTCATTGCACTGATCTGTCTGATCTGTATTTGTCTGAAATAATCAACTTTTAAGATAACAGTACAATCCAAAAGCATACTGGATAGACTTATAAATGAGCTTCCATAGTAACAGAAATTTGTCACAGTGATCAAATTCAAGTCTCGTAGTATGTTTTATCTGTTCACACTTCTAAGACCTATATATAAAAAACATTTTTTTATTGATGTATCAGAAATCTAATTATGCTTGTGTGTCATTTAAAGTACACATCTGCTGGTATGGTTTTAATAATATTTATTTTCAATTTAAATCAAAGTTTTCATTTATCATTCTCACATTTTTTTCAGCAGTATTGACACCAAACAGTTCATCAACCATACATACATTGTGGAAGCCTTTGCTGAAAAGAAAAGAACAAGGGACAATGTTTCCCTGCCTGTAACGGAGTTGCTGGGGCCTCTCCCTGGAGCCAGCAAGCAGGGGTGCGAATACTTGTTTCCCCTTTGTTTGGTGCACGTACATTTGCCTGCTGAGCAAGAGGGTTGTTTCCCTGTGCCTTAAGGTGGGGAACTAGTCCTATTATTTGCAGGTATGGTCACATGGGCAATGACAGTGAGACCTTGTGGGGTGTGATCTTAGGAATGGCCTGTCAGATCTGAATCTGAGTGGTGTTACATTGCTGGATTTCTGTGATAATCATAGTTTGTCCAAAACAAACACATTCACTTGGCACTAAGCTCTGTGGCAGGTCAATGATCAGTTTTGTGTTAATATAACTGGAGCTGTAGCAGCACATCTTAGACACTGCGATGTACAGAGTAGCGAAACTGTCAACTGACCACCACCTGGTGGTGAGTTGGGTCAGGGAGTAGGGGAAGATCCTGGACAGGCCTGGTGCTCCAATACATAAAGTGAGGGTACATGAGGTCCCGGTCCTTGAGTTCTTCAACTCCCACCTACAGCAGAACATCAACAGCATTCTGCAAGAGGCTGGGGGGACTGAATACAAATGAACCGTGCACCTCCACTGCTGAGCCACCTGACCATAAGGTGGTTGGTGCAGGTGGTGGACTCTTGAAGTGAAGGGAGTCAAGATTAAGAAGGAATCCTATCAGACTTGGTTAACCTGTGGGATAGTAGATGCAACTGAAGGGAATCAACAGAATGCCACATTGACAATACCTGAATCAAAAACTTAGGTATGGAAGGAATTCAGAGAGGTCATGGAACAAGACATCAGGAGAAGAAAGCAGTGAGAATCAGAATCAGAGAGACTTTATTTATCCCCAAGGGGCAATTAAGAGAATGTAGTGCTGTTGACTTGAAATGAGGACAGGCCAGGCAGTGGAAGCAATACTTTGAGGATCACCTCAATCCCACTGACGTGCCTTACATAGAGGAAGCAGAGTCTGGTGATGAGGGGATGACTTGAGGTTACCGAGGTAGCTAAACAACTCCTCAGTGGCAGAGCTTCTTGTCGTGGAACTCTGTTAATTATGCTAACAGTCCTTCCAAGAAATCTGTGCTAGAGACTTAGTAAGGGAAATGCTAGAATTTTATTTGTGTTCCTTAACACTAATTAGCAGGTATCTGTCCCTGTGCAGCACACTCATAGAGAACATGGATGCACCTCGTTAATGTGCAACTTCCCAGAATAAGTTACTAATTTAGCTGCCCCCTTATTTTACAAATATCAACATTTCTGGCTACAAAAAAACCCAAGATGACAATGTTGGCTGTCGATGGCTGTCACTCTGACTTCAATCAACAATGAGTTATGGGGCTTTAACACAGGATGTACCTGTAGCACTTTAACGCTTGCTGCTGGGTCCAGCACACAGTTCAGTCCCAGATTACCCCAGAGCAGAAGGTGGAGGTGAAGCATAGCTGCAGTTTCCAAAACTTTCAGTGGGTATCTGTGTTTTCTATGCATTGCTCTTTACCTCAAGAGTTTTAAAAGATTCATAAAGCTATTAGCACACAAGAAATCTAAGGTGCACTTAAACAGGGCGCCAATTTACAATAAGCTATGTAACTGTCAAAAACAGAGTTATTATAGTTTTTTTAGGTTTTGTTTTTATTCTGTTCATGTGGATGAAGCGTTTTCAGTGGGAGAAACGTCTCATTTAAGTGACTTCTTCAGTTTTTTGGGATTTCCTTATCTGGATGATTGAGTTTTTGTTTGTGAATTTGATAACTGGAGTTTGAAATTGATACCGTGGGTGTTTCTCCCCTAAATCTCTGATGCATTTGAATCTGTTCCCTTCATCACGCGGGGTCACCACAGCAGGCAGCTCCACGTTTGATTTGGTGAATTTTTACACTGACACATCCCCAAAAGGAATTTTTGTCTCCTCCTTTTGCTTGTTAGGCAAATATGTAATCACTACGATATAATTTATTTACTTTAGGCACAAGATATAAACCTTTCCTGCATTTTACCATCCTGCCTGCTGACCAGCTGAATGGATCCTTTCTGTTGCCTGCACAGGCAGTCACTGCAGTACACAGCGGTCAACATTCACATTTGTTGACCCTTTGAACGTTGACCACTGTGTCCGCAAGAGCTCCCTACTTGTGCGCATCACAGCGCTTGCACTGTGCAGCAGCAGACCATTGTACCCCCACACAAGGGTTTCAGCATGAAGTGCATCCCGTGTTCGATGTAAAAGCACCTTGACTCGTCCAAACCACATTCATGCAAGGCTTTCATTAATTACACGTGTTACCACAGTGAATATATATATATATATATAAAATCAATAAGCTAAATAATTACGCACACCCCACTTTTCAGTTATTTATTTGTAAGACACTGTATCTGTTTACCAGGCTTTACAGTTGTGTTTCTTTTGTTATTCCTAAACCAGACAAGAACATTTGTCTTAAATTAGTTTATGAAAGACAGAATTCAGAATCTAATAAGCTTCAGATGTGAAAAGGATTATCGGGTGGGGTGGGGGGCCGGGGGGAGTACTGTAGGCAGCAATTTTTCTTTCTTCTAGAAAGGAAAAAATATTTGGATGATGTAGCTGTTGTTGCTGATGATGCTTGCTTGTCCTTTTACATCCAGCTGGTTATCAGAAGGTGAAAAAAGTAAAAACACCTGTGTAGGTTGACCGTGGTAGTTTGTGCTTTTATATATTTAGAACTAAATCAATACGGTGTTGTACATTTATTGGGTCTGCAATATATTGGTAATTGAGACTGGCAACAGTTACAATAAATCTTATTACACCAGTCAGAAACATGACACACATACCGCAAATTCTCAACTATTGATCTCATGTTTTAAACCACAGTCTTTAGTGGATTGCTGCATTTGTGTCCTGTTTTATTACTGCTGCACATCTATTTCTTGTGTTTACAGTATTTAAGGTATGCTCATCGTGTCTCTGAACGTACTGCAATCTCTGGGGCACCTTTGTTGAAAAAATTGTTTACATTTTCATTTAGCTTCTCCAGGCAGCAGGAATGATATCGTGAGGTTTTAAACACTGGAGATGCTCCAGAAACTGACCCGCCTTATGCTGAAGGGCCCAGCTTTAAGGACGGGAGAGCCACTGAACAGAAGCTCAGATTAACAATAATCCCTTGTTCAACTTGTTGAGAACTTGCTCAAATCTCTCGTCTATCACTCCCATTCCTGTTTTATTTTGCCGGGTGTGCCAGACTGCTCCAGTTAGTGTAGACACGCAAGATACCTCTGCCTCAGCCTCAGCCTTCTAAATAACTGTCGATCCATTCGCTTTAAAATGTGGAAGAATTCAGCTTTTGTAAATGTATAAGGAATGTGTTCAGCTTTGACAGTTCAGCTTATGGATTCTTCACAGAAAAGTGAAACGAGCTGGTCTCTCAAATCAATAACTGGCAGATGTAACTCTGCACTGAAAAGAGTTTCAAGTGCTGCTCCAATAACTGCAGCAAAATGAGAGGCGACGTAATATGTTTTTCAGAGTTATTGTCGTTTCTTTGTTTGTTTGGAAATGTTCTTGTATACATCAACAGACTCAGGGACGGGTCACACAGGAGAGTGAACAAACATCACGGGGAAGCTGGCATTTGAAAGAGGCCTAATCACAACTAAACTAAATGCCTGAAACTATGAAATGAAATATCAGACGTGTGTGTGTGTGAGGGGGGGGAGCCTCTATATAGTTCTGCATCAGTTACTTTTCAATTACAGCAGCCCAAGCAGAACGAAATTGTTAGTGTCATTTATCGACTGTGGTGCCCTCCATTAGAGTACCAACTGAGAGAAATCCATCCTGTTGTATAACCACCTGGCTGTCTTACAATAACAAAGAGTTCATTTCTGTCAGCTGGCCTTAAGTGTTTTGGGTGTTATACAAGGAACAGATGAGAAGTATACACCAGGAAACGCAGGAAAGCACACAGAGACCAATAAAGTCTAACCAAGCAGGTAATCATCTTGATGGCTTTTCTGAAACAGTTAGAAGACAGAGTGAAATACCAGAGGTGCCTAAATGAATGAGATGACAAATCATAAAAAGTTACAAATATTTTAAATATAAATATTTATTTGAGCAATTTTAAAATTAATAAAAAAAAAATTGTTGCTTTTGAATACCTTCGCACCCGAGCACTTTCTAACAGCACAGTTAAAATCATGTCTATTACTTATGCCTTGATGATCTACCCTGGTGATGTGGACCAGGCAAGAGTAGCCGAGCGCAGACAACATCCCCAACCCCCCTATGTGTATATTTTTTTAATACTTTGTGAGGAAAAACTGTCAACCATATCCAAAGTGCAGGACCAAAGAGAAGTAAATAATGTATGCTTTTATTAGATTCTTTGAAGACGATATGTGCTACGCGTTACCCGTTTCAAATGTGGAAGATTTCAGACCTCTGCACAAAACAGATTTTGATAATCAGAAGGTGTATCTGGTTCACAGAACTGAAGAGAATGGCAGCGCAGGCCAGCCGTGCGAAGCACAGATCCTTGCCCTTGCAGGTAAGTTGTCCTCCTAACGCAGGAGATTTTGTCTTTTTTAACGCTTCTTTTCGCCGTCTGACCAAGTAACGCTGATGTGCGCGAAACT
Source organism: Pundamilia nyererei (assembly GCF_000239375.1). Taxonomy (NCBI): domain Eukaryota; kingdom Metazoa; phylum Chordata; class Actinopteri; order Cichliformes; family Cichlidae; genus Pundamilia; species Pundamilia nyererei. The sequence goes on from NW_005187457.1 coordinate 1,974,720, forward strand.
CAGGAATGTGTCAAACCAAGTGTTTTCTTTTTCCTTTTTTTGACCCGATCTGTCAGGACGTGATCAGCTGGAATCTGACACCGATAGCAACAACAACGTCCTCGGCTGTGGCTAGCTAGATATGCTAGTTAGATATGCTAAGATAAGTTTGGTATGTAGTCATACCTTGTTGTCGGTGTTTTATATGTTCTTTACACTTACTGCGCCGTGTCTCTTAAGTTACCCCTCTTGTTTGGGTTGGGTAGTATTGGTTGTGTCGCTAAATACGTGGCATGTAACGTTAGCGACTCACAACGGTTGTTTACAACATGAAGCTAACGCTTGCTAGCTTGCTTGGTTTGTATTCGTTCCGTGTTAGCATGCTACTGCCGACGTACAGACGCAAGGCTGTCACCGTATTATAAACATATTTGACAGCCGGTGACTGATCTGTCATTATTTTTGAGGCTCTCAAATGTAGTTGAGATGCCAATCCGGCGGCTTTGGTGGGCTGCAGTCTGCATGTTAGCTTTCTTATCGGCAGATTCGTGCCACAGAGGGGTTGCGGTGCTGCAGTCGTTGCAGACTACATACAGCAACCTGTCAGTAACATGTCAGCATCGCAGCCGTTTCATGTAGGTTTATCGTGCAAATGTGATGAAGTGTGCAGGTGAAATGCTTTTGCTCGTGTTTATTTGGAGTTGTAGAAATGTTTGCTCACGGTCGTTTTCTATGCACGATCTTTAGCTACATCACTAATCCCCGAGTCTGATCTGTCTGAGCTGGGAGATCTGTACAATGTCGCCAGCCCAGGACCATTTGTACCGCAGTCCTCTGACATGCTTACACTCCTACCTCATTTAATGCTAAAGTCGCCTTGATGAGGCAGAATGGAGAGGCTAACCAATACAGATGAGAGCACTTCCGTAGATACTTTGAAAAGCATACTTTGAAAATTCATGCAACTTTTTAGGGACTTTTACGAGTTTATTCTTGCTTCTATTTCCGGGGCTCACAGATACAGTAGAAGAATTTGAAGACAGTATAACACAAAAGAAGATGAAAATTCCCAAGATGTCCACGAAGAATTCAGGAAACTCCATCGAGAACAATTTTGGAGAGGAAAGAATGCCACTCAGGCATAAAAAGGTAGGAAGATCAGAGGTACACTGTGGTTGTTGGGCATTGCAGCAAACATATGTGTCTGCTGCAATGCACACATATTGCATCATTTATACCGTCAATCATGTATAAATGATCTAAATCAAAAGGTGTTTAGACTTGTTTATGTTAATAGTATCATGATAGTCTATCACACTGGGTCCGTGACATGCATTTGAGGATACTTTACATTAAAACTAATTGCATTAAATGTCATCTTTCAAATAGAAAAATGACTCAAGCTTTGCCTTTTACTGTGTCAGAGAAAACCCAAAAAAGTTAAGTAGTGGAAAAAGGCCACATCAACACTCCAAGTATAGGAGCATGTATAACTTCACATGTAAATTTTTTGCAGCGATGCTCTGATATCTAAATATATCTATCAATGATACGTCACATTTTCATAAACTTGGCTGACACCCCAAATCCCCCACACTATTTTTACCATATGCTGGATTAACACAAATTCAGCACTCTGGACAGCTGCCCTTTCACAGACAAATCCTCTGAGCGGCTCATCAAAGAACTCTGTGACTCCTGTCCTCCCATTTCCTATTGAGATTCGCATGTCAAAACAAACAGTTTGAAGTCTGCCTGTCGTGTCATTTCAGACAGATTTGTGGTTTTACGTAATATTTTTCTTCTGTTTTGAGTGGCGTCAGTCATATATTTAGTCAGAGTCATAGCAAAGAATTTTACACAATACTATCTTGATGCATGCTCAATCGTCTGGGTAAGAAAATCCCAGAAAATAAATTATGTTCTTCTGGATGCAGCGTTTTCAAAGTTGAGACTGAAGAAGTTGATTGGATGATTGATGAAGTGTGTCTCCTAATGGCAACACTATGTCCGGATGAACAGAATCGACTTTGTGGGAATACTTGTACATATGAATAAATATTTTAACAGGCCTAACACCAGAGTTCTCAAAGTCCATGACATATTTTTTTAAATATAGGTCAGATTTCATTTTGCCAACCTATTTCGTCTCTAAATTGAGTTATTACTCTCCTCAGGCCCTGTCACAGGACCATGGACGCCCCCTTTCTAACTCATCCAAAAGCCTAGCGGCGGTAGTGGCTCGCCTAGAGAGAAATGCAGCCAGCTCTTGTATGGAGGGCGAGGAGGACCTGGATGAGGACCGGCTGGCTGAGGTGGGAGAGGATGCAGATGACGAAGATGATGATATGGAGGCAGAGCATCAGCGACATCATCACCAGCAGCAACAGCAGCATTTGGCGGTGGACACAGATTGTGTGCCTGAGGTGGCTGCCGCTGTTGTTCCCAGAGTTCTGTATGAGGAGCTGGTTCACAGCTATAGGCAGCAGGAGGAGGAGATGAGGAGGCTACAGCAGGAGTTGGAGAGAACCCGCAGACAGTTGGTGCAGCAAGCCAAGAAGCTCAAGGAATATGGCAGCTTGCTGACAGAAGTCAAAGAACTGAGGGACTTCAACAGGAGACTGCAAGACGTACTTCTCATGAGACTGGGCAGCGGTGAGAGACCAGTAGCACCCACACACAAGCCAACAAACCAGTTACCAGTACCACAAAGTTGATTAGTGAACTTTAACCTCGTCAGTTGTTAAAGAAAACGTTTATATTTAAAATGAATACATATATAGTAAGGAAACTGACAAGTGAAGTGTTTCTTATACAGAAACATCTGATCAGCAATAAGGCCACAATTTCAGTGGAAGGAGTTTAGCAGCAAGCGTGAGAATATATATTAAGTTTAGTGTTCACTTTATGTCCACACAGCACAGTAATTTTACCATCTCTCTCCTGACAAGGTCTGGATGACAAATGCAGACAATAATTATTTCTTTTTGCAATTATGTGCAAAAAAACAAAAAAAGTGTAAAGATGAATGTCTGTGAAGGTTCTCAGGTTCTCTCATCCGGGAAGCTTCTTCAGTTCAGAACTAAAGAAGCTTCTTGGATGGTGATGATGATGATGGCTGAGTGTCAGTCAGTTAATCTGCTTAAGAACTGATTCTTTTATAAAACGAGAGTCCTACCTACTTTATAGGTGTCTTTAAGTTTGATTTTTGTTACTGTATATGGGTGCCATAAATGTGCACATTCTAAATATTGTCGCTGTTGCTGCTAGATAAGCCCTTACAATATTAGAGAAAGAACCAGACGATCCTCTTTGAGCAAGAAATTGGTGAGGGCGGGAAGGAAGAACACCCTTTTAACTGGAAGAGAGCTCTGGTTCAGGGAGGGGCAGCTGTCTATTGCGAACAGTTGGATGTGAGGAAAGAGGAAAAGAGAGACGAGGACAAAGCACCGGTGGGAAAACTACGTTTTGATTTCACACAAGGCTTGAACCCCAGTCTGTTGGGTGAGGCTCATGTGACCCATTCATCCAACAGTACCTTGTCCCTCTTTTGCTTCTCCCACCACCCACTAAGTATTTATTATGTCTTTCTCTCACAGTACAAAAGTTCTAAAGTCCAAACAAAGTGATGGTCCTGGACTAATGTTATTTTGATTTAGGAATATTAGACACGCAATTATATCAGATAAGCCTAAAGAAAAGCACTAAGCTTACATTTAAATCAGATACAGTTTGTATAACCCAGTGTCCCATACAGATTGATCATAATTACCATAACAGGACTGGTTTCTGCCAGAATCAGGATAAGATAAAAACTGAAGAAACCTTTGGGGAATGATGTATACATGTGGAGAGAGATTATAATCCAAAGGGATTTTAACAGGTCTATTGCTGAAGTGGTAAATCCAGTACTGGAAGTTGAATAAAATGCACTTTGGTTGTGTGATTAAAAGTGGTGTCATTGCAGTGCACAGTGCTGTACATACTCGAGCTCTGCCAGATGCTGGTCTTAACCTCAGACCCCCTGCAGATCTGAACAGAGGCGCCCAGCTACTGGCTAGACCATCTAATGGACAGGCTAAAAATTAAAGCACCCTGGGGTGCTGTCAGGCAGTGGATGGAGTGCGCTGACCGATATTAAAACTCATCAGCTACATTGGAGCTTAGCGTGGCCAGCCACCAAGCCAGCTTAGTTACTGGGCTAAAATAACTGCCTGTCACAAGGCACAGGCAAGCCTGTGCCCAAGGCGCATAGCAAGCAAACAAGCAGGTGGGCACTGCTCCAGCGGTGAAGGCAAAAAACCCCTCACACTGTACTACTGTAAGAATTCAGGTGCTAGTAGCTGTTTACACCTAGCATTTTTTCCCTCGTTTCTGCTGTATTTTAGCATGTTTTAGTTTCGCCAAGTTGCGTTAAGTGAAAACAGAGGTTTGTCGTTGCTTTTATCTCCATAATTGTTAACGTCTCCTTTATCTCCTAGAGCCTATGCATGACAATGGCACCCAGACAATCAAGGCTGAAGTGGTTGAACCTATTGTTGAGGCCCAGGAGACATGCAGAGAAGAAGCCAACACCAGTTCCAGCTACTCACCCTCACCTAGAACAGTATACACCTGCAACGACGGCAAGGTACGTTTCTCCGAGCTAAGAATTGCTGCGTATTTAATTGCATTTCTAGTTTTCCATTTTCGCTCCAACTAGTACATGAAGAAAACCTTTATTATTAATTTGTGTAATTTCTTGTCTGTACTGTTTCATGGCTGTATAAATCTGTCTTTTTGTGCTGACATTAATTCTTTAAAGCAAAGTGAAAACAAGAGGATCTTGTGCACGAAAATTCGAACTGATGTCATAAAAGTGATTGCAAGGCTGTTAGCATAGTCCAGTTAATTTCATATTTTCTAATGTAGGAAAAAGAATTGTTCTTGAAGTTCACTCAGTAGTCAACAGGCCTATTTTTTCAATTATGTTTGCATATATTTAAGTGAACTTCTAATTTATAGTGTAGAGTAGAAAGGGCACTAAAACTCTGACTATGATGGTATCTTAATAACCAATTTTGAGAGCTTCGAATCATTTGGTCCCCTTTCATTTTTCCTTGTGGGTGGCTGTGAACAGTATCCTGATTTTACAGGAAGTGCTGCGTTTCCTCTTAACACCCGTGAATCTGGGAACATGCTGTCATTGTTGATCAGTCCTTTCCCCTAGCTGCCTTACCCTTGCAGGTAAACAAGGTTGAGAAGATTATTATTGTTCCTGCAAGCGCAGCCAGCATCGTCGGTGTTTATTAGCCTGTTAGGGTTCTTTACTGCCCCCACTGCTGTAACTCAACCAGCGTCCTGTCGCTGATGACAGGGGGGGAATTGGTAGTACAAGCTCTGGGGCCTGCAGCCACTTCAAGCGTGAAGAACACTTGCAAATTAGAACTGTCCTACATGAGGGACCCCATATTAATTATTTGCACGAGAGGAATTTAAAGTGACTGACAGGTTAACCCTACTGAGAGTGCGCTGGAAAGGGTGGGGAGGGGTCGTGGAAAAAGAAGAAAAAGAAGAGGCTTTTTCTACCTCGAGGGCAGTAAAAAGCTTGTCTGCTGGCCGGGGGCCTAAAGCACATTAGCTGCACAGGGAAAAGCCTTTTGGATGCTAGCCTAAAGACTTTACGGTGATAAGAGAGTAGGGAAGGGAACGAGAGTCACATATGCAGCCCCTCCGGTACAGTAGCTCACCTAGAAGACCAGGGCAGTCTGCCATGGCTGGCAATCAGCTTGAAGTGTTTGGTCCAGGCTTACGCAATGTACAGTGACTGTGTAAAGAGCCACAGCCTAAGTTTGTAATGAAGGTAATCCGTGCTACAAGAAGATAGTGGCCAGAGCTTGTTTACGTATCCTAGAGGGTGAAAGTGACCCTTCTTGGAAAGTTTGATTTAGTCTAAGCGGGAGGTGAAAGCTGAATGTGTCCTGCTATAATTAGCATGTTCTCTGTTTGTCTTCACACTACCAGAATTTTACTAGTCTGTACAAAATCGCTGAGATTACACCACAAGACACAAGAAAAAGTAAAGCACCATCAAGCTGCAAACACACACACATCTTCTTCATTATATTTTGAAAATATTTTGGGGAAATTATTAAGGAAAAGCTTACGTTTTAAAAGTAAGCAGTCATTTAAAATCAGTGAAAGGTTGAAGAAAGTTGTTCCAAAGTTTTTGGACTACAAACTCAAAACAGCAGTCCCCTCTGGATTTAAAATAAGAGCACAGAACAGTTAGGAGACCCTGATCAGATGATCGCAGAGGCCTACTGCTGTCAGTAGCTCAGATATATATGCAGAAGCTTTGCCACGTCGGACTTTATATCATATTAAATTTAAAAAAGGGGTGATGTGTAAGGGCCTGCTAATTTTTGTAAGCAGCCTAGCTACTGCATTTGGGATCAGTTGAAAACAGGCTGAGGAGGATGTATGTTTGTACTAAAAGTTCCAAATCATTGGATGGCAGTAAAGGTTTGATTTTTCTAATGTTTCTTGGATGGAAGAAACACGAGTAGATGAGCTCTGAGATGTGAGGTTTCAAACGCTGGTAAAAATAATAGCAGGTCTTTAGCAGAGGGTTTGATATTGCCGGCGAGCGGCCCGATGTAATGACTGACCTCCTTAGAGAAGTTTTCAGGGCTGAATACAAGAGCCTGATGTCATGATGTTGCCTAGCAACCACCTACCAACGGTCTAAAATAACTAATTTGTAGCATTTATTCACCTATATCACATTATAAAAGCATTGTGTGATTTTTGACTTCATGACAATAGCTTATCATCATATTATATCCACTGTCCACTAATATTATGCATGATATATTATTACATCATGTTGCCTAGCTATCAACCTACCAGTGGGCTAAAAGGACCCATTTATAGCATTTATGCACCTAAAATACATTAGGGACACCTTTCATTTCACAACAATAATATGTAACTTTTATAATTTTATAATAGTTTTACAAATTTCACAGCTATTGGAAATTTGGGTGAGTTCAATTATACATGCAAGTTTGTTATTTTTACAGAAAAAAAAATTTTCTGCCCCAAATCATGAAAGACAGATGTTTCTTTTTTTAAGTTGTCTTCATGCTTTCCCGTTTGTCTTGTTTTTTCTCTTTTGGTCAAGAGCTATGAACATTTCTGTTCAACCATATCTGACTCAAAATCCAATTGCTGTGTCTTCCAAATTCGACCTGTAAAGAGTCACAGTGTAACTGACGTTTGATCCTCGAAGATCTGGGTTATTCCCACTTTTTTTTCCCCACAAACAAACAGTTGAATAGATGTGAAGCTGTAATGTTCTTTATCTAAAACACGGATATCTACTTTGTCTTCTGTTGACTAAAAATTAATAAAACTAGTTGAGTGTCACAACAATAAATCCTGACACCGTGCCGGTGACAACATACTGTTTGTTCTATAATGAGCCGTAGATGGAGAAGAAGAAGTTTCCAGTTGTGCTTTTCACAAACCTTTGTTTTACGTCTCTAGGTACACCTTGGTGGTGGGATCTGGGTGGAAGAAGAGAAATGGCACCAGCTGCAGCGGACCCAGGGAGATTCTAAGTTCACAAAGAACCTGGCTGTAATGATCTGGGGCACAGAAACCCTCAAAAACCGCAGTGTCACTGGAGTGGCCACTAAAAAGAAAAAAGATGCCTTGCCTAAACCTCCACTGTCACCCAGCAAGCTGAAGATTGTCAGAGGTAAGACAAACTTTTCCTTTTTCTTTAAAATGTATATTTCAAACGTTTGACAAACCCTTCTTTGGACGAGTTGCAAAAATGTTTTAGTAAAGGTAAATTCTTTAGCCTTAAGGCGAGGCCAAAATGAGCGGCTTTTAATTTGATGTGGTCTGATTACTCACACTCGCTCCTTCCCCAGAGTGTCTCTACGACAGAGTGTCTCAAGAGACAGCCGACAGTGCAGAGATAACGCAGAGATTGTCCAAAGTGAACAAATACATTTGTGAAAAGATAATGGACATCAACAAGTCCATCAAGAATGAGGAGCGGCGGGAGTCCAAGCTGCTCATCAGACAGACAGTCAAGATGGAGAACTTCACCTACGATGGCATATAGTGATCAACTGTCACCCCAGCGCCTTCTGCCCCGCGTGGTCTGCAGGATATTGAGGGGACTTGATATGGGTTGTCGGGGGATGCTGTAACCATTTCAGGAGCGGTCGTATTACTTTGGCACATCGGATTGGTTGTTATTTGAAATGTTAAAACAAAGAGGCCCCTTCGCCCGCCCCTCCGTAAAGAACCATCATCACATTTCTGTGAGCCCGCTTTTCTAATTGGCCAACAGACAGCTTTACCCAGTGGTTAGAAACTGAACATGTGAGCTAGCTTGACATAGGCTGGTGTGAGTGTTTTTATAAGCTTTACAGTGGCATTGGTACAGAGATGCAGATTCTTGAGGTTTGTGCATGTGTGTCAAAAGAGAAATTAGGTGTGATTATTACTTTATTGTTCTGTGTCAGAACATAATTGTTGAGTCCTTGAACTTTTAAAAAGTAAGAGATTATTTCCCTGGGCGAACGAATGATGCTAGTTTGCATTAGAGCTTAGATGCGTGAGAGGTTGACTGTTATGGTGACTACTCAATAACTGCTGGGAGTTGGTGCGGTTGGTACTTACTGCATAGAATGGGACATCAGGGTCTCAAATGCACAAGTCTTAATTAGTAACAGCCATATTTCATTTTGCAGCAGAGATTCTGTTGCTCCTAAAGAGATTAATTATGGGCGTGTGCTCCCACTTAACCGTATAACTTTATTATAAAGACAGCTTACTGAGATTTAATGGGACTCTGTCGAGTCTCTAGAATGCTGTATTTGTTTTTTATGTTTTTTTAATGTTAATCTTTATGAATATTTGCCATCCACGAGGGAGCACAGGAGACGTTTTGATCGGATATCTGTGTGTTACTTTAAGGAAACTTGACTGTTGAGTTGCAGTGGTACAGGCATGTTGAGACCTAGAAAGGCCTTAAATGGATCTGGCAATCACCAGGCACTGATAAGCTCCTGGGTTTTCTAGTATGCTGTGATTGTAAATGTATTGTAAGCTGAAGTCACGACGCTTCATCTGCACTTTGCTGTGAGAATGTACGAGGTGGCCAGGTACTATTTTCTGTGTAGTTCACACCATTAAGTTTGGCTGAGACGGACCGCTACCCGGATGAAAATCGAGGCACAGCTCTGGTCATCGTCTTGTGGAAGCGGTGTTAGCTACGGGTAAAGCTGTCTGGGATACTATTTTGCTGCTGAAGCTGTCTGGCCCTGCTGAACCCCATAATAACCCCCTCTTGTTTAAGGCACGCCACTGGGGAATTAGAGTAAGGTTGCTCCAGTGACAACTTTCCCTGAGCTATGCCATCAGAACTTTTAAAATTTAGTCTCTTTCTTGTTCTTTCATGTTTTTATTCTCTTCTGTTCTGTGTGTGTGTGTGTATATCTATGTATACACACACACACTTTCTTTTTTCTTTTTGATCCAAAATGGCTTGGGTGGCAATCTGCAGGCTGGAACTAAACGCTGCAGATTGAAATCTCAACTGTGACCTAGCTGTGGCTAACTGTGAATCTACTGCAGAGCTGCTCATCAAGCCTTTCTCCTCCTCACAGTCTAGATTCTCGTTTGTCTGTTGATTTATTTTTCTGTATCATATCGTCCGTCTCGGTTTTTTGTTATTTCAAAAGTTCAGATCAGCCTTTTCTTAAGCTACTTTATTTCAGTGTACATAAGCAACTCTTTATTATTATTATTTTCCACCAAACATTGATATTTCAGTTTGTAGTCTCGTTACAGTTTCAAGCTTCTGGACAAGTTTGGTTTAGCAAATTGATGTTGTAATTCCACGTTACCTATCAATTTCTTGTGTTTCTTTGTACACTTTTTTTAATTTTTTTATATGAATTGTTGGCTTTAAGCTTGACGTTGTAATCGAACTTAGATCAGCTGAGTCTACAAACATATGTTTTAAAAAGAAGAAAAAAAAAGTATCCCTCTCTCTTAGCCAAAGCGATCTCTGGAAAATGAGACGAGGCTTTTCTTAACACCCGATTTCAGCCGAGCCCGTACGTTATATTTACTATATCTGTTATTTGGCAAACCTCACTTAGGATCTACCTGATGATCACGCCATAGTATGATAAAATTCTGTATTGTTAAACCATTGCGCTCCAACGGTTGAGATGCAGTAGTTAGATCAACACAAATCATTTACATTGAATGCACTTTAAATGGGCAAATTCTTCGATCTTAAAGAAATGTTTTTGTGGTATTTGTCCTTTATTTTATTTTATTTTTTTTAATTAAAAAAACAAACAAACATGTCCTCATAGATTAAGGCCTAACAATCATTGTATTATCATGAAGCACCTTAAGACATTTTTTTATGGTTTATTATGGCAAGAATGAGTTTTGGTACATTTTGATTCATTTGTCAGATTTGCCGCTAACATGCTTGATAGACTTTAGGGCTGCCCCACCCCCCACCCCTCCAGGAGTCGGAACATTCTTGGTCGACCTGAAAAGGAAACACTCACTTTACAGGAAGTGTCAGTCACTCATGGAAACTTTTTTTCTTTTTCTCGCTTTTTTTCACACACAAAATCCAAAGCGTAGGAAGGTGACAGATAAATATTTGTCTGTCAGTCATCAACCTCAAACATTGGTTTTTGTTTCAAATATGCAAGTAGGCGAATGTTGGCCGCTTGGCATGGCCGCCGTCTTTAGACAGTCTGCTTACTAGTGATTGCAGCACAATCAGAATAATTACCTCTTTTGCTGCTGTCTGTAACAGGCAGAACGCTTCGTCCATGAGTTTGTATAATTGTTTTTCTCTGGTATGTAGCACGGTGGTAATGGTGTTACTTACAATGTTCTGTCTCAGCTTTCAAACCACTTTGTCGTGCTTGACAAAACACATTAGAAAATATGTTAAAATATAGTTTGGATTAATTAGATCACGGTCACAAAAACTGTTCAGCTAGGAAGATCTTTGGTCAGGGGGCAGCCCTAATAGATTTAACAGGTTTCTTAAAAAAAAACTGCATTTCAGTAAGTTAAATTATCTCAGTAGTTTAATCTGCAACTCCGTCATGGTCTCGAAAAGAAACGGTTTAAAAGAAAAAAACTTAGTTAGAAAATTGATAACTACTACTATCTGCAAAATGTGATTCACCAGTATAAAAACTGACCAATGAAATGTGCAAGCTGACTGGAATATGCGCTTTAACCTGATGCTGGTAATGTATAAATATGACTCCTATAGAGATAATAGTGTATTTTTTACAAATGAGTGGTAATCGTGAGCCAAAGTATTGAATGCTGAGATCGAGCTAAAGACGGGGTTTAGAATCAGCAGGGTTTGCACAAACAAAACAAATTTTTAAAAAATGGCCCCGGCCACAGTAACCGAGCGTAAAGCGCCACCTTATAACGGCGATGTGTTATTGATATACTGTTTGAGGGGGTTCCCTAGAAACGTCCCTTTTTCGGTGCCCTCTGATTTCTCGTTTTGTTTTTCCCTGTACAAAGGTTTATGTGCGCTAGGCTGTGCATTTTAAAAGAAAAGATTTCTGCTGTGCAAAGTACCTTTGCTAAAATTCTAAGACATTGTTGTGTATTGTATTTGTGTTTGTTTCTTTGTTGTTTATGCCAAAATGGGAGGGGTGTGGTTAAAATGATGCTTAAAGAAAGACCATTAATAGAGCTATTACATCATCAAAAATGTTAAGGCCTGTTTCCTGGATGGCCATTAAGCCTAATCCTTTAACTAAAACCACCTTCAAAGGATGAAAGCTGTATGGAAGGACTGTATGTTTTCAACCCAGATTTGGCTTAATCTGTAAAAGCAAGGCCGTTCTTTATCAAATGTACCGAGTCACTTGCAGAAGAGCGGTTTGGGTTTTTAGCAGCATATCAGTAACATACTGTACCGCTTTATTCACAAGCAGAGCCACTAATTTTGGCTTTGCGTCACGACACCAGACCAGTCGGTGCTTTCACCGTTACACTTAAGTAGTGATAGGCAGGAAACGTAACCTTGGCGGCTTTGCGATCGTCTTTTTATGCCACCTTTAGTCCTTTTCTCTCCTGACATTCATGTGGACGATCCTGTCCTCCTCGCTGTTGTTTTGGCTTATGTTGTAAACACCTGTTTAAGCTGCAGAAGGGAAGGAGCTTTGGGTTGCTTTTTGACAGTTTGATTAAGGAAAAAGCGATCTGGTTTTAGCTTCACTGTGCGGAACAAGATAAATGGCTCGGTGCCACTGTTTTCGGAGCTAGGTGTACACGAGACACACGTTTGAGCCACAGATACAGTGTCAGACTTGGTTTAAAATGAGAAAACGGAGAGGAACACATAGTTAGGCCTATATTTTTATTACAGTTATCAGAAAATTTGTATACAATCCACAAACCGGTTCTACTTCATCTAACTTCACCGTCCTACCTCATTGTTACTCTGGTGTTTGTTTGTCAGTGACTGTAAACTATGTGTGTATATTAAAAAAGAAAATCTATAGGAAAAGGTATACCTGGTTACTCTCAACATGTACAGCATATTAAAAACTTGTAAAACACCTCAGTACACAAATATCATTCTTAGGAGGAAATCAGTTTTATTACCTGCTTAAAGATGCTGCTGTAAAGGGGTGTCTGTGTGAGGGGTCGTCTCCGAATATATATCTTCGCTCTTTGCTATGTTGTGCAGTTGATCAGTGGTTGTGTTCTGTCTCTGTATTGCATTCTGAGATTTTTACTGGTTGACGGTGCTACCAGCAAACAGTTCGAAAACTGATCTATCGGACCTCAAATGGTGCTGTTTTTCTATGTTTTTATCGTCATACGGCTATGTTTTATTCAGGTGTGTCAACCGCCACTATCCCCTCAGCTTACTCGAATTCTAAAGCCAAAATATTTCACAAAAATCGATAACCCTGCTTTTACTGTATCAACTATATGCTATCCATCCAAATATTGTAGATAGTGATTATATCCTCAGCTGTGAGTTTCAGAAGTACCTCAGAAGTTGCCGATTTCAAATGGATGCATCTGCTTTTAGCACCTGTTGTCTATCAATTTACATTGTTGCAGTGTATTTTCGGAAATATGCATTTTTACTGATTAGATCAGGTTACACTATAGATAATAGATGATTATTAGCTCACACTCAGATGTCGACGATGTGAAAGTTAGAGGAAGCCACTGGTCGCATGCCACGCAGGAAATCTCAGTCAGACTGGGACGACGGAGTAGAAGAGGTCCTCAGCAAAAAAACAAAACCACACGTTAAGTTTGAGTCCATGTTAACCTCAGATTGTGTTCTAGAAGAGGGATGAAATGACAAAATACCCACGTAGAGGAATGTGTCAACTTCTAAAATTTGGACCATGCCAAAAATGCGATCAGGGTATATTCACGAAGACTGTTTTTTGTCGACGTTCTTGTCCTCTTGAATAATTATCTGTGATTCACCTGTTGCATCGCTTTTTCCCTCACCGTCACTTAAATGTAATTTAAATGTTAAAATTATGCATTTAGTGTAAGAAAGTATTAACGATTGACTTACTGTGAGTAATTATACAAAGTGCATTATATTTTCTTTTACCCTGTACCAATGGAATCTTTTCTGCACCAAAGTGTTTTTCTGTTGTTTTGTTTTTGTTTCTTTTATTGAGAGAAAAGGGTTGTGTCCCTTTTCAGTATGTTTCTATGTTCTTACTGATGGTTATTGTTTTCATTTCCAACCGTGCTGGTGAACATGAAATGTGCTGGTACCTCTCTACTGTGGGAAGAGCGTGTGTTCAGATACACAGCAGTCGTTTTCACGGAAGCACTTAAGCCATTCGTTGGACTGTTTTAATAATAGTTCAATTGTAAGCTTTGCTCTGGTCCAGGGTATTGACCCAGGGAGTTTGTGTGTAATTGAATTCCTATGCAGGTGTTGAGTTACTTACCTGGTACCACATCACTGTCGGGTAGAGGGCCAACTGCGGAGATGGAAAACTGGGCCTCGAGATTGAGTTAAAGGGGACAACGGCGACATGACAAATCCATACAGACCTATTAATGACATTTTCATACTTGTATTAAGTGAGCTATACAGGGCTGCTTGGATATCTACCTGTCTGTATTAGGTATAAACGCATTGCAGTGATCATTAGGGAAAGACAGGGTTATTACTGTATGGAGTATTTCCAGTTGGTATGATAATGTGAAAAGAATTTCAAGACTTTTGGAGTTGACACTCCCTCATTATTATAGCCTCCCAGAGGCAACCCTACATTTTCAGAAAATGTTATAAGTATATGCGATAGAGAGTGTACATGTCTTTGCTAAACCGGCCACACCTCTGCTATGCGAGCAAGTCTTTGACGCTTAGCATCCTGTTCTGTGTTTTCTCTTGCTGCATTCAGGAACACCTGTTTAATGTATAGATAAACAGAAATAAAATTGAGACTTTTATTCTATCAGCACAAACCTTGTGTCTGTGGTTTTTTGGGGGGTTTTTTTGTTTGTTTGTTTGTTTGGTTGGCTGGGTTTTTGTTTGTTTTGGGTTTTTTTGCTCATCTTCCTTTGGGGGAAACTGTTAGATAAGACTGAAGAAATGTATCCCAATCCTTGTTATAGCCCTTTCTTCATTTTATATTTATTAATTTTTTTATTTTTTGATGTGAAGAGTTTGTTTTTATGCATGCTAGCAGCATCACTAAACCAGTTTGGTCCATGCACCCACATAAAATCTGGAAAACTGGAAAGCTCCTTGAGAGGCAGGCCACCTAGACCAAACAAGTTCAAGTATCTTGGGGTGTTATACACAAGCGATGGAAAGGTGGAGCGTGAGCTGGTGAATCATCGGCAGCAATGTGGGCATTATACTGGACTGTTGAGATGGTGATGAGCCAAAAAACCAAAGTTTTCAATTTACCCACTGATTTGGTAAATGGCCTGTATTTGTATAGCGCTTATTTATGTTGCATCCCTCACCTATGGTCATGAAATCTGGGTGGTGACTGAAGGAGTCGGCCGAAATGAGTTTCCTCTGAAGGGTGGTTGGGCTCAAACCTCCGGAGGAATCTTGGAGTAGAGCTGCTGCTCCTGCTCATCAAAAGGAGCTAGTTGAGGTGGTTCAGGCATCTGGTTAAGATCCTTCCTGGGGCGACTACCCTTGTAAGTGTTTTGGGTGAGCCAAGAAACTGCTGGAGAGATTATATTTCCAGTCTGGCCTGGAAATGCCTCAGAATCCCTCGGCAGGATCTGGAAAGTTTGGTTGGGGAGAAGAATGTGGTGAATACCCTGTGATCCCACTTCGTAGAAGAGAAATGGGGAGATAGATAGATGTACTACAGGGTTGGTCCACCGTTGAATTCAGAACTGCCTTACTTTTTGTGGCATGGATTCAGTTAGACGCTGGAGGGATTCCTCAGAAGCTTTGGTCCATATTGACATGATCGCAGCCTGTCTACAGATTGGTTGGCGGCACATCCCTAATACGAGTCTCCCGCTCCACTACATGCCAAAGGTGCTCTATTCGATTGAGATCTGGTGACTGAGGAGGCCATATGAGTACAAGTGTCATATTCACAAAACCAGTTTGAGATGAGCTGAGTTTGTGACATGGTGCTTTATCCTGCTGGAAGCAGATGGGTTCTTCATTTTAGGTTTTTGGGGGGATTTTTTGCATGCAGCTTTCAGAACCTACAGCAAAGAAACTGCAGTGAAACCCCCCTCCTCCTTCTTCTTTCAACTGACCCTTTTAGGGGTCGCTACAATGGATCATCTGCCTCCATCTCTTCCTAGCATACTCCTCTGTCACATCAACCATCTGCATGTCCAATTTAACTACATCCATAAACCTCTGAAATCTTGATGTAGCCACTTTGATGTCACCCATCAATTTTGAGCTTCACAGTTGGAGTTTCAGTATTGGTATTATGTTTCCAGATAAAAGAAACTCCAATAGAGAAACATGTCAGTCGTAAAGTCACCCCAGTCAAAATTATTGACTGAGCCCAAACCTTCTGGGTTTTAATGCTGGGAAGTTGGGAATTTTAACATGGAAGTCTGTAGGAATTAACTTTCATTTGCAGCCATCCTCTAGCGACACCTGCAGTTGATGTCACTTCCACATTGGATTCATTTTTCACCTCTGGAAGTTGCCTCTTGGCTACCGTGTTGTTCACTGGCACATTTTCAGAGGTTGGAGGTAAACTAAACTGAATCAAGGTTAAAAATTTCCCATATCTTGAGGTGTAAACTTAGTTTGAATCTTAAAAGTGTTATTTTTACGCTGCAGCAGCACATAATTGATGTCAAAAGAGTTTCTCCATTTTCAAATTGGGGGCTGTGTGTGCGGAGTGATTCTCATAAAACCTGAATGACCCTTTGCTAATGCAAATTCTTCAGCACACAGAAACCTAACCAACTTTTAATTTAAATGGAAAAAGAGACATTTTTAAATTTAAGTTGGTCATACAATACCAGAGATTTACGTTTGCAACATGTCACCCACGAGTTTAACACAACTAAGACTGAGAGATTTCCAGACAGAGGCGGAGGATGAAAGTGTGATGTGTAACTTCACAGAGGTGTGTAACCGTTTAAGTCCTTTGTGCCTTTTCACATCTTACCTTACATTAGTTTTCCATCGTCACAGGCTGTGTAATGGACTTCCGTCACCACACAGATCAATCCACTCGCCTGTACGTTTTGCACTTTTATTCTAAGTTTAGTGCGTGTGGGATTAACGCACAATGTTTTCAATATCATAAACGACATAACAGGGTGATTCAAGCTGCACTGTGCCACATGACATGCCGATGATTGGCAGCTCTGTCTCTAACGTGTCACTTGTACAAACCCTATTGCATTAACAGCTGAGATGTATAAACCGAGATAACACAGAAATGGGGTGTTGACACATCAGACTGATTGTAAGATAGCTCTTTTTTCTTCTTTTTTTGCAAATGAATCTAAAACGAACATTGTCTCTGAATGTCCTCCTTTTTGTATAGTCCACAATAGAAACTGATGGGAAGAGTGCCTCCTTTCTTTATATACAGACTGCACCTCCTTCATTTCTCCCTGTCCCTCTCTCTTGTCTTGCACACTGAAGCATTTCCATACATTATTGCCTCTGTAAGCAAGTGTGTCACGCGCCCAGGCTTTTCCTACAGCCCAAGAGGACTTCTCAATGTCATTATCGCTAAAGCCTGCCACATGTCTATAATGTATTGCTGCCTTTCTTTATTGGCAGCGTGATGATTCAGTAGTGGTGATGATGGATTAGTGCTGGCTGGGTCGAGCTGGGCTGGGCTGAGTCCGTCCAGACTGGGCTGGGCTCTGCAGCCTGGCTCTCTGTCGCATAAACACCATGTACTCCTCACACACTGCAGTATAGAGGGAGACATATTGTATTTATGTCACACACACAGTCTAATGAATATGGTCATTTCGGTGCTTTTATGGAGCTTCTTGGAACATTGTCTGATTCATCGCGTTCACCTTTTGAATTTAATGCAGACATGGCGCACGCAGCAGCTCTGCATAATAGGTGGCAGTAATGCATTCTCTTTATGACATTGTTAGTGTTTTGAATGGGGAAATATAACCGCATTTGCCTCGTGGAAGAGGAAGTTCAGAGTGGGTGCGCCGTGTGCATTACCTCAGAGTAACAAGGTTTGTTTCCACGATCATAAACACGTACACACTGGGTTTAGAGGAAGGACGAATAGTGGCATGTTTTATTGCTGAATATGAAACACAGTCCACAAAGCACATCCACCCAGACTGAACTAGATTTAACGGCACACTGGCCACCAACTAAAAGTCTAAAACCAACGCTCAGGACTTGATTATAGGATTTTGAGTCTCTCCACGTCAGCTTCCTGTTGTTCGCTGTCATGGCGGTTTGGCTTCAGCCGCAGCACGAGAAAATAAATAGACATTAGTCTTAATTTCTTATCGCTTGCAGCAGTATCTGACCATCACCGCTGCTGCTGTAAATGTTTCCCGCGCCGGCAGACAGAAGAAATACATCCCGATCCTTGTTGCAGCTCGTCACAAGCACGATGGAAATTTGAGCACACATGCAGCAGTTAACATTTTCAGTATTGTTGATCAGGCCCTATATTAATTTTGTCCATCACCGACTGATGCGATATATTGACTTTAATTCCCTTTGCACTAAACCGAGTTATTTTGCTTATCCTGCAATATTTTCTCCCCAAAGGCATGGAAGGTTTTTCTCATTATGGGAAACAATTAACTAAGTAACAAAAGAGTTGAGCTTATGCTTTTCTAATCGATTCTCGTTCGTGCTGTTGTTGTGACTGTAGGTGAAGGAGTTATTTGTGTTTTTCATTTAGAGCAGTTTGGTAGTTTTATCTGTGTACCACCTATTTACACCATGCAGAGTATTTATATATATATATGTAGTCAAGTAAAATATGCAAGAGCCTTCATTGCCATCTCTGCTGCTTTGTTCATTTCAAAAGTTATTGCAGGTGTGACATCAAGTTGGTACTTTAGCAATTCTGCCTTTGGTCTTTGCACACATTGATGAAGCACCACCCATACCTTCACCCATCTGGGTGTTCATACATTGTCAGTTAGCTGTACGATAAGATACGCTGGTAGGTCTTGACTGTTAAATTCCTTGCTGCCAGCGATGTTCGGAGGTCCTTATCGTTTTTAAGGAGCTTATTTTGCTGCTTCAGTGATAAAAACTGGAAAAGTTTCGAGTCCATCAGCCCCTCCAGTAAGTGGATGCAAAACTCTGCTCGTCTACCCTACACACATTCGTGCACATGCATACATACCTGTGAATGCACACACACACTGGCGCATGCATACTTAAATACGGAGCATCCAAATGGCCTCTATTAATGCAGATGGCTCTCCCAATTAACAAGATTCAAAGCGATGATGAATTTTTCACTCTCTGAACAGTTAAGCTAATTATGGCCCAAATGAAGCAGGTTCCAGTGAATCGCCATGGCAGAGGCTGCCAATGGCAGACAATGTCACTGTCACAGTGCCACTCTGCAGCACCACCCTAATCACTACGGCTGCTTAATATTCATCTCCCACTGCTCTCTCGTCGCCTCCATCCTTCCTGTCTCACCTCTCGTCTCGTGTATCCTCTCTTCATTTCTCCTCCCTCCTCTCATCTCTCCTCCCGCTTTCCTCCACTGCCCTCCTTACACGAGTCCCTACCATAACCCCTCCGCACCCACCCACCGACCCACCCACCACTTTGTGCCTCTCTCACCATAGATGTGTTGTTCATAATGGAAATCAACTAAGTGCGCTAATAGCATTTTAATGATAATTTAATGTAGTAAATAAAACTTGTTACAAGCTAAGCAATTTTGCTGGATTTCAAGGGCAATCAATCTGTGTCCAATACAATCTGCTCACCTCCTTGATGATGGGTGTTGGATGTCAAGAGCATGTTTTCTCTCATGCAAGCTACAGATCAAACTACGCTTGTCTCGGCAGCTACAGATGCGCAAAATTCAGTGGAAAAGCACAAAAAGGGAGCCATGTGTGTTAAAACGATCGGTAAAGTTAGTATAACAGCGTGTTCGTATTATTTCATACTTCAAAGGCTTAGGGTTGTGTTAATGTTTTAAAAGTTGTGCTTAAATCGGTGCAGATATTACACATATCCTTTAAACTAGTGGCTCTAAAAACGATCTGATAACTGCTACAAGATAACTTCCACATACAGTATGGACCCCAGAGGTCTTTCCCCCCCTCTGTTGCACTTTGTGTATCATTTGACATTATCCCTTTTCATCATAAGGTCTTTTTTTGAAGCAAACTTAATGCCCGGTGGTTATTCGTGCCATTTTCTTATTTGTTGTTGATTCAGATTATAATAATCAATTCTCCTCAAGAAATTAACATACCTGAGTCATTTCAAGTCTGCTTAGCTTTGTGAGTCATTGTTTTCCATTAAAAGAGATTAGATTTGCCTTGTAATCAAAGATGAATGCTTCGTTTTGCATTTGGATTCTTCTGCATATTATTTTATCAAGCATACCCCCTAGACCAAACAAATTAAAAATGATGAGGAGCTTGAGCTAGAAAGAGAAAAGAATAAAGTGAGAAGGAAAAACAATTTATTTTCTCTTTTAATGTTCTACCAGTGGTCATTTAGCTAGCCTCTTTATTTAAATGGTAATGTGAAGCCGACTAAACAGGCACGACGAATCAGCCCGAGAAGAGAAGGAGACTTCAAAAAAAGAAAAAGAAAAGAAAGCTGTGCTCTTTTCAGGCTCCAGGAGTTTATCTGGGTCTTTCCTCCTGTCGTCTGACTGAATGAGGAGCCGATTGAGCGACAAGTATAACTCTTCTCAGTGCTGGACTATAATTAATTAGGTGGGATAAATTATAGCATCTCTAGCGAACCCCGGCACACATGCACACGGAAGCACACTCGCAGCCAATGCACTCTGTGCACTCCGTCGTGCAAACACGCATACATGCTTAACGAAACGCGTTAGTATCGATGAACATTGGAAGTGAAAAAAATGAAAGTGAAAATAAACACATGTGACAGTTATGATTAATTTCTATTCTCATCACGCCTACGGTTGTGTAGCATACTCCCTTTATGCTACTTTAAAAAATAATTATATATGGATGAATATGTAATTTAGTCATAGAATGAAGCTATTATTCATAGCAAAGTGTGGAGGATGAGTTCAGCAGTCTCACAGCCTGAGGAAAGAAACTGTTTGGAAGTCTGGTGGTAGTGCTTGCCAGATGGTAGCAGGTTAAACAGGCTGTGGTTGAGGTGGGTATTCTGTTTTGGTGTATTTCAGGCTGTGCCTCACCTCATCTAATCTGTCAAAAGAAAGCACGTTCTATCACTTTAATAAAGATGAAATACACATGCTGCGAGTGCTCAGTGTACAAAAGCCCCATTTAAGCAATATTATCGACCAATTTCTGAAACAATAACTTGATGTAATAAAAAGATAATCCCTCAACTTTCATACTAAATGTGGATTGTTATGTCTAATTATTATTAAATGTGTTATTTTCATTAGAAGCAACAGTATTGTTGGTCTCTTGTTTCCAGACAATGAATCTAAGTGTGCCCTCTTTACCACCTGCACACCCTAAAAGCCCTTCAATGGCAAACAAGCTTTTATTTATGTCTGTTATGGTAAAAGTAGAAGAAGTTCAGGCTCTGCTTTAGCAGCATCACCACATAACTCCTGCAGATGGATTGAACAACCGTCGCTGCTGCTGTAAAATGTCTCCACTCGTCCATCAGTCTCTAACATCTCACATCGGTGCTTTGCGCAGCGCTGCTGTCTGATGGGATATGTGGCTGAAGAACAAACTGACACTTGTCTTCTCTGCTCACCGTCAACCCGGACCCCAAATTCGTGGCTATGAATTACAAACACACACCACGCAGACACGCGCAAACGCCCTGCCAGCAGGTGCTTTTAATGGCCTAGTGTTAATGAGAGTCTTGTTTAGAGCTGTCAGATGACCCTAGGCCACGCAGGCTGACACTGACTCCATGTTCACAGCTCTGGAGGTCACCGCACAGTTTACGCAAGAGTGTGCACGGATCAGCGCGCGTGTGTTAGTGCTACACAGGAAATCATTTATCAAACCTAATTGCTTTTCGAATCAGTATAATAAAGTTATATTAAAATACCTTCGTTCTTTAAGTTTAATATTGAGTCATTACTGTTGATGTAATCATTTAAATCTTATCTATGGAGTCCGTTCTCATTGTTTGATTGAAGCTAACAAGAACAATCAAGACACAGGCTCAAAAAATAAAGAATAAATGATAAGAGTAAGAATAATATTTGGCAGCGTAAGTTTATAAAATGATTTGATCAAATAAAATTATACACTTTATATAATCAGTTCATTTTCTCAGACTTTAACAGTAATTTCATCCAGTATATTTATAACAGCCACAAAACAAAGTTGTAATGGTGCCTTTATGAATCCTCAAACAATGTTTTTCTGAAAAATACAAGAAAAAATTCTCATTGGTAAGTATTCAGATCCTTTGCTTAAGCGGTGTCATAGAAATAATCTGTCTGTGAAGGTTCTCAGTCATCCAGGTCATCGTAGTCTAAGGAGCTTGCAAAGAAAAGCGTCTGGACTTCTTTAAGTTACTTGAAGACGTTTCACCTCTCATCCGAGAAGCTTCTTCAGTTCTAAGGTCAAATGGTGGAGAGTCCCAGATATGATAAAAGAGCATCACCAGTAAAACTGACTAATTATGAGTACAAAGGTAATAACTATCAAAAGTAAAGGCTCTCGTTATACAGCAAATGGCTGCTTTTCTACTATTACTATTATTATTGAGGCATGAATGCTTAAGTAGGTTTTTTATGTTAAGGCTGGTTGACGGTACACAAAGCTCCTTATGTAACTTATTTATGTTATACAATAAATGAACTTATAGCAACATGTTGCATTTTATGAGCTCATTGCAGTCTTTTGTCTCACTTCATCTTTAAGTTACAAGTAACTACATCTGTTTAATGAATCTAGTGGCGCACGTGAAGTCAAAATGCACAAAAAGTGGCATCTGCTCAGAAATTCCTAAATAAAGATCGATGATAAAAATTAAATATATATTCAATTGATTGTAAAATAGGTTTGTAAAAGTATTTTTTGTACTGTCTCTGCTGTCTTTTTAAGCATTAATTCAACTTCATTAATATATTTTTAAAAAATCAATGGAAAACAATCATGAAGAAGTCAAATGTGACGGGATGAAGGTAAATACTACCCTCTGTTTTTGTGACTGTATGTATATGTATGTATCTGCACTAAAGATAATATCAGTGTGGCTGAAGCACATGAATGCATGAAGATTTTAAAACGCTCTTTTTTGCAGTTGCAGTGCTTTTTAAAGTTTCACCCTGATATAATCAGTTTTCTCCTTTTTTTCTTTCTCTGTGATATTTTCCTTCTGTATCTCCAGCCTGTGTTTTCCAACCTTTAGCACACTTGCTGTTATTCTTCCTTTATGTGTTGACAGTGAAAGTGTAATCTAGCTCTCTGTGTGGAGACCAATTCACAGAGTGGGAAGCGCCTGTGTGGAAGCCAAGCTGCGTGTGTGTGTCTGTGTGTGCATATATGTGTGTGTGTTTAAGTAAAGGAGACTCAAGCTGACAGTTTGCCAGCAGCCTTGCACCTGCACACAGCTAGGTGTTGATCTCAGATGGGGGGGGTGAAGCGGGAAAGTAGGAGGGGAAGACAGGCGAAGGGAAAAGGAGAGGCGGGGATCCAGCGCGAGGTGTTGGGGATGGATTAGAAAAGACTAGTGAAGAACACAGGATAGGAACTGTGAGAGGTGGCGTAACTGTGACATGTAATTCCTGTTTTTATGTCTCTTCTCTGTACACGAGCGTGCACATGCCACAAGTGGAGGGAAAATGTGTGGCTGTGACAGGCGGGGCAGGAAAGCCAATTGGATTGATGCATTCTTTCATAGGAAACTGCCAAGTACCAAGTGCAGTCAGGGCCTCATTTGTCAGACTCAAGGAAATAGCATTACGGCGTGATGTTTCACTCTGTCTTTGGCACACACATCAACAAACCTCTGTTTCAGGATTGAAGAACTGTGCAGCTGATGTTACCGAAACCCGGCACAAAATTTAATTGCGGGTTAAAGTGGCAGCGATGGGATGTAAGCGTCTATATGTCATCTCACTACTGGCAATGTATTGGCAGATGCTCCGTGGTACTCAAGTGGCGCACTTGGAAGATCTTCGGCTTCTGTGATAGGTTTCTCTGTTTTACATTCACTGACTTGTTAACCTTTCAGCAGCGGCTGTGAGTTTGCCGCTGCCCACAGAGCAGATAAACTTAGACAAGCTCTCTGGAAGATGCTCGGGAGGAAGACAGGGCGGCTCAGTGACGCTGTCAGCGTGACGCACTGTTGGATAACCTAAACAGGAAGTCTGTGTCACTGATAAATCAACCCACTAGATCTTTTTTTTCTCACAGGGGATTACAAAATCAAAATCAAAAATTAAAAGTGCAAAGTGGAAAAAAATGTAAGTTTTTCAGGTACAGAGTGATTTAATCCGGCGTCCTGTTCTGTTCCTACTGTAGTCGAGATCCTGCTGGTGACAGGAAGTGTGACAGAGATACAAAGAGGGTTAATTTGAGCTGACATGTGTCCAGTGTTTGTGTGTCCCCATATGGTTGTGCTGCCTTGTTTGCTCCCTCCATCATCACTGCTATCAAAAACCGCTTGTTGCTTTAGTGTAAAATAATAAATGCAGACTTGTTTCTTGTCTTTAACGGTTTGTTTTCTTCTTCTCGTTTAGTGCATTGTGTTTCCCATGTGTCTGCATCGGGGGTGGGTGAACTGTTAAAAAGTAATCAGTAACCTCTTTCCAAGTACAAAGTATCATGCCGTACAATTGGACAGCGTCATAAAGTTTTATTCAACCAGAGAGATTACATTCATTCTCTCTGTCTTGCTCACGGTGTCATTCTGTCTGTCTGGTCGTTGGGGTGTGTCCCAGCAGGCTTGCCGTAGACTGGCAGAGTGTTGATCTGAGTGTCAGTGGGACGGGGGGTCTCCTTTCCCAGCACTCTTCTCTTCCACCAGCTGACAGACAAGGTCAGGGACTCATCCCGCCTGTCTTTCTTGGCTCCTGACAGCCTTTCCTCGGGGAGACAAACCCCAGACAACCCTGCACAGCCTGGCACGCACCATCACCAATTAATATTGCATCACCATTTTCCAGCCCGCTCCCTTTAAGATCCGCTTCTCTGGGTGCGATTGGGCCACCTGACTCGCTTGTTTCTTGACCTCACTCAGCCTCCATGAATAATGGGGAAAAAGCAGATTGGTCCACATGTTTTACTCATCTTTGTCGTTGTTGACGATGTTAGAGCTAATGAATATTTATGTATGTTTTAAATTAAAATTGACTTATTTTCACACAAAGTGGATTTATTTTATCCTCACCTATTTCAGAGATGAAGGGTTTACTGTACCGATGCCCTTTACATTTTTCTTTCAACTTTCTAGCAGCATTGCTCGAGGGATGGCAATGTCACACAGTGGTCAGTCCACCACTTTAGATCAGAGCAAAATAGCTCAACAGCTCTTCATTAGAGTGCCAAGACATTTTATTCTGACAACACTGTGGCCAGCCAATGAACTTTACCAGTTTTGGTGATCCCCTGATTTTTTTTCCTCAAGCACCAACAAAAGGTTCACAAAAAATATCTCAAAAAGTTTTGAATGATTTCCCATTAAAGGCTTTGATCCAGGTGAATCCAGGTGAGGGGCGATGGATTGGGGGGATCAAGAGAAAGAGAAAAGAGGGCACAGGGAGACAGAGATCTGATGACATGCTGTAGTGGTATATAAAATTGTGAAAGGAGATGAGTGGAGAAGAAGTGATGAGGGCATCACATGAGTCTATAACAGCATAACTAAGGTGTGGTTCAAGGTCACCTGGTCCAGCCTTACCTGTAAGGTTTACCAAGAAGGAAAGTTTAGCACATCTTCAAAGAGCCACAAGCTGTAGCTTACTGTAGACTCTTACTGTCCCAGTACCTGTTTAACTATATCCTTTTTTTACTATGTACGTTACTTGTAGTGAATTTTTACTTTTAAATACTACATAAGAGAAATTGCAGAAATCTGTATCTACTGTTAATATACAGTAAGGGTTGAACCATTCTAATCAAAAAATGTGTAAAAACTAGTTAATTGTTTCATCTTATAAAAAAAAAAAAGTTACAACCTCAGGATTGAAAAATGTTTGTAAAAGTCATATCAGAAGAAATACCCTTTCATCTCCCGGGGGACAATAAGGTTGTTTTTTTCAATAAATGTTCTCTCAAACAGTACACAGTTTGTACTGTTAGTAAAATATAGCACCGTATCCATCTTTGTCTGGCGTGTGATGCCTCGGACAGACCCATCAGAGGGAGATTATTTTATGGATTTCTTCACCGCGTTGCCACGTTTTATCATTCTGATTGTGGAGCTGCTGTTTCGGCCTTGTAGCTCCATTCTTCAAACTCTGAACTACTTGCGGTGAGAGACATAACGCCTCCTGCGACCTTAGCGGATGACTTATCCTCCTACCTTGGGGACTGAGTAATGTGCTTGTGGCTCTGAGAATAGCTACAGTGCTGTCCATCTGGGCAGGGGTCGGGAGCGGCGCGGCGTATTTGTCTGAATCACAGCTCCTGGCTCGCCTGTTTGACTTATCCTCTCATGCGTAGACACACATGCAGTTAGCTGACATACGGGCACACATGCTACTGATCAGTATAGCGTGATAGAAGAGCGCGGGGCCCATGTATGACACCTTGGCTGCTAAAGCACTCACCTGGCTTCTCCTCGATACTGATTTATACTGGCCCTGCAGGGGTGGCAAAAGCACACGTGCACAGATTGTGCTCTAGATCACTTCTTCTGGGCGTGTTTCTTGAAAAACTTCAGCCACGAGGGTGTGAAGGAGAGGGAAAGAACAGGAAAGGAAAGTCAGCCTGAAGTTACGGCTACTTCTCGTATCCCGTCACAGGAGTCAGCGGGAAAGATTTTCAGCAGAGGAGCTGTCTGTGTGTTTCTGATTTTATTCACAAAGCTGACTTCTTCTTCTTCTTCTTCTTCTCAGCTCGTGTCTGTGTATTTGTGCGTACGCACGTGTGAGCGTTGCACAGATCGCTGATCTCTCTGAAGTCCTGTTTGTTCTCCAGGTTTGCCCCCACTACAAACATTTCCCTGATCAAAGCTGCTGAAAAGGCCTGCCACTTCAAACAAAGTACACACACACACACACACACACGCACGCACGCAAAAACACGCATCCATCCCAACGCAGCCCTGCACGTTGTCATGGCAACCTCGTTAACTCTACACCGACCGTCACGCAGTTATTGCATCAGGCGAGCCAATCGGGAGTGGGAGGAGAAAGACGCGAAAGGGCGTCAGGAGCGCAGTTACAGTTTCAGCTGGTTTCATTTCACATGTGCAAGTTTGGTTTTTCGCCGTGGGTGTGAAGGCGGCCACGCAGCTGCTCTGAGCTGCACACGTGTGTCGCGGGTTTCATTGAAAAAATTCACTTCCACTATTCGGTTTCACCGCAGCAGCTTTTTTACGCAGTTACACAACAGTCCAATTTTTCAAGACATTCTGTAAGACATTTAATTTCCAGAGAGAAGCAGCGATGTTATCTGAGACATTTGATGTCAGCTTTATCGGGGAGTTGTATTAACATTAACAGCAGGTGATACGCTGCGTTTAAATCCTTTCAAGTTAACTTACAGAGAGATTAGTGAAATGGATAACTGTTAGATTTTTTTTCTAAATCCTACAAACAAAACCAAAACTTGTCAATTTGTCCTGTGGATAAAATTAAATCTGTTCTTTTATTTTTACTATGCTGATATTTGGACTAGAATGCAGAGTTTACCATCAGTGTAATTCAAGTATGCTAATATATTCAGCCTGGGAAAGAAATTGGCTACTACTGTACAATCATGTTGTTTTGATTATTCTGTTTCAAATTGTTTATCTATGGACTGGATTCCCGCATTAATGGAGGAGGCTGAATGCATTCGTTATCCATTTGTCATTAAAGGAAAGCAAATGAATAAAGGATTTTTTCCAGGCCCCTCCCGACTTGGATTGGAACACACTCAGTCCAGCTTGGATCATATTTTCTTTTAAAGATTTTGCTAAGCCTAAAAATGATCCATTGCGCGTCTTTATCCTGTCAGCAGGGATTCACGATCACGAATATTCTCATATGAGACTCTTACCACATTTTCCTGCATCAGCATCAGACTCCATCAGATTATGTTTGAACAAGTGTCACATTTTTTGGAAAAACGTTAACGTTATTGCACGTTAACCGCAGCCGTGTTGAATTCATTTGGCAGCTACTGGATTGACAGACATGCCATCGCACCACATTGATTTTTCTCCCCTCCTTTTCATTAAACAACAGTGGCTTTTAAAGTAATTTGCACTAAGGGCAACCAGTGGGAATGTTGATGCCAAATCAGGATCACAGCGATCAATGAGCCAGACTCATCAAACAACTGGCAAGATGGCAAATCCCAAACGACAGCTTTAAAAATGTTAAAGATTCATGCAAAATCTTTCCAACATCCAAAAACGGGCCGCTTTCAAGAGGCTGACAGGAGCGCGTGCGAGTATCTGTCTGAAAAGCGGAATGAAGAAATGCCTCTAACTGGAGCTGATATTCAGCTGAAAGCTTTGGAAATCACTAAAGAGCTGAACATACCCACAACCGAGTTCAAAGTCTGTGTAACCGATTGATGCGCCGAAATGGACTGTGCCTCCGTTGCGAGACTTCTTGCCCAGAACTTCCTCTAAGACTTCAGAGAGAAGCTACTGATTCTGATAGAAAGATGATTCTCTTTGAGATGTTAAAATGGAATTAGAAAAGCCTGCAGGCTATAGTTTGGCAAGTTTGCTGTTTTTATTTAAATAACTCGGTTGGAAAAATGCGATTATTATTATATATCAAGCAATATTTACTCATTTTGATTTATATGTTATGCTTTTTTCTTCTTACAATGAAGTATATCTTGTTTTACACTTTACCTTCAGATTGTTCGGGGCAGCGGCATAAACTGAACCTTTTTAAAAACATAGATTACAGTTTAAACTGAGCAAACTCTGAGTAAACTGCTTTTTCTCCAGTGTTTTGGTGCCTTTGCCATCCAAGCTGTCTTTACAAGCTGCAGATGTAACAATAGCCCGTTTGTCTGTGTGGACAGCTCGCTGTTTAAACCAGTGCAGCAGAGTGCATGGCACACAGTTTGTTTTTTATATGAGAGGAGTTCAGCC
>NW_005187457.1:2003638-2004521 GCF_000239375.1 Pundamilia nyererei
TGTACAAGCGGAAACAAAATACTGCTGTTGGGAACAAACGGAACATATTTATTTTTGCTCTCTTGTTTATTTGTGTGTGTGTGTGTGTGTGTGTGTGTGTGTGTGTGTGTGTGTGTGTGTGTGTGTGTTACTCATGTTGTGGGGGCATCAATCTTTTTACTAAGTCAAACCCCGGGGAGCTGCCTCTGTCATGTGGACAAAAAACAACTCCCACAATGCAAATCATAAAATTTTAAAATGAACGCTTGGTTTAAAGGGACAGCGAGCCCAAGAATCATATATATATATATATATAGTTCTATTTTCCCCTTGAATTACTGGAAATATCTGCTTTAATGTTAGCTAGATAAACACTTCCTTTGGTAGGTGTAGTTCGGTGGAAAGAAAAATTGACAGACAGATTGACAAATGGGTGATTCCCTTTTTGCGGCAACATTTCATGTCCACATGATTCACTTACCCTGATTTTTTCTAAAATGTGCCAAATATTTACAACAAAGTAATTAAATCATGTGTTTAAGTGTTTGCCATTATTTAAACATAAATTAAATGCATTTCAAATATTATTTTTTTTATTTTACATACCTTTTTGGTGACACGTGTCCCACAGTGCTTTTGGAAGCCCGTTTCCGCCACTGAAGGAAAAAAAAAGGATCCGTAACTTGAAATTTCGAGTTATTAACTCAAAATTATGAGAAAAGTAACTCGAAATTTTGAGTTAGCGGTGCCAATTAGTAATCTACGTGAATGACATCATTTCCTTGTTACCCTGAAGCTGAAGCCCTCAGGTATAAATGCTACAGCTAAGCTACCGGTATTACATCCAGTCATGAATGCACAGATTTCTCCAAATTTCTAGTTAATAAGTCAAAATTTGAAGAAA
>NW_005187457.1:2006239-2022833 GCF_000239375.1 Pundamilia nyererei
GACCCAGGACCCTGACATCAACTGTGGAAAATGAGGTAAGCTTTAACTGTCACTTTCACTTTACTTTTTTTCATCTTAAACATGCTACACCTGTATGTGTCAGCCTCAGGTTTTCACCCTGTTAAGGCCAATTAAGGAAAATGTTAATTAAGTAGAATGTTTTTAAAAACATATTGAATTTAGTTATTAAAGGTGTCTTAATTTATTGAAGGTTAGCTTGCTAAATGTTGACCAGCTAAAGAGCTACAGCTAGATTAGCTAAAAAAAAATTCCACACTGTCGGGTTCCACCCTGTTAGGGAATAGGGTGGAACCCGACAGGGTGGAATTTTGGGGGCACACCTATCAGAGTGGAAATTCTAAAGAGAGAGCAATAATTATTATTGTTATCATTAATTAATAACAAAGAGAGGGAAGATAGTCAGAACTGAGGGGATTGAACTACCAGAAGGCAACAATGCAGACATAGAGGACAGCTACCAGTACCTGGGGATCCCTGGCCAAATGGGAACCATTAAGAGGCTGCTAGGAAAGCAGCAACCACCAAGTACCTGCAGAGGGTCAGGCAAGTCCTGAGGAGTCAGCTGAACGGTAAGAACAAGATGTGGGCTATCAACACCTATGCCCTGCTCTTGATCAGGTAGACTGCTGGGATAATGAGCTGGCCAAAGGAGGAGACAGAAGCCACTGACATCAAGACAAGGAAGCTCCTGAGCATGCATGGAGGGTTTCAGCCCAAATCCAGCACCCTGAAGCTGTATGCTTAGTGGAAGAAAGGAGGCTGGGAACTAGTGAGTGTCAGCACCACAGTCCAGGATGAGACAACGAACATCCACAAATACATCAGGAAGATGGCCCCAACTGACAACAGAAATGTTGCTCAGTGAATACCTCAGGCAGCAGAAACCCAAGAATGACGAGGAAGATGAGGAACCATCATGGAGGATAGGCCTCTGCACATTATGTACCACCAGCGGAGGTGGAGATGTACCAGATAGCGGAGGTGGCTGACATCCAGAAATCTGGACAAGCTGGACAAAGCCGGACTGAAGAGCAGCACAGAGGCACTAATCATGGCAGCACAGGAACAAGCTCTGAGCACAAGATCCATAGAGGCTGGGGTCTATCACACCAGGCAAGACCCCAGATGAAGGATAGACCACCCGCAGGGGCACGAGGGGAATTTTTATGTGGAAGTCAGGAACATTAAATGCACAAATATGTATATGTTTAACTATCTCTGGTCAATATGTAAACATCCCTAACAGGGTGGAACACATTCAGAGGCAATGTTTCATAAAACTACCTGTAATTACTATTTTATCCATCCCTGAGCTTGACCGTAATGGATTTCATATAGTTAAACATGTCAGTATTGAAACAAATGATAACAAAATCTATAAAAAATAAATCTTTTTTTATTTTCCAAAAGTTATGAAGCTAAAATGTTGCCGCAAAAAGAGAATCACCCAAAGGTTTGTGAATAAGTGCGGTCTAATTCATAAATGCAGACAGATTAACAACACTGAAAAAAGTGAAACGTCTAAACGTCATTTAGTTGAATTTAAATTTTATATTGTCGCAATCGAAAGTTCAGTTTTCTGGTTTGAAACTGTTTTTTTTTTTTTCACTTTACCTAAATTTAAAACTCACTTACCCTAGAAAAACCAACAGAAACAGTTTGCGCTTAAGTAAATATCTTTAAGTCAAAGGTGATTGTGTCATGTGACTCACATTCCTGTGTCCCCCCATTACCTTACTTCAGCAGTGAACATACGCTGAACAGTTCCAGACAGATCTATACTCTTAAACACACCTTTGATGCACTGCAGAAACTGTTTGTGGAGATAGAAACAAAAACAACGACACGTAGAATCTGTAGTCTCAGTGTCAAGCATTGGATTAGCCAGAGAGACATGTGGACACTGCATTTTTTTGTTTGTAATCAGAAACACTCGAAAGAAGTATAAAGAATTTCTGTTAGATGTTATTGGGATGGAACAGATTTAATTTGATTTGAGAGAAATTAGAACCACAGCATCTGATTTTTTCCCCCCGATTGTTCAAAGGGTTCTGTGTGTTATCTTCATTTTATTTAGGAAGCAATGAGAACACACGGTGTTAGAAATGCTGTTCATGTTAAAGGCTGTTACATTACCAATTTAAAGGTGAGCTGCTCAATTTGGCATATTTTTGTTTAAAAAGAGGGGTTTGGTGGGGGTTGGGATGGGGAATCATTTTTTTCAATTTTGTCTGGTTTATTTTTGTTTGCTTGTCTTTTCGCCCTACGCAACTGTTGTGTTGCTAAAAAAAAGATCACATAAAAATTTAGTCCTTCAAAGGAGAATTTATCTTCATTTCTAACAAGTTGATTTTAACTTCAAGAAATCAGCTTTTTTTGTAAAACCACAGCTTTTGTTTTATTACATTTTAAGGAATAACATAGATTTTTGTGAAGCTTTATTAAGTAAGTTGAATGAGGACATAATAAACCAATTTTTAATTACGTGTAAGTAGAAATGGTATTTCATTACACTGACTAAAAAGTATAAGTTGAATGAACTTAAAAGATTGCATGTAACAAAATTAGAGTCAAGTTAGTTTGTTTCAATTTACATTCATGATTCTGGAAAAATAAAGATTTTTTTAAATACAAATTTACATTTTCAGTCAAATCAAACTTGTAGTCTTAGTAAAAATAATAAATTTAGCTGTAACAAATTAGACTGATTTTTTAAAAGTTGGTTCAAAAGAACATTTTTTTCATTGAACATATTTCTCCACCAATAACCGTAGCTTTCATGCTACATGTCTCTTTGCACTAGGGGACTCAATACAGCTGGTTGCTAACTGGTTGTATTCTGGTTACATGCTTATATAACAGCAAAGCTGCCAAACACCTGTGTCAGTTAAAACCTGTCCTGCAGCAACTGCGTCACTTTTTGTGGAGGAATTTCTGAACTTGACTTTCAGATCAATTCTCGCTGCACTTTGAATGTAATTAGTTATCATAGATTGGATTTAATTGCCAATTTGATTCAGTCACAAAAGGATAGCAGACTGACTTTATCTTATCATCATTTTATTGTGGTTTTGATCCACCAAAGTCATTTTGAAGACAGCATCTGTGGTCCCCCCTTCAGATCTACATGGATAAAGGTGCAGACTAAAGGCATGATATTTTTTTATAGGCCATGTCTGTCATGTTTGGGTAAGGTTTAGGTTACAGCATGGTGGTAGAGTATTTAGCACCGTCACCTCACCTCAAATTCAGTCTGGGGCCTTTCTGTGTAGAGTTTGCATGCTCCCACATCCTTCCACAGCCCACAAACATGCATGAAGGTTAGGTTACCTGGTGATACGAAACTGAATGTGAATGTTTGTTTTTCTCTATGGGTGTACCCCACCTCTCGCCTCTATGCTAGCTGGGATAGGCTCCCCCACGATCCTGAGAAGGATAAGTGAAAGAGAATGGATTGATGGTTGTCAGCCTCTGTGTGTTAGCCCTGCGACAGACTGGCGGCCTGTCCAGGGTGAACCTCTGGGATAGATTTGGTGGGGTGGGAGACTTACCCCTATTTACTTTTTTGGTGAGTTAGATGGCACATTTACTGCAATATTACAGACAGATAGCTAAGGATCTCCCTACAAAGAGATTAGTTTAGCACAGAGGCTGGGAATAGGGTGGGGGGGAGGGAGACATCTGTGCAGGCCTTGTCCAAAGCTCAAAAACACACTTGTCAGCACCTCTCATGTGACACACTTTGTTTTACAAGCATCAGTCACTCACAGTCTGATCATCAGAGTGAAGTTGGCAGGCTACCAGCAGAAATGTGGCACATAAGTATTTGGGGAAAGATAAACTCTTGTTAAACTTTCAAATGCAAACCAAGCAAAAGAACAAATGGAATGCAGTTTGCAAATATCTGGCTTTTGGAGTCCCAGCGGTAGTACTAAAAAGACTAACTGCAAGCTGGTACTACTTTTAAATCTACGTGTTTGTGTATTTTCATGTTCCAACACAACCATTCCAGCGTTAACATGCTAAAATATTAGCCTCCTAAAAGAACCGAGCAGCAATAGAAGCAAAATAAAAGTGCATCTAAATATTATGATCATATGCACAAATTGGTTTAATCTTAGACGTTTGCTGCATGAAGTGGAGTCTCTTTGTGCTCTTTCCTTTCATCTTTGCAACTGTGTCGTTTAAATTGGTGACGCGAATTATGATAGAATATGGTTTTAATAAAGAAAATGGGCATATTATCTCTTTGTCTCTGTTATTTTGTTATTGTTTTTTGCGTGTCCCAATGGCCTGTTGATTTGAGACAAGCACTAAGTGGCTGTTAATGGCACAAACACGGCTGTGCTTTTAAAATAGCAGACCGCCCATTAGACTGGTATTAACAAGGTAATGGCCTGTTACTAAACTGCTGAATGACATTGTCGCTGCCGCCAAGCCGAGCTGATGGCCGCAATGCATACATGATCACACACACACACACACACGCACACACAAAGCCTGCATATATTTCTCCCATAAACAAAAAAGAAATGCGAGTGATTTGCATGCTGCGTATGTGTGTAAGCAAAGTTGTAGAGGAGTGAAAGTGATTTACAGTAACTTTGTGTTGCTGTCGAGACGTGAGGAGAAAAAGATGAGAGACAAGAAGACAGAATCTAAAAGAAAGCGAAGGAAAAAGACAAAAAGAATGAAAGACATAGCTGGAAGGTGTTATGGTAGTTATTAAAGCTGGAATGCACTACGGTTGTTTACCTCAGCCTGACTGTATTGTTGTGGCTCAGAAATTATTGATAGGTACGAAGAGACGGAGTAATAAAGAACTACACATCAGTCCTGTCTGTACATCTGACTGCCTGTCTGTTCTGCTTGTCGGATCGGTTTTAGTAACAGTTTCTCTTAAAAGCAACAGTGGCCCGAATGACATTTAAGAACAAACTCTGTCCTCGTCGTCTCTTTAGAGCTCGAAAACAGGCGGAGATGTGTTGCACGTATTGCACGTTGGCTTGCACGTCGTATGTTGCATTCTCCGAATACACGGTTGTGTACAGTACACACACACTCTTACACTGCGGTGCAGCGATAGGGCAGCGCAGTAGGGGGTATATCCCTGGGAAATCATTTCTCCCTCTCCTTTCTTCCTATTTGTAACTTGTCCTTTCAAGCAAGACGGCCCTTAAAGTTCAGTGGCGCATTCTTCAAAAAAGGCTATTACTGGCTGCCTCTGATTCTGTATCATGCCGTGCACAGACCAGCCATCCCTCCTTTTTATGTTCCTCTCTTCCTGTCATCATTTTCTGAAGCCAAGAGAGGAGAAGTCAGAGTTTCAGAAAGGCCCGCAACCAGTGCCTTTAAACCCTAAGCAGTCCCGCCTCTGACTTTGCGCCAGACGGCCATATCCTATCACCAAAAGGGCCTATTGCTTTTGATACATGAAAGAGCTCCCTCTTTGTCTCTCTCTTAGTGGATCTTTGTCTTGTCCTCTGTGACAAGTGCCTATCGCACCCATGCTCAACACTTAGGGGCTTTCATAAAGCCGCATGTGACTGCAAAGAGATACGGGCTGCTTCTAAACGGCATGAGAGAACCACGCTGTTGTTGGCCCTGAAGACCAGACAAAGAGTAAAATAGATCAAAGCGAAAGCAAACAGTGGTCGCGAGGAAGGCTTTCTCAACCCTTTCTGGCCTATAACTGAGTTTGTTTTATCCCAGGATTTAAAAATAAGGATGTCCTGTGTTTTAAAGGACATGAATTTGGAAAAAACAAATAGATTTCAAGCCAACAGATGCCATCAAATCTCCAGTGCAACACGGCACACACGTTAAAACCTCCAAATGCTGCCAGAAATTTTTACAGTGCATAAAATAGAAGAGTCATAGAGCTTCCACTTGAGTGCTCATTTGTTGGCAGAATGTGACCAGAGCTCGCACTGGTGGCTCTCTGCTCTGTGGTCAATGATGACCAAAGGCCTGCATTTCACCACCACCTCTCAGTTAACATAATTAGAAAGCCCTTCAGCTCAGGCTTGAATACTGATGGCTGGCTAGCACCTTGTTTAGGACCGCACGTTTCCCCCCCGACGCTCGTCTCCTCCCGTCAGCGTGTCTCACTCTGTCACTCCCATCGTCTGTGACCTCCACTGTCATCACGACTGCCCTTGAAGAGCAGAAATCTCTCCATTTCACAGGGACCAGCCATAAGGGGGCTTGATTGCGGCAAATTGATCCATAATCACACAGTGCTCAGTGCTTTTTATCCTGCCGCCTCTTCATCTCCACTTAAGAGGCCCGCCGTTGGCATATTTACATGCTGTCTTCTCGAGGGTTTCCTCTG
The DNA here is from genome assembly GCF_000239375.1 of Pundamilia nyererei. Classification (NCBI taxonomy): domain Eukaryota; kingdom Metazoa; phylum Chordata; class Actinopteri; order Cichliformes; family Cichlidae; genus Pundamilia; species Pundamilia nyererei. The sequence goes on from NW_005187457.1 coordinate 2,012,595, forward strand.
CTGCCACCACTCTGTCTCCCTCCACCCTTCATCCCTTTTATGACTCTCCCAATTTTCTTGTCTCTCTTCACTTTTTCCCTCGCCCTTTCCCGTCTGGATGCGATGCCAGTCGGACTGACCGTTCCCGAGGCCCGTGCTGTCTCTCTGTAAAAGGCACACACACACATTCAGACACACCTCTGACCAATGCATCTCTGCTTTTGATTGCAATCGTCAGCTTCACACACACCCAAGGTGGTCAAGAGGATGAAGGAAACAGAGAGGGAAACGAGTGCAGAGACGAGCAGACGACAGGATGAGTTTGTAAAGGGAGAATTCAGAGGTGGATGCGGTTTAATCTAGCACATACTCTATCATACCACATGTCTTCGTGTCCCCTTTTACCTTTGGCTCACTTGCCTTTGTCTTTCTGTCCCCCTCGTCCAATTCAAAATTACTTTTCTCCAATTTACAGAGGGCTTTCAAACAGCAATTACGCTGTCATGTTGAGTAATACAATTTACAAGACGTAGCCCATAATTGAACAGTGAGCTCAATAAATAAAGCCAAAGGCAGCAATTAAAATTTTTTGACCCACCATTGTAAATTTTCAGATAACACAGCAAAATAACATGTACGACAGTGGGACAGTTGAGCTTTTATGGAGGCAGCTAAGCTTTTGCTTCTCCCTTTCAGCTCAGGCTTGAGGGAGAAAAGCAAACCATTATGAACCCTGAGAAGGGCTCCCTACCTAGTAAGCAGTAACAGAGTTACATTGATATTATGTACTTTTTCAATGCTGCGCCACTCAGTTCTTGCTATGACTTCTTCACAAGCTTCTGACTCAGAGCCATCATATCGGTTGTGACATGAATCAGGTGCGAAAGAATTTCAGATCCGCTCTTCTGTACAAGACTTGGACTGAATGCCAACGAAGCCGTAGAGACGAACCCTGACAAAGAACCTGCCGGGCGACTTTTGACACATTTAGTGATTTGGAATATATCCAAGTTGTTGTTATCGTTATGACCGCAGTTATCTTGAGCTGAGGGTGAAGAACGATGTATTTTGTCTTTGTTTACAGATCATTAAGTCATCCCACTGTAACAGTTTTTAGGATCCCTCCCATAAGATGTCAGAGTGCAGCATGACTTTGTCATATTTTCTGTCTTTAACTTTCCTGCTTTTGATTTCTTCTTTAGTGGCATCATTAAGCGTAAGAGTGGATTTGGGAGTTTGCGCTTTCACAGATTACAAATAGCTTCGTATCGCTGCAGCCTAGCTACACTGGTAAACTAACCTGGGCAATAAGGAATTAATGCGAGTGTGTTTTTATGCAGCAGTTTATAGGCGATGCCCTTATGCAAGGATCTTATTCACTCGCTAAGCAAATTATAAAGTAGCTGAGTAAAGTTTCTTGTGTTTGTTTTGCTGGTTTTTGGCTTCTCTTTGTTTTCCTCTTCGCCTCTTGTCTGTTTGCTTCTCTGTCTCCCCCTCGCCGTCCTTTCTCCTTTTATCTTTCCAGTCGTCCTCTGTGTTTCCGTCCTCACACCTGTCTGTGTAAATATCCTCCACTCTGTAGATTTCATTTCTTTGTCTGTTCAGAGAAAACACCAGGATTCCTATTTTCATGACAATTAGTAACGTTCATACTGTTTTCCTCCTTTAGGCGTCTCTCCTCCGCTCCCTCTCCCACCCCTTCTCACCTCTCTGAGAGTTTAGCTGTGTAATGTGTGGTGTGTGAAGCGACAGGGGATGCTTTATTAATGTGTGGGGAGGCCTTGGCGGTACCCCTGCCTCCCCACAATAATATGAGATGAATAAATCTGAGACACGCCACAGGCTCTCGAGCACCTACAGGCGCAAACACACCCACATGCACATACACAGAACTTAAGTCGCGGACCTGGTCAATTCCTGGGGAAGAAAACAGCATCATAAAACTCTTATCACTTTAGAGCCCTCTGCTCTTCAGCACACACCGCCATCTCTCTCTGTCTCCGCTTTTTCTTTTTCTTCCTCTCTCTGTCTCTCCGGTTGTCCTTGAGGTGGCAGAGGGGTGGTGTCAGCAGGTGGAGTGGGCTGGGGGTGAAGAAGCACAAAGCTTTGATGCTTGTTGGGTCTCACTCAGCTGGGCAGTATACAGCACCGCAGCTCATCCCAAGGCTCTGTATAAATTCAACGCCAGTGACAATTTACAGCTCGCGCCCATCCTCAACATGACACACCGAGCAGAGCTTCAAGCGTGTCTTGTTGCCATCTCACCAAAGAGAGGCTAATTTATTACAGTGTAAAATCCACAGAGCAGAGTTAGGGGGGGAGGCAGAGAAATAGGGAGGCCTTGGTCTGGAGACTTGGTGTATAATATGCTTTTTTAAAAACTGTGTATATGGAAAAGGGCTGCAGTATATGCAGGAGCACATTATCCCTCCCTGCAGTGTGCCAAAGTGTTTAGATATTCCATATTTCATCTGCTTTAATATAAAACCAAAGATGCTATTTAGGGTCCAGTAAAGTGAGGATAGTCACAGTTTAGTGCCTTTTACGTCAGAAAGTTTGGACATCAATAATATTAAAGCACAAGCTAAGTCTACCTCTATCTCCCTGAATCAAATTTAGTCTTAAAAAAGGGTAAATGTATTTAAATATATGCCATGTCTTCCAGAAGGTCTTGACGGGGCTTCCTTTGTACCCGCCGAAGAAGAACGATGAAGAAGATCTCAGTTAATTACATCACGTCACAACTTATGAGACTGAACCCCAAGTTCCCGAGCCTGCTGTCACAGAAAGAGCTGACCAGCACAATCAGGGCTGACCTTCAGAATCCATTAGATTTATGTTGTTTTTCACTGGCACTTTCCTTCTCGCTGGTAATTTCCATATTTATCAGAGCTGATCATAGTTTGACATCCTTTAATTTTTTATTTCCTCCTGGCGAGCTGCGAGAGAATGAGCGGTAATGTGCAGTTAGTGCGGCTCGTGACTTTGGCAGGTGAGAAATATGCTGAGGGAGCTCTTTGATTTGGTAGCGTGGGCATAAATTTTGCCTCCGCTGCCTTCACTCACTCATTGTCAACTCCCCCTCCGCCCCCTGCTCAGCCGCCTCCCTCTCACTGTAGCGTACGCCTCCATTCTCGTTCTCACCTAACTCTTAGATTTTTTTTAGTCATGTTCTGAGCTGTTGTGACAGGCCAGTGGAGCCGTGAAGTTAAAATTAAAGAGATTCGTAATTGAGAAACATAACCTTTCACGTGTAGGCACTCGACCACGTCTCCATGGCGGGATGAAGAATTTACGTCACAAAAACGGGCGCCTGATGGATCGCTAACATATGTAGGTGCTGTATTTTGGTAGATCACAGTTACAGCACTTCACATAAATCACAACAGTGATGTACAAATACAATTATATAATAAGTAAGTAGAGTCAATGTGATACTAAATTTAATACACTTAAATAGATACTATATATAAAGAAATATACGCATTAAAAAGGCCAAATAAATAACTATGGTTAAACTAGTTGCAGGTAATTGATGTAATCCAATTCAGTTGTATTTATATTGCGCCAAATCAAAGCAACGGTCACGTCAAGGCGCAATATAGCAGATATGAAACCCCAACCACTATGAAGAAGCACTTAGCGACAGTGGGAAGGAAAAACTCCCTTTTAACAGGAAGATGCCTGCAGCAGAAGCAGGCTCAGGGAGGGGCGGGGCCATCTGCCACGACCAGCTGGGGTGAATAACAATAGTAATAACAAAAATAAAACCACTCGTGACATAATACTTCTTCTTTGGGCTGCTCCTGTTAGGGGACAGAATCATCCACCTTACGTCACACCGACCCCCTGCATGCCTTCCTTCATCATATGTCCAAATCATCTCAACTTTGCTTCTCTAATGGTTTGTCCAAACCCTCCGACATATTCATTTCTAACCACTGCATAATGGAAACATCTCTCATGCTGAAGACGCACCAGCCGTCTCATCCTAACACATGCTTATGTTTCTTATTTCCAGCACTGTGTGGTCATTTGCTATGGCTATGTATATTTTGGTTTGGCAAATTAGCAAACCCCCTCTTTTTCCCCCCTGCATGTGGCTGATCTGTAAGTGCCAACATGAGACACAGAGGACAAAACTATCCGTGTGTTTATATAGTATCACCATTTTTGGCCATGATTTTGAATTCAACCCAGAATAGTTATGAAATGTTTACTAAATCGGTCAATCAGCTGTCAGTTTTTACAGATATTTGCACTCATTAATCCTTAAGTTAATGAGTTATGGCAAAATATAATGTCACCTGCTGGTTCCAACTTGTCATGTCCATATTATTTGATGATTTATATTTCTTTTATATCAGCTTTGTAATAAAACTATTAGTTTCAAAAAACCCATTTTGGCTTGTCAAACAACTGAAGTGAGAGTGATGCTAGTTTGACGTTTCCTACTCTTGAGGAAAAGCATTCATTGGTGGAGGAATGTTCTCTGTTTGTACTTTGATTCCTGAGAACTGTCAGCAAAGACAAACAAAAAGATTTTTCCAGAAAGGCGAATGAGATCATTTGTGACGCCTTGAGAAAGCTACCTTTCTTTCTCTTTCTCTTTTCCTCGTGTCTTCCAAGCTGCTCTTCCAGTCTCGCTCCACAGCCACCCGGCTGCTGATCTCTACTGACACCTTGAGGTCAGGAGACGCTTCTGCACAACTATGCTCGACACTCAAACGAAACTTGACCCTAACCTTCGTGTTACCTTTGTGCGACACACACCTCGGTCCGATTTCCTTTTATGTATAACCTAGCTGTGGTGCTTGTATCCTCCAGGTTCCCTGCGGGTGTCAGTGTGCCTATGGAATAGTGGGACTTAATTTTGTGCTACAGTGCTTGGCTGCGCACAGTCAGATACAGAGGAATGCAGAGATACAGACACATAAACACAACAACTACTTGGGGAGCATTTGTGAGAGCCCTGAGGAGACATAGTCTCACACACACATACACGAGCAAACACACGCATACACACAGATACTCACAGAACGATGTGGGATAAACAGTACATCCATTGTAAGCTCCAGGAGCCTGCTGGAAGAGATTGTTTTGATGAAGCAGCAAGGGCACACTAGCACTGAGACTAAATGTAGCATGGCTATGATGGTTGAATTCCCAGACAGTCGGGACCTTGGCAGCTGCCTCCAGTTTGGCTCACAACTTTCTGGGTTCTTGGTTTTACTGTAGGGAAAATGGCTGTGTGCCTTTTTCCCTTTTCTGATTGCAGCTTTGCACTGTACAGTGAGTGTGTGTATCTGAGTGTGTGCGATGGCTGTGCTCTTGTATCTGGAGCCTACACGGTGGCCCGGGGTCGAGGCCAAAGTAGAATTTGTAAGTGATGGAATTTCACAGACACCGAGCACCCAGCGGCCAGCGAAACCGCAAGCACTCACATTTACAACAAACGCCCTGCCCCGCTCCGCGGAGACTCCTGAATGGCAAAGCCATTTGTCTCTGTGAAGGGCAGAGGGAGGAAAAAGCGAAATAAAATCAGAGGCAGAGTGCTTAAATGGAACAATGTTTTTTTTGTTTACGACTCCAAACTACTCAGACAGACACGCGTGTGCTCCCACACGCAGAGAAGCACACACTCATTGCTCTGAGGTTAAATTGGAATTAAAGAGAAGGAAAGGTGCATACCCTGTTGCTAATTAGCATTTTCTGTGCTCAGCAGAAGAGGTGGAAGAATCGATAAGATATTAAGTTTGTGTATCGCAATGAAGCTCGCAATCACTTTCATCCATTAGCAACAGCAGATTAGAAGAGAAACACGAGCCAAGAAAACAGCAAAACTTTAACCTTTGTGGTTTGAATGAATAAATCCTGTTTGGCTTTTTTATGTTATTTAGCTTTATGTTGCTTAGTTTTCAATATCAGTAATGCAATCATGCTTGAGATGATTAGAATATAGTCATTCACACTGGTATGAAGAAATATGATGTTGATGTTTAACCTCAAAAGGTTTAGTGGTCCTTGTGTGTGCAAAAATACACCAGTAAAGCGGAAAAGCTCAAGAAAAGTCAAACACATCTGTGCAACACCATCTCCAAGGAGTATGTGTGGAGCGTCGAGCCACAGAGAATTCCTTAGCAAGCCTGAAGTCTTAACTCAAAGAAGACCTCTATCAGGTCACACCTGTTGCAAGCAGAGCCTGACCCTATAGATGTATAATTCACCTTATCTATTGAATATTCTGTGGCGTGTGTTGGTTTGATGATTGATTCATGTGTATCTGGCTGAAAATAGACTGTGAGGTCAGCCTGTGTTTTGACCCAACCTATCACACCGGACTTTTATGGGTTACATGTATATCTAAGTTTAATACCAACTCTCAATTGTTATTTTGTGTCCGAGAATACGTTTTTGGAGTTGCTCTAAAGGTCTGCTAGAATTTTATGCATTAACAGCACCACTTCTTTCTCCCTCTGGTACCCTGTCTTTACCTTTCTTCTCCTCCTCGCCAACTCCTCTCACTACCCCTGTTTAGACCACATGAGTGCAGAACGGGAGAAGAAGCTGGTCTTTCTCACCGCCCGCGTTCACCCCGGAGAGTCTCCCGCCTCATTTATTTGTCAAGGTAAAGTTTTAATGGGAGGTCATTGATTCAAATGCAGAACCACTCACCTGTGTGCACAGCAGCGTATGTCAGCATGCACTGCACAATGCGGTACGTATACATTTTGCTGTTAGTAACCAGGATGTTTATTGCTACTGTTGACTCATGTTTTACATCACTTTTTCAAAAATTCAAAATCATCGTTGCACGCCCTGAAAATGAAATGAAAAAAATGAAGATTTATTTTATAATCCGTGGTTTCTCCAGATGATGTAACGGCTCAAAATCCTTGTTTAAAGATCTTTCATTTGTTTAATTTTTTAAAACTTTTTATTTCTATTAAAGAGCCCGTTTACCAAATTATCACAAGACTCAGAAAAACAAATATCAAGAGTACCAAAATGTCTGGTCTCCAGCTGAGATTACATTATTATTACATTATACCTCATTAGCCTTTTTCAAACTGGAAAATTCTTTCCAAACATGTTAAATGTAGCACAATCACATTTGCAAAAAAAAGTTGAGACACAGTGTAAAATGTAAACATTTAAATAAAGGTGCAACGTAAACATGTCAAATGTTGGAAACGAGAAATGCTGTTGTTGTCATCTCAATGGTCTTGTCTGCTCCTCTTGTTGTATTTTTCCATTTCATAAAACACTAAATGCTTCCAGACAGATCTGGACTGCACACAGGCTGCCTGTGCTGTGGATAGAGGCAAAACAAACCATTAAACCAGACTAATTAACAGACTAGCTCATCGTACTAAAAAAAAGCTCAACATGTGATCAATAATAACACATCTCTGATATTGTCTGGAAACTATATGTAATGAAAAGGGATGAGCAGTCAGTCCTTTCACACTTACAAAGGAATTATAATTCTGACCTTGCACCTGAGTATAATATGCTTGAAACTTAACAGAAGAGATACCTGAGCCTATATTTTTCTATATAACAACTCGAACTATAGTCCTGAAATACAGTTGTGTTGTGGTGTCTTTGCTCCTGAGCTCTGGTAACTCAAAACTAATAAAGCATCTTGAAAAACTAGGAACCTTTGGGAAATTGTCTTTTAGCAGGATTTAATGGCTCTGTTGCTCCTTTCCATCGGCTCAGAGTGGTCAGGTTAGCTCCTGCTGGGTTCCTTTGTTTATAGGTAATGGGACTGAAAAGGAAAGGTAAAGTGTGCTCGCTCTATCTATCTATCTATCTATCTATCTATCTATCTATCTATCTATCTATCTATCTATCTATCTATCTATCTATCTATCTCAGTGTGCATATGCATCATCATGGATCAGATGAGCTGGCTTTTAGTCCGCCGTGTGTCTGTTTTTCCAGCGCCGTCAGCTCCATTCCATTTGTATCGATTTAGGCTTGACGTCTCCTATTCCTCCCTCGATTCTGATGATGCCCCTCGCTGTCCTTCCTTCTCCTTTTGTTTCTCAAAACTCAATTAACTGCCAGCCTGCCTTTGGTTTTCTTTTCAAGTCTATTTTCCTCCGTGTGTGTGCCTGTGTTTCATAGGTGTGATTGACTTCCTGGTGAGCCACCACCCTGTTGCTCAGATCCTGAGAGATCATGTGATCTTCAAGATAGTCCCCATGCTAAATCCCGACGGAGTCTACCTGGGCAATTACAGGTACACAAATGTGCATGTTTTAATTCTTAATTTTAAACCCTCCCTACACTAAGTAGAACTCACACATTACATGGTTTTGTATCACACTCTGTGGGGTTATATCCTCTTAACTCCACCTTTAGAGAGCTTAATGAATTCATATAGCTCACAGCAGTGCATTTGTTAGAAGATAGTATTTGGCTGTAGGGCTGTTCTCTTTGCCAGTCTCTCTGTCCATCCTCTCCTCCACTCTGTCTTTAACACTGCTGCTGCAGCTCTGTGGGCATCCTCCTCTCCTCTGTTTTCCTCTCCTCTCATTCCCTTCTTCATAATTGCCTTTTACTTAATAGGCTCAGCCCTCAGAATACTAATGCTCACCAAGATATGCAACACACTCCCACTGTGTTTGTAAACGCCATCTAGTGGTGGTGCCTTGCCCCTGTCCCCAAAATACATGTGCAGGGATTCTTTAGTTGCTTCCCACAGTGACAATCTCAGTAATACCATTCAGTGCGACTGGTGATGGTTCAGGCTATTGTCATTGGCTTGTTTTTGCACTGAGTGGTGATAACCAGCATATTGACAGTAGGTGAATAGTTATAGTCCTCATCCGTGGACACAGACACACAGAACGCATACACAGAAACCACACAGCTACCTCAGCAGGACACAGTGGAGAGCAGACTGAAATGGATACATGCAGAGCAAATAATCAATTGCAGTTAACCTGGGATGAGTATTTTGTTCATGGCTGGCTGTGTTGCTCAGTTGCCCTGCAGTATCAGTAACTCCTGTGTCATTATCACTGGCTTTAGCAAATGTCAAAGATCGACATGTCACAAAGCACAGCAGATTAGGGCGCATATTTAGATGTAAGCATCCCATTATGGCAATTTGACACTCCTGGTAACACTATAAGGTTGGGCGCCACAGCAGCCTAATGTTTGGGGCACGTGCCACATCATCCGTGGTTCAGCTCCCGGTCAGCCGGACTTTGATTACAAGTTCAGGCACTTCCCTCATTCCCAGTCTGCTTCTAATGCGTCTACCGTTTCTTACCAATAATGCATCATGTGTATTTGTTGCAAGGATTTTTTTCCTCTCTTCAAACACTTGCCGAGCTGAATCGAGTAAGAATTTGTGGCCTACATTTTTCTGTCCTGAATCAATCTCAGTTTACTATGTAGGGCATCATATTTAGCAACTGCCCTTTTATTAGAGGATTTGAATTTGTGTGTGCAATAAATGCTAGTATACTCGAAGTAGAAAGATAGCCATCGTGACGCCACCCACTGGTTACAGAGCCCTCAAGCTGAGCGTTGGTGTTTTGCAACCATACAGTGAAACCGAGGACACCACAAGCTGATTGGCTAATGAATTGTGACTGATAAATAGTTAGTTAGAGAATGCACTTTACGATCCTCCTTTATACCTTTAATAGTTTTATTCAGTAAAAAGTGAAAAAGCCTTTAAAGTCATCAGAAATGTATTTACTGAGGTCACAGAGACAAGGAGTCGAGGGCTGTTTTGTGTACAGTCAAAACCTATTTGCAAACAGTGAAGTCGCCCCCTGCTGTCCATTAAAAAGAATGCATGTTTACATATTTTACAATTTACACTGATGCTGCTTCCATCTTTTATTCCATGTTTGTATATTTGGAGCTTTTTACAAAGAAACCAAAGTGCTGAAAAAAAGAAAAAAGATGACAATTTACAAACCTGATATCCTGAATGTTTTAAAAAAATCACTCAGTCATTTAAGTAAGGAAGTGATTTCAGGCACAGGGATGCATTTTTATAACGTGGCAGTCTCAGCATGTGATACTAAAACCATCTTTTAATTAGTGAAGAACTGTATAAAAAAGACAAGAGGTCACTTTTAAACTTAAGCTTTGAGCAAGTGCAACTTTGCACCGTTTGTGGCCACAAGGTGCCTTTAGTCATTTGTAAGGCAAACCGCATTTGATTTTCCATTATCTCTGTGTGTGTGTGTGTGTGTGTGTGTGTGTGTGTGTGTGTGTGTGTGTGTG
>NW_005187457.1:2022864-2040767 GCF_000239375.1 Pundamilia nyererei
GTGTGTGTGTGTGTGTGTGTGTGTGTACAGGTGTTCTCTGATGGGCTTCGACCTGAATCGACACTGGCAGGATCCCTCTCCGTGGGCCCACCCCACACTGCACGCTGTGAAACAACTCATAGTGCAGATGAACCAAGACCCGGTGAGTGTGTTCTCACACACACACACATGCACGCGAACAGACACAGTCCTCTGTTATGTGCTCAACATTCCTTCTCCACAGTAGCATCAACTGAGCCCAAGAACAGTTTTCTTTCTCCCTGCTTGGTTCAGCATGTTTCTCCAGTCTGTGTTTAGGGTGTGTGCGCTGGGGACCATGAGGAGGCCAGTCAGCACCTCTAGAATGTCAGCTAGGCTCTCCTGGCCATTCAAAACATATTACTGAAGCAAGACTGTGTGCTTTCAGTCTTTAAATCTACTGTAACTTTTTCCTTCTCTACTTTGAGACTTTCAGTTGGAGGAACGTTACACAGGGAGGCTAGGGATTTTTCATCTTTGTTCCTGATGTTAATTATAAGCAGAGCGGCAGGTTGGTGGGATTACTGAAGGTCAGCGTGTGTCCTGGGAATACTCTGCCCTTTTGTACACTCCTCTAATCCTGATAAGAGAGGGAGCAGGCTGGGGCGGGATGCAGGGCAGGCCAGAGATGGGGTGAGGCGCGGGGCTGGCATCGGGCAGATTAACCTTTTCCCTCGACGCTGACACGCTGATCGATAGACTCTGTCATGGCAGGGTGATCCACTCATGCCTGTCATTCACACACACTCACACACATGCTCACAAATACTCGCCTGAGCAAACAGACACAGAATGTACACAAACAAACAGCCACAAAACTGCAGCACTGCTTAGAAACATGGATGACTGAATGTAATGTGTTTTCATCCTGAAACGCGCGTTCTTATTCTCTGTCAGATGCATTTCGTTTTTAAAAAGATACTATACCGAGTCTTTTTCAGCACATTTGCACACATTCATTCTCAAGCAGATACAATTAATGGAAGATTGTTTCACAATAAAATATGCTAATTGTAGCAGTACTGCTGGGTAAATGAAGAGCCCAGTCGGTATCACAGAATTAGACCATATGTTTCCCGAGTCCACTCCTGCGGGTCAGAAGACTTGAATTCCTTCTCCTTTTCTATTGATAACCATCCACCAGCACTTGTCGTGCTGTAGCCCCCTTCTCCCCGATGATTGCCTTCAGTCTTGCAGAGTTAATTTGGAAGCTTGGGCAACCTCTCCTGTTCTGTCTCTCTTTCGCCACAGCCAGTTAATCCCATCAGACACACTACTCATGTCTGGGGCTCCCAGATGCCAGTTTCGATGCCAACTCTGCAGCCAGGAGGCCCTGTGCTGCTGCCCTCCATTCATGCTCGTCTCACTCAGCGGGCATAGAGTCTAATGAGGCTACCATGGTTGGAGGGCTCTGCTGGAGGACTCCATTAACAGGAGAGCAGCAGCAGCCACAGCAGAACAGTTGGGCTAAGCTAGCATACTGTATGTGGTCCATTTACTAGCTGGTAACTCTGCGTGGTTATTTGTTTAAAATACAAAAGCTAGAATAAGCTTGAAGACCTGGGAATCTGGATTATTCATAACACTACCAAACAATTAAGCATTGATAACACTTAAACCATATTAAGGAAGCAGTTGAGAGACTGTTGAATTAATCAGTGACTGTTTGAGCCGCCGCTAAAGGAGCAATTGCTAAAATATAACTGATTGCCCCTCTTAACATTACACAATCTTTGCTTGCTGTAAAGTATAAATTAAACATAAATATCCTGACCCACGCTCGCCCGTTCTGTAGAATATTCATCATCGTATAGCTTTAAAATATCCGACTGGCTGCACAGTATATTAGGCACCGCAGTACAGTTCCCCCAAATTCAGCACGTCAGTCAAACAGGTGGGTGGCAGCGGTCAGGGACTGCAGAGTCAAAGCAAGTAAACTAAAAACAGCTTGAACAGCAGCCCCGGTTTGCCATTTTAATGTCGCTGCTTCATGTTAGCTGTCTAAAAAGGTGTTAAGAGTGCAGGTTTTCATAATGATGCCTTCACAGGGCAATTGCAGTAATGTTAACAGTGTCTGCTGGCTACAGATGACCTTTTAAATGGTAACGAGTTTTCCAACTCATAACAACAAACTCCAACATCAAAATTCAAAGAACTTAGGTTTGCTGGAATTGCAGCTTCAACTTTTGACATGACATGAGAACATATAGTGAGCCCTATGAAAAGGAAGCATTCCATTACCATAGGACTTGAGGTAAGGCGCAACCAAGCGCTGCTAATGCTCTTGATTAAGTGATCAGCAGAGAGTGTAAGCACCGCGATAAAACCAGGAGTTTTAGCAGTTTGCAGGTCTGAAGTATTCAAGTGTGTGTTAACATAAACCCAGGACTAGACATCACAGTAAAGCTATATCAGACTCTACAGGCTTCAGGCTTCAGTTAGCATGTTAAATGTTAAGTTTTAATGTTTAGAAAGATTGCCAGGAAAAAGCTCTTAAAAAACAACAACAAAAAAAACCATGTGCAGCTTAGCTTTAGAAAGTTGCATCCGAACAAATCACAAGAACTCTGGAACAATATCCTTCGAATGGACCTGACCAAACTGTAGATATTTGGAGATAATGCACAGCGATTAAGAGCAAAAAGCAAACACAGCATGTCAGCACGAACACCTAATACCAGCTGTCAAGCACGGTGGTGGAGGAATGGTGGACCCAGGCATCTTAAAGACATAGAGTCAGCCGTGAACACCTCTCTATACCAAAATATTCAAGTCAAATGTGCATCCTGCATTCAGTCTCAGATGTATGCTGCCATGCAATATGAAAAAGTTCCCAAACACAGCAGCAGATCTACAACAGAATGGCTAAAAAAGCAACTAATGAAGGTGTTGCAACAGTGCAGTCAAACCCAGGCCCAAACGAAATACTGTGACATGATTACTTACTTACAGAACTTACAGAAAAAAATTCCCTAAGATTTTTTTTTAGACAGACATTTTTCTCTTTTTTTCTTTTGAAATGGCAGCAGATACATTTAAGTCGACTTTTGTTTGTTTTTTCTGTGTGTGTGTACATCTCTGTTTGCATTTTGTCTAATTTGGGTGGTTTGCTAATACAGCTCTAACATCATGTAGATAATTTGTTGACCTCTTCTTATATTCAAAAGTCCAATATGTGTCTCAAACCTGGATTTCAAGATCAAATCCAGATATGCCAGCGGCAATAAGTCACCACTTCAGGGCGTAGTTTATCATAAACAGTTTATGCATTTAAATGAGCATCATGACATAAAAAGTAACGATTAGCCAATAAATGTTGCGATGGAAGATCGAAATGTCGTGTAACAAGTTGACAGTTCTATCTCATCTCAGGTTGAAGTTGCTGTGAGCCATTATGAACATAAATCTGACCCCAAGGCCGTGTCACCACGACTTCTTTACTTCTTTAAACACCCACATTTCTATGCATAAGGCATCATAATTCAAAGTCACAAAGGAGCCTACCAGCATTCAGCTTCAAACTCCATCTGCCGTTCTTGAGACGCATACCTTAGTCACTCCAAAGTGATTCCCAGTCATTGTGAATGCAGCAACACTCGCTTTCTGTTGGTAAAATAACTTCCTTGTTCTGTTCAGGCAATGACTTCAATAACTGTAAGGAGCTTTCCAGACAAGTGCCATTTAAAATCAAAGCTTGTAGCAGAAGCAATCTACACTGCATTACCACTGATGGCTGAAAACTTTTATTTGACTAATATTTATGGAGAAATTCAACACTTTTCGGAGCGCACCCGTGTTTATGCAAAATCTGACCTAAACAAGAACTGATGTTTTGAAAATCAGAGATTTAGGTCCCATCAACCAGCTCACAGTTTCTGGTAACTGTTTTTATTGATCTATAAATGCAGAAAAACTGAACAGCAACAGTTTGGCGGGAGGGAAATAAATTAATTGCACCCAAAGAAATAGTGCCCGCATAAAAACGATGATTAAATATTCCTCCCGTGGAGGAAACGAAATCAAAGTGTACAGGTGTTTGCAGATATAGCGAAGCAGTGAATGTTTCATTTTAAAATAATCTATTCATCAAACATAAACAAATACACTGTTTACCCCAGTTTGGACTTCCTCAGCATTTAAAAAACAACTAATGGTTGTCAGCCGATTTTTTTCTGTATGATCTCCAGGAGATGTGTGTTTACTGACACCGTTTTTACTATGCTCCAGTCACAGAAAACAGTGCTTGGAGACAGCAGCACCAACACAATTTGAAGCTGCTTCGAAGACGGAGACCAGGTCTGCGATTGCTCGCAGTCACTTATCACTTAAAGACAATTACAGTAGCATGCAGTAAAAGATTCAATTCATTTAATTTTATTTATATAGCGCCAAATCACAACAACAGTTGCCTCAAGGCGCTTTATATTGTACAGTAGATCGTACAACAATAGATACAGAGAAAAACCCAACAATCATATGACCCCTATGAGCAAGCACTTTGGCGACAGTGGGAAGGAAAAACTCCCTTTTAACAGGAAGAAACCTCCGGCAGAACCAGGCTCAGGGAGGGGCGGGGCCATCTGCTGCAAACATTTGGGGATGGAGTCTGCTATCACTTTGCAATTAAATGGGATCAAGTTGACAATTTCATGCATTTTTTTTGCAATAACCCAGTGATGAACTTTTGTCAAGAACAGAAATATCTTCCCAAAATACAGACAGAGTTGCTGAAGGATGGAAATTTAGCTGCAAAATGACATGCATACTCACCAACCTCGGCTTCATGTAGGAATATAAGGAGAGCTGACTTCCCTATTGCAAAAACACACATTACACACGACTGACTCAAATTAACTGTTATAAACGAGATGGTTATTATTTGAAAACTTTCACTAATCTGTCTGAGAGTGACTGCAGACAGTCCCAGTCAGACCACAGTTATTTGGAGACAGGTTGCCTTGCACCAGGCGACTTGTGCAATCGCATAACGAGTAATGTGGTTGCCTCCATGTTAAGGGTGTTGCACGGTCAACCTCTGGGCGACCGGTTGTTTACTGCAGCTGTTAGCAACAGGTATTAGCAACCACTGATTTTTCGTTGTTTCAAGGAGGTTGCTGTCTAATTTTCGCTCTAGTGTGACTGAGCCATTTGTGACCAAGAAATGTAGGCAACATCTCGACCCTGCACGTGACTAATGTTACTCTGTATATTATATCAAACAGTGTAACAGTGTGAACTATATTCAAGATTTGAGGTATTTTTCCAGCGCTATTTGCGTGCTCAATTGGCTTAATTAGATAAAATGTAACCTTTCTGTAAGGAGCCAGTTGCTTGTTGATATTAGAAGCTAGCGTTGCACACTGAGGCTCTATTCACACATTGCCAATAAAAATGTGACACATTATTTTCAGTTAATTTGTTGACAGGTGATTAATTAGAAACCAATCTCTCTCTCCATTGTAGAGGATTGTAATAAGATAGCTTAGCTTTCTGCCCAAAGGTTCTCAAAGGCTTTGCTCAGTTTTTTGTTTTTTTTTGGTTTGGTTGTTGTTGTTGTTTTTTTTTAGTTCAGTATTGATTTAAATTACTGCCTGAGATTTTAAATGTCACTACTGATCACACTGAGAATCAGACACCTGCACTTCTTTGGCGCACTTTACATGATTGAATCAAAACAAGTCTCACCAGATTCCTGAAGTAAAATCAAAGGGATGAGGTCTCACAAGCTGGATGTACCTGACTGGTTGTTACTGGGGTAAAACTCAAACCTTACATCAGTAAATTTAAGCCAACAATAAACGTCGATCATAATCACTCCAAAAAGTGCACGTCGTCCTTCACTGTCATCACCGCTGTGCTCTTGTTTATGCTGCTTTGCTAATTTCAAACTGTCTCGCTGGGCATAATGATGGAGTTTCACGCAGTGCAGTGGAGACAGTGTGGATCTTTCGTGTGCTCGCCGTGTCTTTGGGAAGTGCCCTTTATTGTAGCACAGGGAATATTGTTGCCAATTAATCAGTCAAAGACTCCCATTTGTTTTAGGAGTTAGTGTGGTTAATATTTATAAGGTAGCAGGAAAGAGGTCCCTACTTAGACGTACTCAATTGCCTGTTTCATTTTCCATCCATCCATCCATTTTCTTCCGCTTATTCGGGGCCGGATCGTGGGGGCAGCAGCCCAAGCAGAAAAGCCCAGACCTCCCTCCCCCCAGCCACCTATCCAGCTTATCCGGGGGAACACCAAGGCGTTCCCAGGCCAGCCGAGAGATGTAATCACTCCAGCGTTTCCTGGGTCTGCCCCGGGGCCTCATCCCGGTTGGACATGCCCAGAAAACGTCACCCAGGAGGCGCCCAGGAGGCATCCTTGTCAGATGCTCGAACCACCTCAACTGGCTCCTTTCGATGTGGAGGAGCAGAGGCTCTACTCTGAGCTCCTCCCGAATGGCCGAACTTCTCACCCTATCTCTAAGGGAGAGGCCAACCACCCTTCAGAGGAAACCCATTTCCACCGCCTGTATTTGCGATCTCGTTCTTTTGGTCACTACCCACAACTCGTGACCATGGGTGAGGGTAGGGTTGTAGATCAACCAGTAGACCGGTACAGCGTCCACATCACTGCAGCCGCTGCACCAATCCGTCTGTTGATCTCCCGCTCCCCTTCTCCCATTACCACCCTTTACCTACTCTGGGCAAAGGGTGGAGTGAGACCTGTTTTATTTTTTCAAAGTTCACTTGGCATCAGCTCGAAACGTGCGTACATAGGTGGAGGACTGTAGTGTGGTGGGGTGCCAGGAGCCTCGGGTTCACCCTCTGGTGATAAAATTTGCATCGCTCAAACACAAGCAAACCCTCGCATACTCGTGGGTGCAGAATGTGTAGGACCACATTAAGATGCTCATTTTGTATTCTTATAATAGTGTAAGGGTTTGTTCCTATTAAAGCCACAGGAGCAGATGATGAGCTGGTGATACATCACTACTTCCAGTCGTAATTGCTCATATGCATCTGTGCGTGTGTGTTTTGTGTTTTTTGACGTAGTAAATGTAATCGAGTAAAGCCCATGTGCGAATGAGACCTAAGCATTTGCTTATAAGCTGCTTGTAAACTTTCCCTCCATCCATCTCAAGGCATATTTGCTCAGACTGTTTCAGAAAATTCCATCATTTACCATCTGCAGCTAAACATTGGTCAGCAGGGAAAATGGCTGAAAGAGTCAGTGATGCAAGGAGCTATAATCTGTTCCCAAGCTACCCTGTTGTTTGTTTTGAAAATAGAGAAATGGAGAGGGAGGGGGGGAAAGAGAAGAGACCAAAGAAACAAATGGACCCATCTCCTTCCTAAAGCGTTGCTTTTCCAGCTCATTTATCAAAAGCAGGAGAAGAATTCTTTTTGATTGGCTGATTACCAGAAGCATTCATCACTGGCCGATGTATCCCCACCAATCTGACGTTGCCATTTTGGATAATTTGTTAAGGATGACAAAGAGGTCATTGTTGCTTTGGCTTATTTTTGACCTTTTTAATATTAGAAAATTAATTTTCTCCCCGAAACAAACGTATTAGGTCCTGTCACAGCACCCAGATTGATTTTGCACCTTGAAATCCTCCCTAATGCCCTACTTCTTCTACACTGACTGCTCCACACTCTCTTTTTCCACATCTGTCTCTTTTGTTCAACGGTCAGAATCGCCTTATGTGTGAAGTTAGCGACCTGTGTGTGCGGTTTGCACATCTATTTGTCTTTTTCTTCGCCTCTCTGTCTTCTCCCTCCCCTCTCTCTGTGTGTGTTAAAACGTCCTCTGGTGTCAGCCAACCATTTCTGATCCATTTCTGAGATTTACGGCCAATTTTTCCCCATCATCCCTGCGTCGTTTCTATTCCTCCAACATCCCACTCTTTATTCTCCCTCCGTTGGAAGCTGAATTGTCTGCTTTTCACAGGAAGATACAGATGAAGCTCTCATACTCTGGCGATTTTTATGCGATTTTTCGCAACTTAGTTCAAAGGATTTTACCTTATCTTAATTTCTAACATAATATTTCAGATTATTTTTTCTGCGGCTCCCCTCTTGCTCTCTTTTCTTATCACATTTTCCTCTCTGTACCTATTACGCTCCTTCGCTTCCCCTTCCTGTGCTTTCCTGGCAAGCCCTCCCAACAGATGTGACAGCTTATGTGACACTAAAAGGGCTGAAGCAGAGAGCTGCCTGTGCCCGTTCAGCCTGATTACAAGTCACCTCTGTGTTCATAAACAGACAAATACCACCATCAATTTGAGAGCATGATGCAGACTGAGAGGGCGAAGGAGAGAGGAGAAAATCAGATAGATGGAGACAGACGGTGGCAGAGTTTTGTGTCATTTACTCTCATCCATGAAGCAGGTCATGCCATCTGCCATGTTCTGTCACTTCTACATCATTAGTGGGTCACTAACCATGTGCCCCTGTGACCTGAATCAGCTCCTCTAACTAATGAAATAAGGGTTAGACTTTTACACTGTTTAAGTGTCATTATGTTGAATCCTTTCATGCGGGAAACTTTCCCCGGCAAGAATATTTAACGCTAACTTGGTTCCATAATAGAACAGTGCCTTCTTCGTAGAAAATATGCTGTTAGGAATTGATTTTGCCACCTGACTTGGCTTTGGAAGTGACCATTTTCTGGAAAGACCTATCAAGTAAACTGGTGTATTCGATAAGGTCCTGTGTTGGAATCCAGCATCTAGCTGACCCCGTGTCTGCGTGGTTTCTCTCTCGTTCACAGTTGAAAGACATGTTGTTTGTGGGGTTAGGTTAACTGATGATTCGACATCGCCCATAGGTCTGAATGGTTGTCTGTGTTAGCCCTGTGGCAGACTGACCACCTTTCCAGACTTCCCTCGCTTGGATAAGCGGAAAAGAATGGATGGGTGGACGTATCCAGATATATGTAAGCACAGGAGGCCTCTACATTTTGAAGAAGTGTGCAATACACCACAAACAGAGACTGCTGGTGATTGTTTCCTATAGTGGTTTTTTGAAACATCTCTCATTGGTTTGTGGACTCCCATTTTACATAACAGACGCAGCCAATAGGTGTTTCGAGATGACACCTAGCAGAAAGTTAGCAGTCTGGTCAGAATCCAACTAACAATCAAAGTATCCAAGCTCCTGATAAATCCGCGGTTTGTTTAAATCTCTGAAGATGGAAATTAGGCTTCAGTCACAGAGGCCTAGAGGTTGGTTGTTGACCCCCTAGCAACCTCCAGGAAAAATGTGTATTCCTAGACCGTTTGAGGAAAGGTTGCTGGAGGCTGCTGGCTGTCATTGAGTGAAATTGGTGGCAAAGAAGATGCTGCGTCACAGATCTCCTCGTGATTGCTAGCAGATTACAGCGGCTGTCTGTAGCCTGCATGGAGGATGCCGACTTGTCAACACTTGCAAACTTCCTTACAAGTGATGGTGAAAATGCCGCACAAGTCAGAACCAGAGACAGAGCCTTCAAACTGAGCTGTGGCTTTTGAAAAAAGCTGGTTGCAGCGCTAAGACTCAACTTTTACTTTGAAATCAAATCATCTGTTTCTGCTCAGAGAGCGATTAGCATCTTCCATCCAAACTACAGGCAACTCGGCAATCTGCTATCAACAAGACCAATCTCAAAGAGGTTTTCAGTGCTGTGCTACATACTCGTTTGTGACCAATTTCTCACAGCGACAACTACTAGCAACTTGCTAACGGTTTGGCTAGAACAAAATCTTTTTTTGCACCATTTTATTTAAGATATTTATTTCACTCGCTGGGCCCACGTCCTCATTTGAGGCTTGACAGGGTTTTAGTAGGTAAAGGTGAATGGCTTGGACATGAACTGTGGTTTGGGGAAGGCCTCGAAGGGGACTGACAGCGGCTCCCGGGCCTGGCAGATCCCCATGTACTAAGTAGAAGTGAAGACGTTAAAGAATTGAAAATGGGAGGGAAGAAACGAGAACAAACAGCTTGTAGAACTGGGGGAACATATATAGATGAGAACCGGGAGGAGCGTGTTTGGAGGCGTGGTCCTGCTCCTGAAATTCAGATACTTTATCTCCAGTTGCTTGCATCACGCTTACTTGTGCTGTATAGTTTAACAGGAGGAGTGGCTTCTGTTGGAGCCAGACTCAGGTCTCTTCTTTAGCTTTATTTTTCCACCCCTGAGCTCACGTTTAAAGTCCCTTCATTGTTTTTGAATGAATCAGCTGTGAACCTGTCAAAGGGGCTAGCAACGTCCCTTTCTTTGTAACTGCCAGTGCTTCATATACTGCCATATTGCAGACAGAAAAATGCACAACAGTCCTCCCACAGGTGTTATACTGGATAATTAATGTGGGATAAAATGCATTATACTAGTAGACTTAACTTTTTTTCTCCTGAACAAGCAGCAGTTCCCCTTCTCCCCAAAAGGTATGCTGCTGATGCCAAGAGCTTTATTCAAGAGCTTGTAATCCTGCTTCAATCAGCTCCTTTTTCCTTTCCGTGTAAAGATAAGCCCAGCATTTACGGCCCTCATCGCACCCCCGCACCCTGCTCTAATTAATATGCAGCAGATAAGTACTTGTCTGACAAAATTCATTCATTTGACCTTCTAGGTTTTACACTAAACTGTTTGCCGCCACTGCAAGTTCACCGCAAGTTGAGAGTTCCCTGGAGTTTCTGCGGCTTTTGTTTCTCTCTGAGAGGTTTCATTTGGACACTCGCTCACTCTCTGTTTCTCTCTCTCGCACTCTCAAATTGTCTTCTGACTTTCTTTCAGCAGTCTCTGTTTCTTAATTGCCCCTAATTGCTTAATTACAATTTCAAATGAACAATTTTGGAGGTCAGAGCGGGTTGTTAATTGAAGCATCAATCACACTGGTGGGGCCTTCAGAACCGTCTCAGTTTGATTGGCAGGGCATTAGCTGAACATTGTATTAAGCATGGACATGACATTGTGGGGGTGCCATGGCTGTTACTGCCTCTTTTTTAGTGTCCTTCACAATATAGTGCGAAGGAGACCTTTGTAGCATGTGGCAACCATGTGGGTTTAGATTAGAGCATTGAAATGATAGAACTGAAGGTGATAGATCAATAGACAAGATAACTAACTCCCCCTGCTAACTAACAAACAGAAAGACAGACAAACAGAACCGATTACAGCTTCCTTCCTTTTGGGGAGAATAATATGTACACTATAAATCTAAGGAAAACAACGGCATGAAGGTATAATACAAAAATATGTGTGGGATCATATGCCTGACAGGTGTGTTCACCTGTCACAGAATGAAGAGTTATTACACAGCTTTATAGCGCTTATAGATTTATCAGGATTATCTGGTTGTCTCACTTTGTGAACATGAATATGTGAGTCAGGTAACTCAACTTCTCTCTTTACAGTGTTCCTGAAGCTCAGCTTTTTCTTCCATGAGTCTGTGGGCTCGCTTTCAGTCTCCAGAATAAATTGGCAAAAGGAATCTAGAAAAGGCAGTCAGTATACTTTGTGTACTTTGGGGCATGGTTTGGTTTTTGCTCCAAAATTATGTTGCTGCAGATTAATAATCTTTACATGCATTACGTTATGTTATTGAAGTCATGGGGGGAAAGGAGCCATCGCAGCTAGAGTGAGCCAATTCATCGCAAGGTTAACACACAGAAACGGACATCAATCCACACGCATGTCGATGTTTATACAGCCAGCTGTCTTCAGATAAACTAACGTGTATGTGTTTGGGGTTTGGGAAGAGGCAGGATAACAATAACCCAACAACATTTAAGATGAATTCTTAGTTGATAAGATATTATTTTGTCTTCTGGCCTCAAGAGACATTGCCTAAAGTCAGCTGGCAGGCTGTTCACAGTGTTATTTATAATAGTTTTTGCATTTCTACATACATTTGATTAAAGTGTACACACCTAAGGCTCACTGTTATTCCACACAGCCATGTAACACCCGTTTAACCTCTAATCTGCACCCAATCTACCATTTACCTGCTTGCCCGCCCTCCTCCAATCTAGCCGTTTCTACCTTCTCCTCCTCTTATTCCTCTCACTCCTCCCCCTCCACATATGGGGAGAGCCAGGAAATTATTAGGCTGGTTTCCCCGGCTTTGCCTGGCACACCTTGAGCTTCCTTTCCTGCTCTCTCCCTTTCTGTACTTTCTCCATCTTCCTCCTGATTTGCTTTTGAATTCTTTACCCTCGCTCTTTTATTTTTACCTTTTATTTTACTTTAAACATACATATTTATGTACATATACTTAATACACGTCTCCCTCCGCCTCCCTCCCACCACCACCACCGCTGCTCAGTTGGCTGCATTTACCTTCGTTCCCTCTTGCTCTTTTTTTTGTTTGTTTTGTTTTTCTCTTGTTTCTCCCTTCCTCTCCCCACGCTCCCCCTACCCCACCCAACCCTACCCTCTCCTGCTGCTGTTCCTCTCCTCTGGGGCTCCATCCATCAGGTTGTCGGGGGCTGCTAGCGGCCGACTCCCAGCCACCATATTTCACCGCCAGCCAGCCAAGCAGCTGACAGCACAGCCACCGCCAGGAAATTGCTTTGGCTGTGAGCGGAATTTCAAACACAGGCACACTGCGTCGCTTGGGCCGCCCAAGCACTGCTTCCCTCTCTCTCTCTCTAGTCTCTCTCCTGCCAATCTCCCTACACACATCTCTATGTCTCTCTCTATCTCTTTCTGTCTTTCTCTCATTTTCGCCCTCTCTCTGTTCATCTTTATATACTTATTCTCTCCTTTTCTCTCTCTTTCCACCCCCATCTCTGTGCTTTTCTGTTTTCCCATCGCTGCCCGACTGTCTCTCCACACACTCACACATACGCACAGCCATGCATTGTTTTCCTTCTCTGCCTTTTGTCCATCTTTGCTGTTCCCTTCTCCTTTTGGGTTTTCCTACCTCCATCCTTCCCTTCTTTGACCCCTCATTCACTCCATACCCTCTTCTCTCCTTTTCCATCCTTTCAGTCTTCCATCCCTCCTCCTCTTTACGACCCACAGGGGAACAAGGTGTGGTAGGGAATCGTTAATGAGCCGAGTGGGAAGGAGGGAGGGGAAGAGATAAAGAAGGAAAAGAAGCAGAATGAAAGGATAAAAGTAGGAAAAGGGGAACAATGTGATAAGATAGAGGAGGGAGAGAGGAGGGATGGCACTGGCGGGTGTTGCTCTGGAGTTAAGGGTCTGGAGGTGTGTGTGGGGGGGTGGGGGGGTTGTGTGAGGGCTTGTGTGCTTGCCCTTGTCAGAACCAGTGTAAGACTGCTGAAGTGAGAAGGTTTTAGCCAAGTGAGGTCATATTTGCCAGTCCTCTCACCACACCTTGTTTCGCTTTAGGATTCCAGTTCAGGAATTATAATCTCAGTGTGAGATAAAAGCAGGTCTGTGTTTATTTTGAATTGTATATAGTTAAATTACGCAGCATGTTGTCATTTATTGAGAGAAATGCAAAAACCAGATAAACCGCTACTGCCAGATAATGCTATATATACTACCATCCACATTTTGAGTGATGCTTTGGCAATTAGTGTGTACTAGTGTGTCTTAATAACTTGAAATGGCACAAGAAAGAAAATCTGCAAGTCAGTCACAGCTGTAGAAAACAAAGGTTTGAATGTGGAAAGAAGAAAAAATCGAATACTTTTACAATAATTATATACTTTAATGTTTCCAGGAGCCATCTAACTATTGTTCTCAGTTTGTAGACAATCACACCCATTAGCAGTGCTTTCAGAAATAGAGTGAATTTACTCTTTGTGTCACACTCAATTATTTTTCTGTGTGAACTTCATGTTGTCACGTGTTTTAATTAAACGCCATTTGAATTAGTGTGACTGCACTTCTTTAAATTGGCTGTTCTGATCTGCACTCTGATTGTTGACTCAAAAAAAATCAAATCTTGTGACGTTGCATACAATTATGTTAAATCTTTCAAACTGGAATGTTGTGATTCTCACAGCTGGTAGGTAGAGTCGGTGTTTGTGGGAGGCATCTGGAGTAATACTCATGTATTATGATGGTCCTGCAGCTTGTCATATTATAGCAAAGGTTGTAGCTGGAGGTCAGAAAAATATGTCATTTATTTGTATCATAAGATAAAAGTCTCTCTCTCTCAAACTCTGTGTGTGTGTGTGTGTGTGTGTGTGTGTGTGTGTGTGTGTGTGTGTGTGTGTGTGTGTGTGTAGACTGATAGCAGAGTCAAGCTGGAGAAACAGATCTTATCAAATCCATTTTACACAGAGTGTACTAGAGAGAAAAGACATTACACTCTCAATATGAAGTCGGTATTAACCTGATAAATACATTTGGTGTGCGTGATGAATCTGCGACGTCCACCTGAGCGTGTGTATTTTCACGATATTGCTCTTGGCTCACCCGACCATGTACGTACTGAAACCGTGCCCTTCAGAAGGACAGCCTGATGGAAGTTATGTGTGGGTGGTTGGCTCCTTTTAGGTATCAGCGTATTTTCGGTGTCTGGAGGGTTTTGTTGTCATCCCATGGGTGAAAGCCTCTCTCCGGCGAAGTATCCCCAGAGCCGAGAGAGGACTTTCCTTACTCCCAGTGGAGAATCTCTGATGTGGAGTGTTGCTCACTGACAGAAAAGTATCCCGGCTAACCTGATGTTTTTTATCATCTGTCTGTTTCCCTGTCCCTCTGTTCTCTTTCTCTTTTCCTCCATCAGAGAGTCAGTTTGGAGTTCTACATTGATGTTCATGCCCACTCCACTATGCTGAACGGCTTTATGTATGGCAACGTGTTTGAGGACGAGGAGCGCGTCCAGAGACAGGCTGTCTTCCCCCGACTGCTGTGCCAAAACGCGCCAGACTTCTCCTTTGTAAGTGATACAGACAGACAAGTGGGCTCGGGACCAAAATTACACCAGCTTCGGCCTTCGGGTTAGCTTGAAATGAGAACATGAAATAGTCATATCTCAGCAAATTCTGGCAATGCTGTGTTCACCGAGGCACTTAATTGCCAACTGCTGCAACCTTAGTGGCAGTCAGTTGAGAACTTACGTAGCTTGCAATGGGTACCTTTCCGTTTTTACTGCATGCCTTTGAGGTAAGATGTTGATTTTAAATAAAAGCACCTGCTTGGTTTTAGGTGAGAGGAAAACACAGACTACACACATATTAATTAAGAGTGTGCTTTGTGCCCAGCAGTCACGAGCAAAAATATGAAAATATCCTCTGTATTTTCGCCTGCGTAGAGGATTTACTGGCAGGGGAAATCCACAAGAATTGCAGTAATTTTTTTAAATGTTGTGTTATACGAGGTTTCAGTGCCTCAAGCAAAACAGACTTTCGTTTTAATCAGAAACGGTCAGAAATCTATTTAGATTTCAGTCAAATGGGATAATGCAAATTTGCTGCCTTTACTGAACAGAGTCGTACGCAGACCCACTCTGAGCATAGATCGTACAAATGCATGCATTCCAGAAACGATTTTCACCTTGTCCAAGGATTAGAGGAAGGGTGAAGGGAAGGGGAGCAAAAAGAGGGAACGCTGAAGCATAAGGATTACAAGAACAACAGCTGGAATGCTTTTTTGCATAGCGTTCGGGTTTGCTGGAGTCCTAAAGAAGTAAAATCTAAAAAGGATTCTCAATTGTGTAAAAATGCATATACTCATAATGGTGAATGTGCATTTATGTTGTATCCAAGCACAGAAAACAAGCAGAAGGTCATGACGAAGCACAGGACTGTAAGTAGGCCAGGAGACTCTGTGTGAGTGACGCAGGTGTTCTGCTAAAGCGCCCTCCTAGGTGGCTAAAACTGAGTTTATTTTGGACGGGAAGGATTGTGCAAACCGAAGGGGGTGAGGAGGAGAAACAAAGGACAACAGCAAAAAAGAACAGAAGGGCACGTGGGTGGAAATATTCACTCAGTGACTGTGACGCTCCTCCACCCTGCTACACGTGCAGAACCTTATAACACCTTTTCATACAGATACATTATCCGCCAAGCTGGTTCGTCTCAGCCCCGGGTCCCTTCCACTGACCTTCGTTCTCTCGGTGACAGTGACATTTCATAGCAGATCCACTTACACACATCATAAAGAATAACCTTTATTGCCCATTGACACATAGGGAAGCCAGACAGGCAGATGTTCAGCCACACACGTATGGAAATGTCACTTATTGTCAGCGTCTATACTCTATGCCGCATTACGAAGGACAAGTACGACGCTATTTCTGGAGAACTTCTCTCGTTTCTCTGTATTGCTTGTATGACAGCTGGCCCAGGGGTCATCTCCCTCACTGTGCTTTTGTCCCTGTGCCCATTCAGCACTACCTAAAACCCAGTGCAGCAGCAGCAGCAGCAGCACAACACAATCATGGCAAACTCCCACTGGTGGCAGCCAAGTCTGCATTTCAGCAAGGCAACTCTCAGTGCACCAGAGTGGAGTGACAGTAAATGGAAACTTTTTTTCTATGCACTCCTCCCAAGACGGCATCATAGCCGTGTAGTATAGCTGACAAGCTCAGAACTAAAAATAAATGTAATTTTTCCCCCTGCTTTAGCCATTTACAGCCAATCTTTGAAATGACATTGTACAAAACTACTTCAAAGAACTTCCGAGGCACAAACACGTTTTCACTGAAGAGACTAATCACAGCAGCTTTTTAAAAAAAATTTCTTTCATTGGTTACTTTAGAGTAGATATGACTCAATCAAGATCTATATCTATGTAAGAAGTGGACTAACCCAACTTCTGTTCTACAAGGACATACCGCATTCGCTAAGTAAAGAAATCACTAATAATAAAAGTAGTGATATCAGTGGGACCTCCACTAGCTGGAATGGTATCCAGTATAAAAATCTGACAAATCAGACATCTACCCACTGTGGCGACCCCTTGTAGCAAGGGAGCAGCTGAACGTAGGAATATCATTGTCCAGTAGACACGTTCCTTTGGATGTTTGGATAGCTGAATGAATAACAGAATGCCAGCCTGAAAGTGATCCACCCATCATCTCACATTTGCGGAACTGCGACCTGGCCAGCCAATGGAGGCGCTGGCCCAAATGGTGGCACGCAGAGGGAGCAGGCGGCAGTGTTTCGGCCCGAGTGCCGGATGCAGCTAATACAAAATCTGGCAGCTCGGCTCGGGTCCTGGTCGATACCGTCACAGCCGCCCCCACTGACGTTCCTCGACTTCATGAGAGTAGCTGATGTCCGGTTTGCTCCGTGCTGACTCCTGGGGTGAGGCCAGCCAGGACACAGCCTACCTCCACACCCGTACCCACTCTGCAGGTGGGAGCAGCTGGTGCCAGAATCCCCCCCCCAACCCCTCCCGGAAATTACGCCCCTGTCGTGCTCAGCCACCTGCTCTGCCGGAGCTGGGGGTCATGGCGCCGGAGGGGCATGCTCTGTCTGAGCCGGCGGACAGCGAGCCAGGGATTCTGCACAGCTGGAGACAGGGGAAAGTGCGGAAGGGACCTGCCCTGGCCGAGTCGAGGGTCTGCGCACCAGCTGGACCTGCCTCGCTTCCACCAGAGGCCAACGCCGGCTGCCTGCCAAGTCGCCTGTAAGCCTTGGCTCACATCCGCATCTGCTGCACCACCACCGCCACGCGGTCAGCCTGCAGACCAGCTCCGTTGCCTCCGCTGGAAACACGGTCGGCACCCGGGTCTAACACATCCCTGCCGCTAGACCATGGGCCGAAGATGCCGACAGTCGTGGCTGATTCCCTCTCCCACTCGCAGTAGGTTCGGCCGAATGGCTCCCCGGCCTCAGTCGGGTGATGGGGGTATGTGGCGGGGCGTGGTCTGTGGCGCCGCTGCGGTGAGGCTGACACCGACTAAAGCGGCATCAGCAATTACACCTCACCTGCATTGAAGAAGAATGAACTAGCTCCTGTTGTTGGTGGTGGTGTTTGTATGGGGCTGACAG
>NW_005187457.1:2040903-2073678 GCF_000239375.1 Pundamilia nyererei
TGACTGTTGGGGAAAAAAGCACACTCCTCTGCTCCTGACCTGATGCCCTGCCTTGTTTTTGCACTCTTCAGCATTGAGCTGCTGAAATCAGTTTTAACTGGAAACTAGCTTTCACCATCAGAGATGATCTTCGACATGAAGGTATCATGGTCCTGGGTCTATTTTCGGGTTTTTGGACTTTCCAGTTTAGTTTATATCAGTATTACGAGATTCCAGGTGTGCTTAGTGTTTGTGTTACTTCTTGTATTTGTTCCTGTTATTGAATTTAGTCTTGTTCTTTGTGCTTTGCTTTTAGTTTTGCTTCCTGCGTCTTGTTTCCCGTGATTTAGTTCACCTATGCTCGTTCTCCCCAGCTCTTCCACTCCCATAATCCCTCTTCTGTGTAAATATAGTTCCCGTCTTCCCCTTTGTCTTTGTCAGAGTGTCACTTCACTTTCTTCTCATGTATTCCAGCTCCTGGACACTAGATTTACTTCTCACTTGTACCCTATTTTGTATTTTCACCACCACTTTAATAAACGGCTTGATTTTAGTTAAACACACTCTGCCTCTTCGTGTCTGCAAGAGAAGTTTGCATTCATGTTTTGTGGACATTTAGGAACTGAGGTGAAATTTAAGATGTAGAAATAGTTAACTTGCAAGCACGAGCTTATTTCTACATAAAGCAGACTTGGTAAAACATTAGTGTTTATTTTCTGATTCATTAAAGGTTTGGGGTGTGCGATTCTTCAACAGAATGTAAGGAATTAACTGTGATGAAGTTATGCCAGAGATGTCCGATATGTTTTGTGCTGCAGAGCTATCTACTGAATTACGCTAACCAGCTAGCCTCATCTCATCTTCTCATCTCATACCACTTTGAGATAATGTTGAGATAGTAAACCACTAACATCCAGTTTGTCCTCGCTCCAAGAGAGGAAGAAATTGTGCTGCCCAGAGAGTTGCATAACTAGGATTGTTTTTAGCCTAACACTAGTTGCGTGCTTCAAACACTTCCTGAAACAGTCACACCAGGCAATGCAGGGAACTTGAATCCTCTGCATGGTTTCTCTAGCCAGTCATTGTGCTGTGTGTTGTGATTTTCTTTTGATAATTTCTAAGCTGTAGCCGTGTTTGGTTAAAACAGAACCTCTAAGGATCCATCAGAAACAACAGAGATGTACTCCACTTTTCAGAAACTGGTGACAGCAAACCAAAAACCAGCACATTGGACTGGAAGAAGGTGTCTGTCCATTCAGGCTTTTGAAAATAGTGTGACTACTTGGTCTCATGTCATACACCTCTTCTTTCCAGATTAGGTTTTCTGGGACTTTGGGAAACATTTTGTAGTAGAATTCTGTAGTTTTTATACTATTTGTTGCATTGCAGACTTAATGCAACAAATGCTATAACATTCTCCAGACTCCAGCATCTCTGCCGACATAAAGACTTGAATCTAAACCTTTAATGTATCTCAGTTTTTTTCCATCTGTTTCTCTAGTCCAACACTTCCTTTAACCGTGACGTGGTGAAGGCCGGTACCGGTAGGCGTTTCCTTGGCGGTCTTCTCGACGACACGTCCTACTGCTACACTCTCGAGGTGTCCTTCTACAGCTACATGACAGCTGGCAGCACTGCTCCTGTTCCCTACACTGAGGAGACCTGTATCCTTCACTGTGTGTGATCTCTCCATCTTTAAAGTAAAGAGACCAGCAGTAATGTTCTCTCTTCATTTCTCCTCTTCCAAAACACACCAAACAAGCACTGTTTCCGCAGCAACAATCTCCCACTGAAATCAAGCCAACTGATCTTGTAATCACTGGAGTCATTATTTTAATGTTTGTGTTTTGAGCGTTAGCGCATGTGTGTGTGTGTGTGTGTGTGTGTGTCAGGTCATGTGTACTCACTAGAAAAGCATGTTGATCTTTTGTTGCCTCTTGTTGCGACAGATGTGCAGTGACAGAATAGGGATGTGATAGCTGTGTCTATTGATTTCATTTACAAAAGAGAGAGGAGAAAAAGGGGCTTGTGTTGGCATATTTAGCGCTGCTGCTTGACGGTTGCTGTAAAACAGCGAAACAAACGGGATCTCTGTCGGCTACAATCATGAGCGCAGCCTTACATTTATCACGGAGACTGAAGGTCACAGGTGTCTTAATGGAGGCGGACGGGAGGAAGTTTTCCTTCGGCTGACCTTCTCAGGGCTGAAGAGCTCCTGAAAGCTGGCCGATGGGGGTTTGATCTTACCGATAGAGTGAGTGAGAAGAGGGAGAAAGAGAGATTTAGAGAGTGAGATAAGGACCCTACATATGAAAAGTATGTGCTCCCCTACACATACTCCACAGGCGAAGGGGTGGGTGGATATAGATGCAGCCCTAGTGCCCTCTAGTGCCAATAACTAGCAAAATCTGCCTCGCCAAAAGAAGAGGCAAGTCACGATTCATTAACACATGGAAAGTTAGATATAGGAAGATCAGTTTTACATATGCATCACTACTAGTCTTTATGGTAATGTTGTTTTTTGGTTTTTAAGTGACAGACGAGAGGCTGAATAAAAACAAGTCTTCTCTTCCTGCTTATAGAGGCTAAAAAATGCATATTGTGATGTTGCATGTGTGTTTTCCACAAAGGTTTATGACTTTAATGCTTTTGATAGAAACATCTCAGCTCGCTGCATTGCACACATGGAAGAACCAGCATGTGTACAGCATAGAGCAGCCACAGAAAAAAATATGGTAATACACGGAAGAGACAAGTGTCTGGCTGTTATGCTAAACAAAATGCACATAACAAATTCCACTCTGTGTTTTCGTTTGAGGTGGCGGCGGCGCTGGGTTCAGAGCCTGTTCTGTTTGTGTGTGTCTGTGTGCATTTATTCTGAAGGTCAATTTATGAGAGAACCCACGTCTGTTGGGAGGACTTTTTTCTTTGTTTTCCAAATGTGTGTGTGTGATGTAGGTTGTGAAAAGTGAGGGTTCCGAAGAGGAGGAGCTCCGCAGGGTGGGTACGCAGCACAGGGACCTGGTGTAGAGTGGAGATTGAGGTCAGGCAGGTTGAAGAAACCGACCATGTAAGTTTTTATGCCCCAGCAGTCAGCTCGATGGAGCGTGCAAATCATCAACAGAGACCTTTAGCATCTGCCCCCCCACCCACCCACCACTCCTCCCCTTTCTTGTTTCTCACCTGACACAAACACACACACACACACACACATGCACAATCCACTAAACTAATACATGACAAATAAATAATAACCTAGGCCCCTAACTCCTACCACCTTCCAAAAATGCTGCCCTCGCCCTTTCATTTTTCCTGACTCTCCTCCACTGCTGTGACGTGTAGCCACCAAAATTGAAATCTTAACCTTTCACACAGCCGAGGCTTTTGTCACAGTTTGAAGGTGCTCAGAAAACAGCGTAATTCAATGTGTGTGTCTGTCTGAGTTTGTTTTTTGATTCCTCCTCTCCTTTCGTGCGTCTCCTCTATTCTGTCCTTTCCTCTCATCTCATCACCCAGAACATAACAGCTCATTATATCATCTAGTCAAGCTGAGAATCCTCTTCTCTGAAACAGCAGGGACAACCTCTATTGTGTGTCTGTCTTCTCTTTGTCCTCTAATCATTTAACACCTGTGAGCCTGTTTCCATGTGTGCATGCTCATACCTCCTCTAGCACCTATATTTTCTTTATGCTTGCATGCTCTTCTTGCAGCCACTTCCATCAAAGTAAATACCACACAGCAAACTCACAGTAAAAATATTTTAGCCTTGTTTATTGTCTGCACTTTCTTCTTTCTTGTTTAAAAAAAGTAAAACTGCATTTTTTGCAGTTTTTTTGAGGCACCTTCCGGTTCACACCGTGGAAGTTCAGCTGGAAGGGAAAGGGGATGAAGGTTGAGATAAACTGGGATCTTGTTCAAAACTCTGCGTGATGCTTTCTGTTGTGGGTTTGTGTGCGTGTGTAACATAGCCAGTGTGTTTTTCTTTTTGTGTAAGCTTTGGGAGCCTACTTACCTTGTGTGTGCGTGTGTTCTTTTTCCTGTTTTATCTGAGCAACAGTGATCTCTTTGACTTTGAAGAACTAGTTCAAAATTTCTAAAGCCATTAAGAATTTGCTTCCCTGGAAGATTTTGCACTTGTTTTTCCTGTTTTGAAGGGAGCGTCGTTGCTTCTTCTGTCATAATAGAGTCAGGTTTTTTTTTAAATTGTTGTTGTTGTTGTTTTTTAAAGGAGCAATGCACTTTTCTTTTGTGTTCTCTTTCTGCAAGTTTTTTTTCCTTCAGTGGAGAGAGATATACAAAGAAAATGGCATTCTTCTCATCAAAGGTGGTCACTCCTGATTTAATCAAGCAACAATGTTTGGGTCTTTATTCACAGCAGTAGGTTAGATGCACTGATACAGCATGGATTGACAGCCAAGACAGTTGGCTTTGACATAAATAAAGCTACATATCTGCACACTCTCAAACACATGTGCATACGCACATAGACAAATAGGTGCTCCTCTTTATCTTCATGCGTATGTGATGTCTGTCTGCCAAAGCAACAGCACTCGACAGGCACCTCACCATAACAGTGGGACTCCATGAATACCAGAGCTGCCAATGGAACACAGTATGCATCAGTGAACCTGACACCCAATGGACAGGCTGTGACAAGTATGCAAATGATATAGCTTGGAGGCAAATATGCTTCACTACCACACATCATCCACATCACATCACACAGATACGCGCAAATGGATAGGTGCTCACATATGCAAGCCAGCGCACATAGACACCCGCATCTACACACACAGTTGATTGCACAAATCTGGTTGCCATGCTCAGATGAACAGGTGTCCTCATATGAGTACTCACAAAGATGCACAAACACATATGTACATCACCTGTGTTTTTTTTTCTTTTTTCTTTTACATATGTTGATAAGGCTGGAAAACCTAAGAAAGTTTGCAGATATTATTCGCTCTAGAAAATGCAACATTTCTGCTTTAAAAAAAATGGTGCTGCAAATGTGCAGTTGAAAACTTTTGAAGTACTAAAAGAAGTTCAATTTCAGTTCAGGTTCAAATACTGAGAGGAATCAAGAGCTTCTAAATACAGTGGAGCTGGAAAAGTCAGCTGACGTGCAGCTAAAGTGCTGGAGATAAAGGCACTGACATTAAATTTCAAATGTAAGAGCAACAGAAATCAGTCGAAATGAACTGAGAAGCCACAGAATCCACTGTTAACATGTGTTTGAAAATTTCTTAAGCCTTTGATTTAAGTCCTGAAAGTAAATAAGGAGAATGCTAAAGAAAGGAGACAGAGAATAATGGACTTGGCCATATATTTGTTTTGGAAAATAATTAAGTGTTTAACAAGGAGTGTCAAAAAACATGACCTTTTACTTTATTTAGTAGCCCAACACGCTGTCATCCCAAAACTTTGGCCACCCAACCCGTCGGAAACATTGGAAAACAATATCTAATACCAGGAGCGTCATTCTATTGAATTCCATCCACACTCCGGCGCGTATCATAGGGACCTTTTGGGTTACTATGAGATGCCTCAGGACGTGACAAATTGTCGGTATGTTACGCATTGGGAATGAGAGCGTTTAGCTTGTGCTCTGAAAGTTGCAGCTGAACTTTCCTCCACACTGACTAGAAGAAATCTTAGTCTTTTCCACTATTGAAAACATGAAGTGCTGAGTTTGGGTCAGAAGGTTAACATGACCAGTCCAAAGCCTCTTAAGCTTTAATTACTCTTGAACCATTCTGACCTTACAACAAGTCGCCTCAAGGCGCTTTATATTGTACAGGAGATACAGAGAAAAACCCAGCAATCATATGAGCACTTTGGCAACAGTGGGAAGAAAAAACTCCCTTTTAACAGGAAGAAACCTCCAGCAGAACCAGGCTCAGGGAGGGGCGGGGCCATCTGCTTGACAATTCACTGTTAGAATTCACAGGCCCAAACATAGCTACTACCACCACCGTCTTTCATACGATTCCTACGCTGGAATGCTGTGTTTTCCTTCCTCGTAACAAAATGCTTCTCATTTAAGCCACAAAGTTGTATTTTGGTTTCCACCCATCCACATATTGTTTAAGCAGTTTCTGAACTATTCATGTGACCTGTAGCAAGCTGCAAATGTCCTTTTTCACAGAATTGTGGCATTCACCTTTCAGCCCTCTCATACACACGATTGTTGTGTAGCGCTCTCCTAACGGTGGACCTATACACATGAACATCGACCAGTATGAAAGGCCCCTTTAAACACTTACAGATCACCCATAGTGACCTCACAGACCGCTACAGACCGTGTTCTTCGGGTGTTTTTTATGAACTGATCAGAATGTCTTGAATTTGCTCCATTTGTACAAAATCTATCCAGCTGTGGATTTGTGGTGTCCAAGCTATATAGATATGGTTCAGTGCTGAGTCGAGCAAAGTCTCATTTTGTTACGCAGTGTTTCACTTCCATAAACCTGTGCTGTAAATGTCACAGCTGATTGTCAAACCTTTAAATGAAAACAATTGATTTTAATTTCAAATTGAAACTAACCACTAATCCACATACATTTCCACCCAACAGATAAATCATATTTTCCTCAATAAATAAATTGCCAAGTCCAGTATATTTTATCTCTTCTGTTCAGTCGGGCCCCTTTTTTATGTAGCTTTTGTGAGCACTTGTGTGAGCATCACTATATCTAGTTGTTTTTATTGTTTTTATTTTTATTTATTATCAGTTCTGTCATAAGATTGTACCACTATAAAAGCAAATACATAAAGGATTAATGACAGCAATAAGAAAGAACATAAAGACACACTTTGAGCTATAAACCACAGGTACCAGATGAGATATGTGTGGATATTTTTAGTCACATTTTGTTTTTATAGTACTTTTCTTTTATGAACTTTGAAAACAGAAGCAGTCTTTCTTAACTAACAAAAAAACTGAAAAAATGATAATAACTGGCTCATAGAAATAGCATCCATTATCTCGTTTCAGCGATGATTCAAAAGATTTTGATATTAGTTAATACTTTGAGAAAACAGGAGCCTTTTTTCACACTCATTTCGTTACTCGGGCTTCGGCGCTTGTCTCCTTGGCAGTGTCAGGTCCTCCTGTCAGGGATTTAAATCAGCTCCTGTTTGTCCCTTTGGGTAACAGGACGTGAGGTCTTTCAGCCTACTGATTTGCTACTGGGGACAAAAATGTCCCTTTCTGTATTGCTGTTGTTGACTACCCTCCTGATTAGCATTGATAATTAGCTCTCTACGTGTCAGTGCAGTGACAGGACCTGTCAGTGGCCCGTATTGATGACTTGAATGTCCCCTTGCTTGTCTCCTCGTTAACTCCCGTCCAATCTCGACAGCATTCTCCACGTGTCTTGTTCATTTTACCACTAGGGGCTTTGCTGTCTGCTCATCACCTTGTCTGTCTGTCTGGCAGGACCAGGCACGAGAGACATAGCAGTGAAAGCCGCTAAATGCAGCGCTGACAGCAAACAGCTGCAGTAAACAAGTCATGACGCTCCCCATCCCCTTTGTCTCATGCGTCCCATATCTCATCAGCGTCTTTGCCGGCATGCCCTTCAGCCATGACAGTGACCGCCTATTGATTAGACAAGACCGTTATGTGTACCAAGATGTTAAAGAATACACACACCTCAGCAACAGATCCTGACAGGCTGCACACACACTCGGACACCCTCTCTATGTCCTTCCCAATAATGGATAATGATTATCCAATGATAATGATAATGTTCTGCGCTCCAGTTAATGAGACAATATTAATAATATTTTGAGTATTAGTCCTTGTGTTATTCAACAGAGACTCCCTCAGAGTGCACCGAAGCAGCTAAAGCAGCTTTTCTAAATATTTCCACCACCATCCACCACTTTAATCCTTGCTACAGCCCGCCGACTGTTTCCTGGCTCGCACATGCATCACTTCCTGCTAGAGCAGCAGTCTCATTCCAGACCCTACGGTTTCCCCCGGCAAAGTGCCAGGCAACAGTCAGGGCATCCTCTCGGTCTCCGACCATTTACCCTGTGGAAGAAGTTCTCCTTCAGAGGCTGACCGTCCATCACAAAACCTCCTGTAATAGACCGTGAGTCGTGACAAGCCAAGCTGAGAGGCCATCTGTGCACGGTGGGGTCCGAGTGATATTTTTGTCGCCGAGCGTGCTTGGCCAGAGAGCTCAGGACTGGCACCAAGCTCTGCTGAGGAAAGAGAACTGAGGAAAACACCGAAAACTTTCCAGAGGTCAGAGGGAATACGCAGAGTGGGTTTTGCACTTGTTTATCAGTGTCTGTTTACATCTTTGACTAAGGGTGTGTTTGTGTGCAGATTAATAACTACATATTTACATATCTGCTATTCTTAGTCACAATATAAGCTTGAAATATTAGTCTGCGGGTTTGCTGGTAAGCTCATAACTTTGGTCCAACCAAGAGAGTGTATATAGTAGCTGACATAGTCAGTGGGATGTCCACCTTTGCTCTGTGGTCTTACAGGCATCAGCATCTTGGTTTTTTGAATTTGGAAGATCAAGGGGTTGATTTGGCTGAGAAACCCATTACACTGCACAAATAAGTAGACACACACTGCTCTGTCATTGGTCCAAATTATATCATCATTTACAAAATTAAAACAGCGCTATATTTCGATTAACTTAAAAGTAGAGACAAAGTACATAAACTCATCACAAAAGTGCTTACAGAAGCTGTAATCAAGCAGTTGGTAGGGCTGTTTTTCAACAGACTACACAATTGCTCTTCTTTTTTGCAGCTCCTTGCCGTTAGAAGTTTTTACATCTACATGATGAATTTATTCCAGATGGTTTCTTGGCTTTACCGAGGCCCAGTTTAAGATGAATAAGCATTATTTAAACTACAGGGTGGGCCATTTATATGGATACACCGTAATAACATGGGAATGGTTGGTGATATTAAAGTCCTGTTTGTGGCACATGAGTATATGTGAGGGGGCAAACTCCTCAAGATGCGTGGTAACCATGGTGGCCATTTAGAAGTCGGCCATCTTGGATACAACTTTTGTTTTTTTCAATAGGAAGAGGGCCATGTGACACATCAAACTTATTGGTAATGTCACAAGAAAAACAATGGTGTGCTTGGTTTCAACGTAACTTTATTCTTTCATGAGTTATTTATAAGTTTCTGACCACTTATAAAATGTGTTCAATCCATTGTGTTGGATTGTCAATGCAACCCTCTTCTCCCACTCTTCACACACTGATAGCAACACCGCAGGAGAAATGCCAGCACAGGCATCCAGTATCCGTAGTTTCAGGTGCCAACCATTCCCATGTTATTACGGTTTATCCATATAAATGGCCCACCCTGTATTAATCCTACAAAGGTAATCATGAAGGGTTATTACATCTCAAATGCTAAAATGTTTTAAACATTTTCTGCTCGATCATGTCCAATTTGCTTAAGATTTTTATCACAGAAGGTCTGGGTTAAATAATGGTTGCTGAGAAATTTTAACTTCATATATGAAGTACTTTTTAGAGTCTGTCTTTTTTTAATGGTTGGTTAGCCCACGCCCAGCATGGTGAAATTTGAAGCCATGTTTGATCTTGAATATCTAGAAAACTATTAAAGATAAAAGCCTGAAATTTTGACCTTTCTCACCATCAAAACGAATCAGGATTTCTTATTTGGGACAGGTACAGGTACTGGCTAGGTAAAATATGAAAATAGTTCCAAAGTTCCATATTTGAGCACACACTAACAAAAACACTTCATATTGAAAAAGACAATTAGTGACAATTTCTTAATGGCATATAGTTGATTTCATAATAATGAAAATAAAAAATGCAGAATTCTTTTGAATGTTAAATTCAGAGGAAAATGCTATTTTCATCCCAATTTCATGCTGGATTGAGCAAACATGACAAGCTGTACAACAAAAACCTAAATGTCAATAGATAGTCTAATCTCAATACAACACTTTTCAGATGGTACTCTTAATTAAATATTTCATTTAGTTAAATATATTTATATTATTCATTTTCAAGACTAGCTCTACCTAGACTTAGTTGAGACCTACTGCCTTGGAGCAGGCATATAATTCAGGTCAAGTTTAAAATATACAATAATATTTTCAAAAAGATATATCTTGATAAGTCTGCTTATCCTCTTCAGGGTCGCGGTGGGGGTTACACCCTGGAGAGGTTGCCAGTCTGTTGCAGGGACACACTCAACCATTCGCACTCACATTCACAATTATAGGCAATTTAGTATCCAGTTAACCTATCTCCACTAACTACATGTCTTTGGACTGTGGGAGGAAGCCAGAATACCCAGGGAGAACCCACGTAAACACAGAGAGAACATGCAAACTCCACACAGAAAGACCCCGGCCTGAAGGTGGAATTGAACTCAGGACGGGGTCTTTCTGTGAGGCAACAGTGCTAACCACTGTGCACCATGCTGCCTTATCTTGAAAACTATTTGATATATTACACATATATTTGCAGTAATTGTTATGTATGTCCAAACTTTGGATCATAGATTTTTTAAGGAAATCGGAGATGGTCGAGAAGAAGCCCCATGGTGATTTGACATGTTAAGACCGAGAAGAGACTAAACTTTCAAAAGGAAAATTTGCCCTTTTTCTCAGATATGTGTTTCACCCCAGAATGAATCACAGATTAACTCTTAATTTGTGCCATCGTCATGTCAAAATGATACTCTCTTGATATTACTACAAACTGACAAGACAACATAACCTCTTTTGTCCATCTGTAGTTTCATTTCAACCTAATCAGTATCATCAGGTAGCAGCGCCGAGACAGACTGCCAGGCCCCTGCCCACACACATGCACACACACATTCACAGCAAGTCTGGCCTGATGCAGGACTCACAGACAAACAGCCAGATGGGGTATTAACATAGAGTGTGGAGTCGTGTGGAGAGTGTTGCCATGAGCCTGCCGGGTGAAGAATGAAGTCGTGTGCAAACTCCTCAACACTCACATCAATGCATCATCAAAGGCCAAGGTGACGGGCTCTTTCCGTATTTACAGGCATAACTTACCAGGTATACTGCTGGGATTTTGTGTCTTTGTGTTGCTTGAAGTATGACAAACTACAAAGCCAGAAGGGTACACCAAGACAGCCTGTTCAAACCGTGGATGGATAGTTTACAAGTTAAGAGCTTTGGCCAACTATTTGTCACTTTTATAACGATCATAATTTATGTGGCTTAAAAAGTTCGATGGGAAAAATAAAAATGACCAAATCATCCATCCCATTTTTCCCCTCATCATGCTAAATCTCTTTCTTCTTCTTTTTTTTTTTTGTATGCCAGTGGTTTCAATCACATAAATAGATAGTCTCGCAGATGACAGGTCATATCTGAGTATCTACAAGGTAATGACAAGGAAAAGTGACAGATTACGTCTCTGTGTTGTTCCATCATGCACGAGCCTTTTGAAGAATGGAGCTAGGTAGAAGTGAGTGCCACATGATAGGAAAAACCCTCATAAATATGTTTTGTTCCAAGTTCTGCATGGATGGATGTCTCGTAAGGATGAATATGTTTATATATAGTGTGACAGGGTGGCTAGATTGATAGGCAGCTGGCACTGATTTCGGTGTTTTTACAGTTCACTCCCTTCAGTGACTACATGAAATGTACGTCTGTTAGTAACATTGTTCTTATTTATCTGAATTTACTCTGTCCGCACTCTTGGTGATTGGGGACGTTGTCAGCATTCGGTCGTTCACTATTTCTCCATTATCTGAACCTGATTGACATCATTACTTGTCTTCCTAGCCTAATGATCACAGGCTTAGCAACAGCACACATGGACGCCTAGCTATCTTATAAAAGCAGTCGAGTTATTGATATTGTTCCTAATGTAGTGAGAGACAATTAAGCGAGGGAATGATGTGTGCAGTCACCTCTGAATTTAAATGAGGCTTCAGTGTATATGTAATTGCTTTTGTGTGAGTCATACCACCATCATGCGTTTGGCTGGGACAGTTCTGCAGTGTGTTGTAACCTGAGGACTAGATGCTTCTCACCAGTTATGTACTGTACCTCAGTGGGTGTGTTAGTGATGACAAATGGGATTCTAATCTAAAATTTGAATGCGCCGTGCAAGAATTAATTAAATCACAAATATATCTAGGTCTTAAAATGTATCCAACCATCTTGTTTTTTGATGCATATCTGGGTCCAAGTTCTGGGAAGCGCACGGATGCCCAGACCTTGGTCTTCCTGACCACCTCGTTCAGCTCTTCTGGTGGACCACCAAGGCGAGCCCAACCAAGTCGATCCACATCACCTCTCGAGCTGCTCCTGGGTCTGCCCTGGGTCCTCCCCCTAAGTGGACATACCTGAAACACCTCACCTATTAGGTGTCCATGCCCAAATCAGCTCCTCACACCATCTCTAAGGGGAAGTTAATTACTTATTTATTCATTCTTTCTGTCCCTACCCGAAAGATAGGATAGCAAAGATAGGAAGTTGTTGACTGGTTGTGCAGTCTTGCAATTGTCCTCGAATGTCCTTGAAAGGTCATTACTTCAGCTTAAACTTGTTCTCAACTCATGTTGTTTTCTAAATCAAGGAGACGAGCCCAAACAATCCCATCAGTAACCACTCTTGAAGGTAATAAAATAGAGTTGGTTCACACCTATAAATATCTGGGAATCTTAATTGATGACTCGCTTACCTTCAAACCACATGTAGAGAATCTTGTGAAAAACCTGAAGTTAAAATTGAGATTTTATTTTCAAAATAAGTTGTGTTTCTCTTTTAATACAAAGAAGCGGCTTGTTGCTGCAACATTCTTGCCTGTGCTGGATTATGGTGATATTCTATATATGAATGCTTCTGCTCAATGTCTTCGAATGGTTGATTCTGTGTATCGTGCTTCTCTGAGGTTCATCACTAACTGTAAATTTCAGACTCACCACTGTGAGTTATACTCTCAGGTAGGATGGCCTGCTTTGGTAAGTCGGAGGAACTCTCATTTATACAGTTTTATATATAAGGCGATACTTGGGTTGCTGCCTTCTTATCTATGTTCCCTGCTTGTAATGAAACATGCTGGTCGGTATTCTCTTCGTCCGCATGGCTACTTGTTGCTTTCTGTTCCATTTGCCCGAACTGAACTTGGTAAAAGAGCTTTTGTCCATTTAGCACCCTCGGCCTGGAACAAACTGCAGAAGGAAGGGAAAATGACTGAATTCATTTCATTAAGTGCTTTTAAATCTAAACTACGAATCCTTGAGGCCAAGTCCATAACATGTAACTGTTTCAATTAGATTGATTGTCATTTTAACTGACTTTTTTATTTTTGTTTGAATTTTATTGAATTTTTTATTTTATTTTATTTGTATTCTTTCACTTATTGTTGCATGTGTGTTGTTGCTGCCTGTGTTTGAGTAATTTCTGTAACTGTGAGACATCTGCTGCTGCCTATCTTGGCCAGGTCTCCCTTGAAAAAGAGGTTTTTAATCTCAATGGGATCTTCCTGGTTAAATAAAGATTAATAAATAAATAAATAAATAAATAGCAGCTTCAGTGTTTGACGACCAGGACGAAAACCACTCTAATGGATCTGAGTCTCAATCACCCAGGCATAAACCTTCTCGGGGTGATTGGAAAGGTTTAGGTAACTGTGACCTCATAAAGCATGACCATGGCATTCATACGCCAAGGTTAACAGTGAAGTCTGGACAGAAATATGATTTAAGCTTGACTTGTTCATAAAACATACAGTTGTATGTGGCGTGTGGAAGCTTCTGTTTGATGCTTTGCATGCATGTTGCAGTATCATAATGTTAAAATGAAGTGAGAGAAAATCAAAATATAAAGCTTCAGACCATAAAATAAAAACAATCAGAACACATTTGCTGTAATCATTCACTGAGCTGAGGGCAATGACACAATTAGCTAATGATTCTTGTCAGTTTCATATTACATATACCCATTTGACCCATTTTATTCATAAAAATGAGGATATTTCCAGCTTTATGCCTCACTCCACACTTTCCTCTTGGTCATTCGCACCCTTCCTATAATGATTCATTGTTACTAAGGCTCATTCAAAGGCACTTTGCTTTAACGCCATGTCCTCAGACATGAAGTTGGGCAGGAATGTGGCTCGAACCTTCCTGGATTACTACAAACTCAATAACTTCGTTAAGGACAACAGACCAACTCCTATTCAAAGGTAAAACTGTATGGCACTAGAATTAGATGTTCATGAAAGCAAATCTATCTGTGACTATTGTCAAATCTACTTTTGTTTTTCCTCTTCTCTGAATTTCACGCTGTCACTGATGTTCGTCTGTTTTTGTCTCCAGTTCTGGGGTGATGTCCCAGACAGGCAATGGTGTTGGCAGAGACACAGCAGACAGAAAGAAGGAGAAGAGCGAAAGTGTCGGGCACTAGACAGCCAGCCAGACGGACACAGGCTGAGCATGTATAAAATGCAGAGCACTGTGGCAGGAGAATCCTTCACACTTCATTGTGTTTATAAGCTCCACATCTCCCTGGCTATAAAGACTTATTTTCACAGATTTGTAACA
The DNA here is from genome assembly GCF_000239375.1 of Pundamilia nyererei. Taxonomy (NCBI): domain Eukaryota; kingdom Metazoa; phylum Chordata; class Actinopteri; order Cichliformes; family Cichlidae; genus Pundamilia; species Pundamilia nyererei. The sequence goes on from NW_005187457.1 coordinate 2,055,452, forward strand.
GTGGGATGACTGGTACTTGTAGGACTAAACCCAGAAGAGGCTTCCTCCTGGGTTATAAAGCATGGACTGTTGAATACCAAGAGGAGACAGACTGGTTATTCATCTATGTTTCCATCCAAGGCCTTCATTTGGCAGCTCATTTTTTTGTTGAGAAGAAAAAAGTGCATGCGCTCCTGTTGTCCCCCCCCCCCCTTTTCCCCCCAATTTAAATTTTTATCTCTGATTGTATTATAATCAGTCATTAAACATTAAAGCAGTTAATTATTATTTGTATTTGTTGCTCTATTATAACAATAATGAGGAGAGCTTTACAGTATATGAAGAATAACTTCAAAGCTTTTTAAAATTTTATCTGTGTTCATAGTGCTAAAAAAGAGCATTTTTACATGGTGACTTGAGGTTTTAGGAAACACGAACACAAATCCAGGCTAAAGTGCGGCGATGTGAGCACACGTGCGGTGATTGTGTGTGCGAGACAACACGCTTTTGATTCGCCACTTCTCTGTCACGTGACCCCACATCCGCTCCGTGACTGTTGCTGTTTGGCAGCTATGACAACGAACTTTGAAAGTTAGATGAATGGCCTCGGTGAAGAAGAAGTTTTCCTCCTCTATAGGGTATCAACATTGTCTGAAATGCACGGTGTACTTGGACATTCAGGCAGTAAGTGCGTCTTTATGCTGCTGCTTTGGTACGAAATTCAAAATGTGACCTGATGCCGTAGCTTATTAACGTTTGCTAGCTAGCGAGCTTACGTCCTCTTTCAGCAAACCTTCCGTTACGGTTCCCTAAACAGTTAGCTTACCAGTTAGCTTACCAGCCTAACCCTAACTGATACACCAGGGTTATCCTGACATGTCTCATTAACTTACTAATTCCTCCTTGTCGTTACCAGTAACGTTAATACTGATGCTGCCGTAATTATTCTAATTGAGTCACTGCAATTAGTGCAAACAGTTAGAGATGATACGAAAGGCATGAACGTAGCATTGGTTCTTTCACGTATTAATATTTATGTCTGAGTCACTTCAGTATTAATCTGTTTATACATAAACCATTAATAGAAATATTGATGTCCACTAATGACCCCGAGGTTCTGCTGTAAAAGTTGATTGTAGTGGTTTGATGTCCATTAGGTGTTTTTAAGTAACTAAAAGTAATTCGTCTTTTCATAATTTATCTGTGTACGATAAGCGTCATTTCCTGTTTCAGTAAACTTTGGGTTGACCTTAAAGCCCACTTTATGCGTGAGGATGATTTCCGTCCCGTTTATTGCTTCAAGTTCATAAAAGTCAACACAACTGACTGTCACAAAAGTAGGTGTCAATATGAAATACTTACCATAGAATACGAAATTGGGAAAATGAAACGGAAGGTTTACAAGACAAGAGGCCGAGATGGAGGTTGCAGAGTTGAAGATGCTAAAAGATCTTCACGACGAGGGACAGCATTAGAAATGAGTACATCAGAGGGACAGCTAGTGTTGGACGATGTAGAGACAGAGTTAGAGAGTCGAGGCTGAGATGGTCTGGACATATGGAGTGGCGCAATAGTGGCTATAATGGACAAAGTATGTTGAATATGAAGCTGCCAGGCAGCGGGAAAAGGGGAAAAGACCACAAAGAGGAGGAGAATTAAAGGAGGACATGCAGAGGGTTGGTGTGACAGAGAAGGATGCTGCAGATAGGGTGAGATGGAGGCAGATGATCTGTTGTGGCGACCCCGAAACGAAATAAGCTGTAGAAGAAGATATGATAGGATATAGGCCGAACCTTGAACCTGCATAGTTTCTGTGTATCTATTAAGTTAGATATAGCAAAATTTGACACTGTTTTCCACATTGTTCCACAAAAACATTTTCTTTGACCTTAAATTGCCAAGATTGTGTTACCCTAACAGCAGTAACAGTAGGAAGTCTTGATGTGAGGGATTGCACATGGATTGCGTATTTTAGTAATTGTTTATTAACTGCTGTTGTCTTTGGGATATTTGCTTCTCTTGCTTCTAATGTGCTTCTCTTGATGAATGCACTCTTCCAAACATGTTTGAAAACCATAATAAACGAACACAGTAGAATTTGTGCCCTGTTATACTGTTCATAACCAGGTCACATGCCCGGGAGTGCTACTGTCTAAGAAGTATGATATCTACCTCCGTGTCTGCATCATGGGCCAGTACAGGAAGACTGCCTGTGTGCCTCCGGACTTCCCTTTGCTTTTCCAGCACAAAATGGTTTTTGTCAAGGTGAGAATAAAGCAATTTATTATAGAAATAAAGGACGGCTCCTTGATTTTGGCACAAGATTTCCATCTGCCTGTGGGAATTTTAGACTTGGCAATAAAAGTGTACATATGATCATTAAAGTAAAAGGAAATCCAGACAGACATAGATTTACCCTACATTAGTTATAGTGTACATTAACAAAAATATGAAAACATACAGTATTAAAGCCTTATCATACAGTTTTTGCTCTTAAGACTGTCAGAATCATCTTATCTTATCTTATCTTTGCATTAAATCTTAATAAAGTTTGTGCTGAGATAAATTTGCGTTTTTAATGCACAGCTTAACCTGTGATAATTAACACATGCGGGTGACATGGGCGGAGTACATAAGTTCTTATTGCTAAGTGGTTTTCACACATTAACTCCAAGGATGGAAAGCAGGACGGCATACAAAATTTGTCCTTGCTCACATGTAGCATACACCTGTTTACCTGCTCTTATCTTTGCTCTGCCACCACACAATGTGTTTTATTTTTTATTTTTTTTGTCAAGGTCAGGGTAAAGCTATTTGCTACAGAAATAAAGGACGCCTCCCTGTGTGAGACACGGGATTTCCATCTGTCTGTGGCTGTTTTGTTTAGACAGGATGCAGGAATTCTAGTGGCTTTATGTCTATATAAGCTTTACTTTTATCTACATTTGATTCATCTTAAGAGGTGTCCATAAGTGTTTTAGGTGCTTTTTAAAAAAAAACAAAAAACTTTTTTCTTAATAAAATTGTTACCTATATGTTTAAGCCTTTTGTTCTTTCTTATGTGGGCCAGCATTCATCCATAGTTAGTATTCAGGTGGTGAAGGATTATGAGCCCACTGTGCCTAATAACCAGCAACCCTCCAGTATGAACATTAGTGTCCTAACTCTTAGTGAGAGGGACCTTGTTTTCCCTGGGGAGACTGGTACGCTTAGATACTGGCCTGTCCGCCAGATCTTGTTATAAGTATTGATTTGCTTTGTCTGTACTCTTTGTGTTTTCCCAGATATTCCCCGGCGTTGTTGACCCTGCTGATGTAGCTGACCTCCTCGAAGGTAAACGGCCTACTGGGATTTGCTTCCTCATCTCTTAGTCCCGAATCCTATCCTATGAAAGCTTATTGGCTATTAGCTGAGATACCGATCATTAGCTCACAGTCTGTTTATACTTTCCTTCCTTCCTCTTAGCTGACACAACATCTTTTGAGCTGATTCAGTTGGTGCCTCCAGGTATGCTTTCTGATGATACCAAATGGGCCTCTTAAGTCCCCACTGTATCCAGTCATTACACTGCAAAACAGGATATTTAACTTGGACTGTGTGTGTGCATGATCCTGGGTTTTTTTTTGTGTGTGTATATGGGTTATAGAAGGTGAGGTACTTGCCACAATGGAGGAAAGCAGCAGAGATTTCCTGTATCCAGGTCCCAGGTGGAGCTCAAGAGTCGCAGAGCGAGAAATACTGATGAAAAGATCATCCTCATTTCCTGTAAGCGTTTTCTGTTTATGCCAACATCCTAACATTTATCACAATTATGTGTTAGAAAGCTCTAAAGAGGCCATATAGGTGGTTTTTTGTTTTTTTTTAAAGTTATACGTTGAGTGTGAGCATTAAGGCCCGTTTATAAGTGACTTACTGCTACTTATGCAAAAATCAAAACATAACTTTAAAAGTGTCTTTACAGCAATTTTATGATCGATCTCATATATAGTCAGTGAAAGAAAATAGTCAAAGGTTTTTTCTGTGTCGTACACTAACAAAAAAGATGTTTGAATTCTTTACATGCATGCATATATTAATCCCTCATCATACACTTTGCCCTTTTTTGTTTTCTGTTTAATGATTAAAATCATCTTAACTTTTCATTAAGTCTTCAGGACATTGAATTAGCGCTAATATGAAGCCATTTTCGCACACGCTAGCACACAACAGGATGCATTCCACAGCAAACACAGTTAGGAATACTGTGCCTGCTGTAGGGGAAGATGCAGGAAATGATGCCCTCCAGCTCACTGTAAATTTAACGGACAGTTATATGCCAGCAAATCAGAGATTCCTCAGAGTTTGGACCTGGAAACTGGCAGGTTCAGTGTCCGGTCTGACTACGTTAATCATTTGCATTCTGACATGCACCTTTGTCAGGTAATGTTTAGAAAAGTTCAGGGCTGCAGTGTATTTGTGAAAACTGCTTAATAAAAGTCAACAGCACGCCAAGTATGGACAATAAAGGTGCAAGGAAAGTAAATGCAAACACAAGAGAATCCAATTGGAGGCATCCCAAATAAATCAAAGATAAGAAATAAAGGTTGTTTAATATCCTGTCAGTGCATAAATGTACATGTCAGATAAACATAAGCCACGGACACTGGTAAGTTTCAAGTTATTTTACAGCAGGCTGGTAGTGAGCCTTTACTATTAAATACTCAAATGCCAATAAACGGGATAAATGTTCTCTTTAGGCATACAGCTTTATCTAACCTTGTTTTTCATCTTTGGTGAAGAAGCAGGAAGCAGAGTTTTTCTTCAAACAGAGTTTCACAACCCTAAAGTCTCCAAAAGAGCTTGTATGCTGTGCAAAATGTAAATAAAAACCAGGCTGCAATATTTTGGACGTGATTTAGACACAATTCTGTGGTGGAAATCGCTGTGTGGGCCTGAGAAAACTTTAAAAGAGCACAGTTTGTCACCATATCAACAAATGCAAATGCAAAAAATCCACCATGCAAAGAAAAAAACAGATGCAAACGAGATCCAGGAACGCTGCTGCTGCATCTGGGTTCGAGCTCGTTTAAGATGGACTGAGGTTAAATTTAAAAAGCATCTCACGGTCTGATGAATAAAAATGTAAAATTCCTTTTGCAAACGTGGACGCTGTGACCTCTGAGCTTGAAAAGAGAGGACGTCTTTCTTTTTTTTTGTGGACATGTGTGAAGTTTGTTACATAACATCCATTCTTAAATTTTCAAGTAGTAGTCAAAGTCAAGGATTTAAACTTTAGTCTCTCACTGAAGTTCGAAATGTTCCATTTGGCATGTATATTTCATGCCTGTGAAGGGTCCTGATAGTAATTTCAAATAGCACAATACTGAATTAGTTAAAGGAAGGAGGATATTCCTGTCAACATAATCCACGTGTCACAAAGACCGCACGCCGCGTTCACCACGGGATCCAGTTTGAGTGGCACCAATATTGCTCGTGTCATTCATTGTTGCTCACTCTAAGTGAGTCTCCTCCTAATCTCAGTGGCTCTCGCGTCGGTGCACTTGACAGGCAGCTACACCACCAAGATAACCAGTTCAAAAGAACTGTCTTGTCTTAAACTGAAGTATTGTCTTCAGAAAAGATGGCATTTTCCTCGTGCAGCTGTTGACTGTCTTTGCTATACAGACATGAAAAAGGAGCTGAGAACTTCCTGTCTTTTCAGTCATTTTTCATCTTTTTTCTTCTGTTTTTTTTTATTTTTGCTCCCCCCCCCCTTTCCTTTTTATATCATCCAAGTCTTCTCTATACCTCTTTCCTGCCATACTTCATCTCTCCATGTCTGCGGGTTGCTTTTCTATCCCCCCCTTGTCCTCCAAGGCACTAACTGGCAATATTTAAATGTCTTTAAACACCTCCCCCCCCTCACCATTGCTTTTATGTGTTTGTGTTTGAGGTCCTACATAGCAATTTAGATGTCTCTCTCCAAATGCCGTATTATTTAAACATCACTGGAGCCTTTCTCTTCTGTGAGATTTGTTTTTCTCAACCCAGGCGCAGATTGAAGATTTGCAGTTGTAAATTGGTGTTCCAGGCAGCTCTGTTATTTGTCTTTTTGTCTTCATCTCCCTGTAAAAACCCCTGTGTTTCGTCTATTGTCCCTCTCCCTCTAGGGAATCTCCCCTAAAGTAGTGTTTTCCACGACATCAGTCATAGAAGACAGTGATGGGAGAGACAACCGGACAGCCTCACCTGTAAGCGTCTTTTTATTTATTACATCTTTGAGGTGTTTGCAAACCCGCAGTCGCACACTGTGTGTCCAGTTTTAAATTAATTGTACTTTTGCTGCGTGCTCGGCATCGCCGTGCCAGCGTTGACCACAACTCGAACAGCGAACATTGATCTGTGGAGGGCTCTAATAGGAGGTATCGCTTGCCGCCACATACGACCGTTTCCACTATACATATCCAACTTCTATTGTTGCCATGGCTACTGCATTTATCCATCCATACTGGCAGTGTTTCAAGGGTATCTGTTCTCTGAATGTAATTACAGGGAGGCAGATTGGTGATGCTGATAATGAGGCTTGTCTCACATGTCCGAGTGCAGGGAGTTAGAACAGAATCAGCCGGTTAGGTTTGTTTTTGGGTTTTTTTACTGTAATCATGCAGATGATGGGTCACCTATAAATCTTCTTTGTGGATTTTTAAGGTTTACTGTGCTTAGGTCGGTGCAATGACATTTTAAAATCTTTTTTCCCCTGTTAATCATCAAAAAAGGAAACTAGGAATGAAGTTTGCCACGGTTTTCTCATCTTAACTTTACAGCGGTTTGATTTCTTTGCATGTGGGGATTCGATGGGTTGTTACTGACATCTGAAGAGAATTTAATATCGCTAGGACCTGGCGTCGTTGTTGATGTGTTCAGTTCTTATTTTGTTATGTAGGACAATAAGTTTTATATCGAATCATTCTAAAAACTAGTACTAGCCTTAAGCTGCAGCCACAGGTATAACAGCTGATTCGTGGTCCTGTATGATTCTGCGTACATGTGCAGAGTGTTTGCGCAGGTTATTTCAGGAGATGAACGCCGAGAGGGTGGAATAATGATGAAAAAGGTATTAGCAAAATATTTCACCAGCTTTCTAGTTACGAACATGTTATCCATCACACAGAGGCTCACATTCCTCCTCTTCCCCCCTTCCCCCCAAAAAAGAAGAAAGAAATGCTACGGTGAATTTCCCCGGTGCGGTAACCTAAGCTAAGCTATTTGTTTAAATGGGATGTCGGTGACAGTGAAGCAGATTGTCAGCGTGTTCCTCCTGGCCCCTCGGGGTGGATGTCTGGATCAGAGCACCACTGTGGCTGTCAGACAGTAGAATTTCTCCATTTTCTCTCTCCTAATGGCTCTTCAGCATCTAGGCAGCTCCCTGACTACCTGCCCACCCAGCTGACAAATCATGTCTTGTTCTAACAGAGATCTGGAAAAATTGACTTTCAAAAAAATCTCTAAAAGTGTTCTGATGAATACGCTTTTTGTGTGTTTTCTCATGCTGTGTCCTGAATCCTCTTTAAACAGTAAAGTCTCTTTATGACAGTATGTTTGCACTGAAGCACCGCAGCAATTTCCTAATGTTGTAAACCTGCTCAACATTTGGCAATAAAACCCTTTCTGATTCTGATTCTGATTCTAAACCCTTTTATCTGACTTACAGATGTTATGCTAATGTCAGTTTGTGACTTTGGGTCACACCAGAAAATAATTTAGCCACTTGTGCAGTTTGTGTGAGTGAAATGTTGTTAAATTTGGTACACACATGAAAGTGAGGATGAATAGCTTTTGCAGATATGTCCTATAACGTTCCAACTAGCACCATCTTCTGGTCACACTATAGTTGGTGAAACCCCCCCAAAAACCCAACTTTTTGTTTAGTTCACTTAATGTTGACATGAATTGTGCTTTTATTTAGCGCAGCATGCTGAAATGACGATTGTCAGTATTAAACCTTGCTTATTGCCAGCTTGATCGGGTTGTCACTGTTGGATTTGCAGTATGTAGTCATCTCAGCTTGATGAGTGCATTGATAATTAGCTCGATGTGTCACTGTGCAGCTTTACAAAGCCTCTTGCATGTTTTCTGTGGACTGTATCCCGAGCTTTGTTGAACTGTGTCTTTATCACACAAACCCAGATAAGACTTCTCCACTCAGCCGGCCACAGGAAAAAAAAAAGATTCGCTCTCGGTGACCATCCACCAGTGAAGACGAAGAAGAAAAAGGAGAAAAGAGGAGCCAAAGGAAGTCAGAGATGGTGGGGGATTAGAGGACGAGGGCATACTTGTCTTAATTCTGTTAAATCCGATCATTCTCAAATGGCACCAGCCACAATGAGGATTTATTCATCATTCGGTTTCTCTTAAAAATAGTTTTAATGTTGTGTGATTTCCCTAATTAGCATTTAGATTATCTTTGTTTTACAGCCAGGTAGTGCCTCTTTATCATATTAGACTGGAGATGGCCATCAAATGCAATTAACATTTTATCTTAACTTATTTATCCCCGGCTGGCATTACCTGCAGGAAGTGGGATATTGCATGGGAGAATGATGTTAGTGGCCATTAGAGTTATTGAAGTAATTCTGCAGAGGTTGTCTCCATGGCAGTGCTGACTGCGAGAGCTGTTGTTGTAACACTTAAGCTGAATGATTTAGCTAATGGTTTAATGGTTTTGTCCAGGGAGAGCAAGTCTGTGTCAAGAGTGAGAGCAGCTGCCTTAATGGCTAAAATGGCCGATGCGTCTGCAAAGGAACAAACTGTGCGGTTTGCAGAGAAACCGCTCAAATCCTGTGTGTCTCCTTAAAATTCAAATGTGAAGCTAGTTCAAAATGTTACAGCAGCATAACATTTTTTTCCTCTCTCATGTTCTGTCACTTCACCCCAGTTTGGCTGTGTTTCTCCAGCGAGGCCATCCTTAACCCTTTCCAGACGGAGTTCAGCAAAAAAGCCTACCAGCGGGCATTTTTCCAAAGCAGATGGTGGGAAGTGTGTCTCTTTGAAAAGTGGGAAGGACAAGCTGAGTGTTGATGCTAAAATTACAAACTCTGCACCGTCATCAACATCCAGGCAATCCCCGCCAGGCCGCAGTCCTCCAAAAAACAAGAAGGGAAAAAAATGCGCCCTATCCGGAGTTTCTGCCGAGCGCGGCTACCAGCAGCCCACCGTTTCCTCAAGGACGCGAGCCCTGTCTCCTTACACCCACCGAAGGATGTGCCAGCTGTCCGAGGATGCCAGGCAGAGGCTCAGCCACCTCCAGCTGGGGCCTCACTACTTTAGGAAAGAAACCGAGAGCCCGACGCCCTTCTTGGTTTGTAGCATTAAGGGAAGAAAAAAAACAACAACTTAGCATAATGGTTCATTTAATGCCAAAAATACACATGCTCAGTGCAGAGGGGTTATAAGATTAATGGATTCCTCTGCTGATGTAGTTCAAACCTCAGTGGGAGCGCCCCAAAATTTTGCTTAATCTAGTGAGCGGATTAAGTGGAGGGCATATTAAGAGAGCATCTTAATCTTTTTACCTGAGCCGTTAATGGATTTTGACGTCACGTACAGGTTTCACTGTGTATGCGTGTAATATGGCCTATTATCCTCACCGAGGGGCTCGAGCACACTTTTAATAGCGCGCGTCCTGCATTTAGGCCGGGACGCTTTTATTTGTTAACACTTTAATTATTGCCGTATCGCTGCTGTTGGAGGTTTTCGCATGAAAGGGAGTGATTTTTGTGATCGCGCAGCCTTAGGGAGTGCGTGCGATCGATGGACAAGAACAACACAGCCTTTAGTCCTCCGCCCCTCCCTCCTGCTGCTCCCCTCTGTTATTTCTGCTTCTTCATTTACATCAAATCTAATCCTTAAAGAAATTATTAGGTGCTGCGTTTGTTTTTGTCACACACATGAATGGAATTAACTAGAATACAATGGGCGTTTTATTAAGGACAGGAGCGTGCTTTTGCGCCTCTGAATTTCCTGGGGGAATCTCCTTTCGACAATTAACTCTGGTAATTGAGAGTCAAGCTGCAATTAACAAATAGATACCTAATGAAGTAGCCCCATTAGCCCCATGGTGAATGCATTATCAGTGCACATTTCAGAGCCTCAGCTCCTGGGTTGTGTGCAAAGGGAAGCTCAGCCCTACAAAGAATCAGATGTGTTTTTCTGCGTACGTAGGTTTTTCTTTTGGATTTTTATTCAGAGAATGACTAGGAGATAACAGTGGGAAGAAACAAGTGATTGTGGTTAATGTACACTGATGTTTATTTCATTTATCCGCTGTGACAGGAGAGACGCGTCTGGATTTGTTGTGCAAAGTGTTGCGGTTAAGGTTTTAAAAAGGGGTAAAAACTCCCCAAAGTCCTCATTGTTCACTGGCGTTGTTTTACTGCACATGCAAAGTAAGTTAATTACGTTGTATAAAAGGAAATGAGCTTTTATTGTTGTTTGGTGCCAGGTTTCTCACTGCAGCGACGTCTCTGAGATGGGAACGTTTTCCTCCTGTGCACTAAATACTAGCGTTCATCGGCGCTCCGTGAGCTTCTCGGCTGACCCCACAGGTAAACCTTCTAAACACATAAACTCAGACCATGTATTGTAACACATTCATAGCTATCACATAGTGTATTTGCTGCAGGGTTTGTTTGTTTTCAAGCGTTTTTGGACAAAGCCCTGAGTGTGCTGAGTGCTTTGTCCAAATGCAGCCATCTGGATTTGGTCTCATAAAAAATGTGTTTACTTTCTTTTTTGGTCTGATGCCTTTAATAACATCCGAACGATAACATCGTGTAACAGTCTTGCAGATTGATTTCTGCTTTGGTTTGTTGAGCTCGTTAGGGGATATCAGTAAGTATGACGATCACTGATCAAATGCTCCCAGAATTCTTATTTCCTTCAGTCCTTTCAAATGAAAGCTACTACAAGTAGACACAGATGTAAATGCTCATCAGGCCCAACATTAAATCCTGCTGCCCAAACAGCTTTTACCTGTCGGGTTATGAACACAGCACCTCTTGAAGTGTCCCAGTGGGGTTAGGGTTGTTATTCAGGTCTGCATATTATGACCGGGCCTGTGCCACTGCATCCCGTGGGAGTGATTGGTATTTCTGGAGTTTCGATGCCATCACTCTGAGTCACATTCCTCTTGCTCTTCCTGGCCAGCTTTTGTGTAATGGTGGGGCCATAAACAGTGTAAGTAATGGATGTAGCTTCTGATCCTGAAAAATGAAGCCATCATCATGGTTCCACCCATCTTTTTCATAAATAAGTGGGATCCAAAATCCTGCCGAGGGTGGCCGTTGCCACCTGGACTCCAGTTATTTTGTCCGTGTTACAGTAGCACCCATATGAATGCTCGGACTCAACGTTTCCCAACATTGCATATGAGCAAAGCTATTCTCTTCAGCTTCAGTGGTTTGATTTGATTGGCTCGTGTGTGCATATGCCTGTTTGTACAGCTGTTCTGTGCTGGGAAGCGGTGCTTCTTATTTAAAGGAAATACTGTAGGCTTACTCCGAATTGTATATTTTCCTAAAAACTTGCCTTTTCCTTTTAGATTCTTCTCTGCTTGGGAGTTACAGGCCAAGAACAGCGACAGTAAGTCCAATTATAATATCAGTAACTGTAAAATACAATGAGTCAGGAATACTTCTGGTGCTACAGGACATCAGCGCAACACTGTTCTGTAGTCTTCTCATTCTGCAGGTTAGGTTTGGCGGTCCAGCGGGCTCTGATTTTAGTCATTTTATGAGTATCAGCGACAGATAAACACATTTTATTTATATTTTATTTATATTTAATATTCATTGTTTATACATATAAATTAGCCCTGTTGTTCATACTTTTGACACTGTGGTCAATTTCAAATCTAAACAATCATCATAGAAATGATATCGATGAAGTTGTCAGCCTGTAAAGTGGTCTGATTTTTAGATTTGAATAAAAAATGATCAATAAATAATGTAGATTTAATTCCTGAGGTGTGCGGTTTGAATTCCTTGGTTGGGAAATGTTTCAGAACACGCGCTTAAGGTTTGGTCACCAATAGCTTCTAAAAATGGCCTGTATTTGTATAGCGCCTTACTAGTCCTTAAGGACTCCAAAGTGCTTTACACTACATTCAGTCATCCACACACACATTGGTGATGGCAGCTACATTGTAGCCACAGCTGCCTGGGGCGCACTGACAGAGGCGAGGCTGCCGGACACTGGAGCCGGGGCTCGAACCGGGCAACCTTCCAATTACAAGACGAACTGCCAACTCTTGAGCCACGATCGCCCTCTAAACCCTTTTGCCCTCTGAAATCTTCTAGGTGGAATCGGGATTTGTGAGGGAGGACTCTCCTCCAAAGACTCCATCCCGACATGAACCCCAAATTAAAGGCCTGCTTAGAAGTTCTGCCTCAGCTCCCTCCAACCTGACTGTACAAAACTCCAGAAATCCTTTGAGTCGCAGCAGCCATTCCCTCAGAGAAAGGTAATCCTCTTTTCTTAAAAATATTTAAAATGACTGGATGTGTCAAAATTAAAACCATTTATTCCTCATTTTAAAATAATCTAATGGCCAGAGAACAACAAAATCTGATGTAATTTCTCATCATTATTTTCTGGACAAACTGAAGGCAGGTGTCAGGTCTTCATTCATTACCAAAAAGTCAAATAAAACTGTATATAAGTGTAGTCTACTTTGAAGCACACAGACAGGTTAGAAAGCTTCCAGCATCACCAACCTCTGCAGTTTTTTGTTGATTCACATGCTGATGACAGAAAAAAGCAAATACGCAGTTAATGCGGTGCATGTTTGTAACCCGGCGAAGCATGAAATCTTAAGGTGTTTATCAGGAAAACACTGTGAGGATCACCTCTGAGCCCCAGAGTTAAGTTTTTCTGGCCACAAAAAACAAATCTGATTGTGTTCATACTCGAGGTACACACAGGAGTGAACATAATCCTCCTTTTTTTGTGATGTTTGCCATGAATTTATCCTGATCCATCTGTGTAAATCATTTGTTTGCTCAAAAGATCTTAAAAGCAAAACATGCACCTGTAGGAGTCTCATTACAGTGTACAGCAAATATATGGAAATCCCGTGAGATGTTAGTCATACGCTGCTGCTGCTGCTGCTGCTGGTCTGTGAGGTGTGAGTGTCTGTGTGTTTGTACACGCACATCCAATCTTTAATTTTGATCACACTCGACAGGCAGGATGAATTCCCCTCCACCTTTTAAATTACAGAAGCTGATGTCTTGTCATGTTTGTTCATTACTGAGAGAGGAGGCAGAGAGAAGGGAAAACAAAGAGGAAAATGGTATTGATTTGTGTTTCAGCTCGAGACTGATGCATTTGACCCGATGCACACTTTAATACATTCAGAGAGACCTTGTCATCGATCACAGCAGCTGCGAGTTGACAACGCCGATGGGACCGATGCTCCGTTTTGTTTGTTTGTTTGTTTCTGCTTCCCTTTTCCGTCCGCTCAGTCCATAAGTAAACAGTGGAATCAATGGACAATCTTAAACTGCAAAGTAAATTGCAGGAAATGAATGATACTTTTCCCTCAATTGGAAACGCGACAGGATTTGCTGGGTGGGAGATTAGAGTGGGCCTTTGTAGATTCCCCGCGACAGGGAGAGGGGCACGTCTTACCACGAATCTTTGATCTATAAAGAAAATGACAGATGCCAGTGGCAGCGTTTGCCCCCTAAGCCCCGGAGTCTCAGTCTATTCATGTCTCTGGATGATTTGTCCTTGATGACTTTTTGAAGCAGGTAGTGTGTTTATCTGATTACAGATGAAAAGCTTCCTTTCCGACACGAGCCGGGCCGAGACACCAGTCAGTCTGTCAGTCATCACCCCTCCGCCACCGACAAATGAACGTGGATGAGAGGCGATGCCGGAATTTATTTTTGTTAGTGGGATCTCCAGTTTCGTAACTGTCCGCGGTCAACGCGCAGACACATTTACACTGGGCCGATGGAGTCCGTTTATGCCGCCAGTTTAACGCGTAGCTGGTCGAGGCCCCACAAAAATGTAAATGCGGAGGAATGAAAGTCAAAATGAGGGTTTAGGTGGAGTTTTAAATGTTGTTTATGAAGGTTATGCACTACCAGGGTGTTGGCCCTGTCAGCCACTTGTCTTACCTTGGGTTACAGCACAGACTAGTGGACAAAAGAAGGTCTTGTAAGGAGAACAGTGTTTTTGTTAATGTATTTATTAATGAAGAGTCTGTGTTGATCACACACACACAATGTTAATTAAGGATTTATTAGAATAAACATTTTTATCTTGGGGACCCTTAAAACAAAGTCTATATCTATGCTTAGCTCTGAGGAATAAACTTTGAGGGTTGAAGACAAAGATCAAATTAAGACGAAGCTGTTGCAGCAATTTTTCTGTCTGTTTTTTGTTCAGTAAAGCCTGATGATAACCTGACACAACGACCAAGATACCTGTTAGTGAAAGTTTTCCATCTGCCTCTTTGTGTTCCAGACTCAGAGCCAGTCAGACCAGTCCTCCACACTGGGAGCAAATCCATAGCCGAGTCCAGAGGATTCTTCAGACTCACAAAACAAACCTGGACCAAAGAGCAAGCTTTGACCTTTAACCCTCTGATCTGACTTAGAAGAGACCAAATTATGGAAGTTGCCGTACTCAGAGTTTTAATTATTAGAGCAGTAACTGATAATGCACATATCACAGTCATATTTAAAAACAGAGGTTCTGCAGGCTACCAGTTTTGTACATACAGACACTAACACGTTAGCCTGTCACAGATATGCACATGTATCTTAATTAAGCTCCATTTCTTGTTCATTTAAATTGCAAACCTTCCCAGCACGTGCTGATTTGCTTTTGTTGGTGCAGAGGTTACATTCAAAAGCATCGAGGCACCACTTCACTCCCACCTCTCAGCTGGGCTTTTTTTTTTTTTTTAAAGAAAAAACCTGATGCTGTAACCAAAGTGAGACATCGCCTAATTTTGCTAAAGCTGTGTGTGAAATTGGCTCAGGTATAAAGAAGCTACAGTTTATGTGCGTGTGCGCGCGTAGGAAGTGACATAGTGGATGTAAGCTGCAGCTGTTAAGGGCTCATCTCTTGCAACACAAAGAAGAGACAAGACGGTAGCCAAGAGCCACTGTTGGGATCCAAGAGCTACAAGAGACTGCAGAGATTTGAGAGGGAGAGTGAGGAGGAACAAAGGTAATCCTGAATGAAAGCACAGCAGACACAGAGCTTTAGCTTTAATGAAAAAAAATTAAGGCATTCGCTTTCACAGCCTTTACACCGAAACATCTGAAGTGTGTGTAATGTTTCTGTGCTACTGACACACAGGTCGTGTGACACAGAGGTATTTTATTCTGCTGTCAGAGCGTGGAGGCTCGTTTCACCTTGAATTGGAACTACAGCAGATAACGACGCAGTTTTGGTTCTTCGGCAGCTGTTTTTGTGAGTGGTTGTTGTTGTTAACATAATGCAACATACAGCTGCACGACTTTACAGAGACTTGTAAGTGGAGGGATTTAACCATGCTAAGGTAACTTCAGGGTTAACCCTGATTTTTCAGTATTACAGGAGCAATAAGTTTAACACCAAAATTTCAGCAAAGAACATTTTGACAACCCCAAAGTTTTTGTTTCAGATCACGAGCTCTTAGAAAATTAATGAATTGCACCATGATTTTTATTTTTTTTTAATTGTTCATGCTGTGTATTTTAGTGGGACTGATTGCTGTGCAGCAAAGCATTTACACTTGAATTGATAAAACTAAAAGTTCAGATGTAAATATGAGCATGTACACCATATTTAATGAGGACTATACAAGGATGTTTTAAAATATTGTTCTTACTGAATCAACTTGTCTGGGACTGTGTGTTTTATACAGCCAGCCTCTTGATGTACACACATGTAAACAGTCTATCCGAAGTGTCATGAATGAGTGTTTAATTTCCAAAACATTAAAAATGCTTCAAAAAGCCATTTTGTATTGATGAGCTTCATTTCTAAATGAGAGAAACGCCCCTCAGAGTCACTGTTCATCACATCAAGTCTTCAGATTTACTTCTTATGGAATTTCTTCTTCTTCCTGTTCTTCTTGCCAGCTTCCTGCGCTGCTTTCTCTGCCATAACATGCTGGTACCTCTTTTTGTTTTTCCTGGGAAGAGAAGGAAAGTGTGTATTTAATGTTTGTCTTTTTGTATCCAGTAACTGTGGCTTGTAAATTCGTTTTATTTCTCTGCCGTAGCAAAGGTAAAGATCACTAAATGTACGAGTCAGACAATTCTACGCCTCAGAAGTGAAGAACTGGAACAGACACGTGTTGTAAATTATTATATGTCTGTAATTATTTGTGACGGACAGAAATATTTAGTCCTGTGTTTCATGCTTATCTTGGTAAGCGTGAATAAGAAGTCACCTCGTTCATAAAAAAGCATTTCACCTGTGAGGTTCTAACAGCTAATGGAAGCGCTACGTATTTAACTGGTAGTGTGGTTCCCCTGAAGGTGGACACTGCCCCACCCTGACATCATGTGTCATTCAGGTAGGTCAAGGTGTGAGTGGGAGTTAAATTGCCTGGGAAGGGATCTCAATACTGCGTTACACGTAGCTTAGGCCTCCACATTAGTTCAGCGATGGCTGTTCCAGGCGGATGTAAATGACCTTTGCTCTTCAACAATTCACATGCTGTCTCATGTGACTAACGACTCAGATGACGACGGGGTGGGTTAACGACTCAGGACTATCTGGAACATGACAACCTCACTAGAAGTGAAAAATTTCATCATCTGTCAGAAGCAAAGAGCCTTTTGGATGACGTGAAACATCTAGAAACTTAAAAAGAAGTCTAGTTGCCGTTAGCTCAAGTGCTTAAAACTACAGTGATGTGAATGCAGACCCACACGGACAAATCCTTTTAAATTTTACTTTTCCAACTACACCTGAGGAGGATGCACAAACTAAATGTCTACATAATAATTTGTCGACAATAATTTGTCGGCTGACATAGTGGTGGCATTGTGGTTCCTTTTATGCTCTTAACCATATATAATTTAAAGTGACTGAAAAAAATATAATTTCTGTTAATTTTTGAGAGTATTTCCAAGTCTACATGCCCAGTGGAGGTAGAGGGTGGAAGGGGAGATGTCTCATAATAAAACCACACCCACTGCAGGTGCCCACTTACTGTCTGAACTCTGCATCAGCAAGCAGCTCCTCCACAATGGTTCTCTTCCTCTCCTTCTTAGGGATACGGGAATGATAGAAGTCAGCAGCGTTGTCCACCACTGTACCAACCTGCAACACACACAGGAAAACATCACACTCAGCACACGCACTGATATTGATAGTGTAGTCCCTGAGTGCTCTGGACTATAAAAACAAAGTTAACCAACTTTTACAAAATCAATATTGATAACCACGAGTGTAAAGAACTAAGAAGCAGGAGGACAGTTCCACCGACCTGAAAGTATTTGGGAAAGCCATCTCTGTCGTTCTTCTTGTAGAACCTCTTAGGATCCAAGGATGCTCTCATCTTCAGCACTTGGAGGTCTCCTTTCAGCTCCTGAGTGATCTCCGGGGCCTTCATGTTAAACCAACCATCCCCTGTTGACTTCTCCCTCTCTGCCTGGGGAAAGAAAAGTGATGCAGACTGCTAAGAAACAACGTTTGTGATGACTACCGTTTACTCTTTTAGGTATGTGTCACAGGTGACTGCACAAATGCAGAGAATAAAACTAGAATTGACCAATCAAAGCAATTTCTTTTCAAACGTACTCTGCGTTTGAGCTTTAGGGCATGTTTGGATTCACTGTATGGCGGCACAGCATCCTTCTTTTCAAAGTCTGGTCCAATCACACTCTTCTTCATCACCTGTGGACATCAACACAAACCACAACTCTCAAAAACAACTGAACTGTCAGAACACTCCACTGCTCCAAGATAAAAAGGTCAAAGTCAGTGAGAACTGTAGAGAAACCTTTAATAGCGCCACCTCATCGCCCTTGCATAGCTTTGGAGTTCATTATTCATTCTACACCACAGATCACCTTCAAGAAGAGGGGGGAAAGAAAGAAATCAATCGCTTATTTACCTCATCTTGGATCTTCTTTTCCTTTAGTTTTTGCAGTGAACTGGAGACAGGCTTTGATTTGCTGCCATCAAAACTGATGTATAAACCCCCGAGCTCCTTCACTTTGAGGCCGGGGTCAATACGGCTGGACAACTCTTTC
>NW_005187457.1:2075180-2091976 GCF_000239375.1 Pundamilia nyererei
CCCTCTTCTCTTTTCACCTTACAATATAAAGCGCCTTGAGGTGACTGTTATTGTGATTTGGTGCTGTATAAATAACATTGAACTGAAACTTTCAAACCATTTAATGAAATAAAGTGTACCTACACATCTAAATTTTTTAAATCTGATAATCATCTACATCGGGGTGTCCAACTCCAGGCCTCAGGGCTGGTATCCTGCAGGCATTAGATGCGTCCTTAATCCAACACAGCTGATTTAAATGGCTAAATGACCTCCTCAACATGTCTTGAAGTTCTCCAGAGGCCTGGTAATGAACTAATCATTTGATTCAGGTGTGTTGACCCAGGGTGAGATCTAAAACCTGCAGGACACCGGCCCTGAGGCCTGGAGTTGGAAACCCCTGAGCTAAATGGTTACCAAAATATTCTAATGTATTTGGTATTTTGATTATTATCAAACTATGAAATGACCCCTCTTGCTCTGTAGATGGAGGTATTGCTTTCCTTGAATAGACCACTCCCATCTGGATAAAAATGTTTCATTACAGGATAAAGATGAGCACTACAAAACCATTTGCCTTGATTCAAGTGACCATTGCGCCCAAACCACAGATTCCAAAGGTTCAGGTTTTTCCTTTAATCTGTCACATGCCTCTACGGTTCTAATTCCTCTAATGTACTTACACATGAGAGTTTCTGCTCGAGAACAGGACTTTAGCATCGTTGTCATCATCCTCGTCCTCGTCGCCAGCCTCATCCACAAACTCCTCGTCTTGCTCCTCCTCCTCAGCTCCTTTCTGCGTGCTTGCCTCTTCATCCCATCGCTCCTCTTTGTAGTACAGCTCATCTGCATCTTCTCCCGGCCGCTTGTCAATCATAAACAGTCCCTCAATTGATGCAGCTCCAGCTTCTGGCTTGCTGCAAATTCCCCCTCTCCTCTCCTTCCCCCTGTATCCCGAATCCTCCTCTTCAGAAACTTCCCTCTCCTCCTCCTCCTCCTCTTCCTCCTCCTCATCACTGCTGTCCAGCAGACTGACTGCTGTCCTCTTCTCCACGATGACGTCTTTGGGTTCAGAGTCAGAACCTGCTGTAACCTTGTGCTGCTGATATGATGTTACCTGAATGGACTCAACCACCTGCTGAGATGTGCTGACTTCCATTTCCTCCCCCACACTAGGCCGGTTTTCTACGATGACATCATCATCCACAGACTCATCTGGCAGAGGTGGGAGGAGGTCCACAGCTTTCTGCGTCTCCTTGGCCTCCTCTGTGGTTTCCAAGGCCCTCTCACATGTTGTTTCTGTAACTGATTGGCAAGGCTCTAACCGCTCTGGTGATGGGACTGTTTCCTGCATCACTTCCATCTCTAAAGTGTCCTCGTCTTTATTTCCAGCAGACGGCTCCTCCTGCTGGTTTTTGCTGACCACTGCAGGCTCGCTCACAGGTTCTGAGGGAGATGCATGGGAATCTTCTTTAGAGGCGAAATCCGTTTCCTTTTTTCTACCCGCTTTCGTGGACGACAGATCGGTACTATTCACACCCTCGTGATCTTCTACCGTTTGGCTCTCATCTTCCTCCACCACCGTTTCATCTGCATCCTCAGCAATCAGTGTGCTTTCTAATTTAGAATCGTTTAATGTGCTGCCCTCCTCGGCAGATTCTGATGCATTTTCTACAACGACGCTGCAGTCCTTGGCTGAGCGCCTGGAGGCCGGAGCACCACGGCTGCTGTTCCCAGAGCCTGTGCGGCTGCTGCAGGGGGTCCCTCTGGCTCGTGTGAAGCTGGGGGTCCCCACTTGGGAATGCACATCCATAGCGTCTGAGTCTGAATCCATGGCTCTGAGAGTTGTCGACCTGGTCCTCCCACTTCTGCGACTTGTCAAACTGTAAGTAGGCCCGGACTCAAATCCTTCAGAGTCACAAGACGGAGGTTCACTAAGCTCTGCAGGGGCTGCAGCCTTTCCTCTCACTGCCCTGGTCTGTCGACGTGTTGGAGCCGGAGACTGAGAGCTTCCTGACGGCTCGTCTAGATGCATTGGAATGGGACTAGTTTTTCTTCTGGATCTCGTAGCTCTGCGAGTAGTGGACTTGGACACATCAGCTCCTGACACACTGGAAATGCAGCTGTCAGCGTCGGAGAGCTCAGACTCCCCAGTTTGGGGTTTGGCAGACGATCTGGTACGAGCTTTTCTCTGACTTCTGGTGGCTCTCTGGGAATCGGACACCACGGAGCTGCAGGACCCGGTGTCCAGCTCCAGGACAGCTTTTACATCTTCCACCTTGACACAAGCAGCATCTGAGCTTTCAGCCTTCTTTCTCGCACTCCTTAGACCACGTTTTGATGCAGACACTGCAGATGAGCACGACTCCACCTCAGATATCTCCTCCTCTTCCTTGTTAACTTTGCGGGTCTGTCTCCTTCCCCTGGTACGCGTCACTGGCAATTCAATGTCGGACACCACTGAGCAGCAGGACTCCGCCTCTGACACATCCGCCTCATGGACGGAGCCCACCGGGGTGGAGGGCTGCTCTGGACTGTGAAGCCTTGAAGCTCTGCTGCATCTCTTTTTTGTGGTGGTTGAGGAAGAACCTGAATTTTGTGCAGCACTTTGCTCAAGCTGACTGCAGGACTCCAGAACGCCATCGTGGGTAGGACTTTCTGCTTGCTTAGTAGTCCTCCTGGTTCTCCGAGCAGTGGAAGGAGTGGCCTGTGTGAAAGAAGCAAGGCACAGTTAGTGGTAAGGCTAGTTTACAGCAACATGGCTGAGACGATAAGCAGAAGATAAGTCTGGTGACATTTTACTGTCAAGAACTCAGACAGAGAGCTTGATATCCTGCAACAAATGCACTAGTTTCCAATACTAATGTGTCACAAAAAATCCTGTCTAATGAACGGCATGTACAATTTACACCTGGAGAGGCTTTTAATGGCTTCCCTCTACATCTGATCGCTTGGTCTGTAACAGGCCAGTACGTAGCCTGAGATCCTCAGACAGAAACCTTTCATCTGTTTCCAAGGCATGGCTGAAAATGCCTCACAGTCAAAGCCCTGAAGCTTTGGAACGAGCTGCCCAAAAAAATCCAAGTATGCAGAGTCCATAACCTTCTTTAAATCCACTCCAAACACTTTATGCTAGATTAAAATCGTAGCTTTGGTACTTCTTGTTCAGGTGTTTCATGCATTTCCTTTTTCCAAACATAACGCTTCTCTTTTCACCCAGAAAGTCCTGGTCAGCAGGGAGCACTTCAACAGGAAATCGAACCTCATTCAGGCTTCTAGCTTGTTCATCTGATCTTTAGCGGACTGCAGGTGGGGGAAGAGCTGTCCTTTTTACAGAGCCGTGGTTTTCACCTTGCAGCCTTGCCCCACACACACAGAGGCTTTTAATTGCTCAGTTGCCAATACAAGTTCCTTTCTGCCCTCACGGACTGCAAGCCCTGCTCTTACAGCAATCTCTGTTGATCAATCACTCCCGAGCAGCGCAGCAGTGAATCGTCTCCTTATGCTTGCCTTCCTGATCAGAATTATCATCCTTTAACTTTTATTTTTAGTCTGACATTTTTGTTTTCAATTTGAGTTTCAGTTTCCAGACTAATTTTATGAATGATATTTTCAGATTGTCATCCTCCTCCTTTTGTCTGCTTCCTTCAACACATGTGTCACTAGGTCTATAACACTACACTATTGGGCCAAATATGTGTTTTAGGTTATTTAATAATAAAGGATGCTTTACTCATAAATATACACTGATTAGTGAGTTATTAATTTTTTTAAAGAAATTGATGAGTTTCCATAAACTTAGAATTAATCAATCAAAAATATGCATAACGAGGTGCTGGTTAGTGAAAGCCGCCATGTTTGACTGAGCTGTACAGTGACATCACCCTTCAGGCCTCTAACACACGAAAACATGTATAAAAATGTTGCGTTACTCCTAATGTTGTTACAATTACTTATTGTCAGTAGATTAGACACGTGACCCTGGTGTTTTAAGACAATAACAGCTAAATTATGCAAGTTAATGTTGGGCTCCAGTGTCACGTTTCCCTCTGACAAACAGTTTGTTACAGTCTCACACTGTGTGAGTTTATTCGCTAAGTGTCCAAGTCCAACGGAGTTAGGTCCACTCTAACGAAAGTTTCATAGTCCTACAGCCTCCTCTACATAAAACAGACACGGACACCAGCCGAGGTAAGCAGCAGACTGACAGCCTACACGCCAGAGCTGTTTGTCCTACAGCGGCCACCGTAGACGGGATTATTACACACTTAAACTGGGAGGGATAAATAAAAACGTAATTCGGCTGATCGAACGCCTCGGTCTACTGACATCTAGTGGTGAAACCGTGCACACTAAACCTTTAAGAATTTCACAGCAAAATAGTAAAAATAATACAAACACACTTGCAATAAACATATACAACCATGGCTAAAACTGAATTTTTAAAAATTCGTTTTAGTTTTTAGCCTAACACTTAACTAAAAAGGTTTTTACACCTACTTTTTAAATTCTCTACAATAAACTTGGCCCAATGTATTTGGGCCTCATCTCCACCATTATGTGGCGTTAGAAATCCTAATAGCTATATTAAGCTAACAGCTAATAAATAAACAGTTAATAGCTTCTCATTACCACCTTTTTCTTGAGGTTCGCGTAGTTTTGTTATACAGAAATATAACTGGAGTCGAATGTGTTAACGTGGGCCTTCTCGTGATCTACTTTTAGCACTTTATGTGGAAATCTGTGGATTTTTAGGTCACATTTACACAATAACATGAGATGTTTACTCAAGCAGCACTTTACGAGAGTTAGACAGAAAACACGAGTAGGAGAAGAAACTAAAACTATGAGATGCTGTTATTTAGTCCGCATGTTTCTGTTTTCTGCGCGGATCCCTCACAACATGAACACAAGCTGGTACAGGGTGAAGTCCACGTGAAGCTGGGGCAGATCCACACATCAGCTCTCACACACGTGCCAGGCGTATAACTCACTACCTGGACCTCCAGGTGACACCTGAACATCTGCAGCTTCCAATAATCTCCCTCTGTGACACGTACCTGGACCTCAGAGCGCTGCTCCGGGTCTGTTTTAGCTGGGGAGCTCACACGCACTCCTCTCCTGGTCGCCACCATCTTGCTCTCTCACAACTCACTTCCGGCATGAAGGCTAGACCCGACTAGTCAAATGAACGGAAATGAGACACAGGCCTAACAGCAGATCACAGAGCAGCCGACTAACTCTCGAGTTGTAGTTTATTTATTATAATTATTATAACTATTGTAATTGTTGTATTGGAAGAATTACTCAGTGAGAATTAACTAGGGTGACCAAGAGGACACTTGGCCCAGTCATGAAGAACTTTAATAGTACAGTTTGCTTAAAGAAAACTTCAACATATTTAAACGATGCCTTCTCTGTGAGGTTAATGAATGGTGGAATAAAAAAATGTCATGTAGGCTTTTACAAGTCAACAAATGCAAAAATAGAGGACGGTTGGTCACACTAAGTTAACATACAATCACTAATTTTAATATATCCTTTGATAAACTGCTAAGAATCACTAATTGGGCCCATCTGTGTCAGTTTTAAGCAACTATTAACGTTTCCAGGTGGCTTTAGACCGCAAAGAGACGGTTAATTATTAGAAATAAAAGCCTAATGCTCAAAATCAGGAGCAAAACAACCTAAATTGCATGCTCTGTTTTGATAAAGGAGCACAAAATGACAAAATAACCAAAATTGTGTCATAAAGCATAAAAAAATTTAATAAAGATTATATATTTAAAAAAATTTAATAAAAATTTTATAAAGCATAAAAAAATCTATCTACTATCTACTACTATGTTCTTTATTAAAACAACACAAGCTTGCATATTAAGTCAGGGGTGTCAAAAATAAAGCCCGGAGGTCAAAATCGGCCCGACAAAGACTCAAATCCAGCCAGCTGGACAAATTCTTAATAATTCTTATAAATAAATAACATATTGCTTCATATTTTCTGTGAATTAACTGAAACTTTGCTTTATACTTACAGCAGTCAGGCAAATAAGCTGCCAAAGTTTTTCTGCAATTTTACACCGTTATTTCTTACTTATTTCTTTCTTTACTACAGCAGCTGAAATTCTTATATTTAGACATTTCAGCTAAATGTTTAGCTAAACTTCTCACTGACACAAAGGCTAATTTAACCACTTTAGATCCCTCTATTAAGTCTTGTATCAGCAAAGGAGGTCTAGCTGCACAGGACTTAGGAAAGTATACACTTGGTACACCTTGCTAGTGGCTTAGACCCCATTTAGCCTTCAGAGATGCCTTAATTCCTCAGGGTCTAGTCGGCAGCTTTGCTGGCTGCACATCCATGATGCTGATCTCCTGTTCCCACAAAGGGGCTCTGTTGTATTGGACCATGGAGATCATTTCAGTTCACTGATTATCACATAGAAGAAAGCAGCTTGAAGTTGAGTTTTGTGACATCAGAGGGTGGGTGGACCGAGGCCATAAAGGGATGTACGCGGTCAGCAACAACGCAGGCAGGCTGTGGTGTTTAAACCATGCTAACTGAATCATAAACTTGCTGGCGTAACATTACAAAAAGCCTGTTTTTTTTTAATCGAATCAATTCAAATGAAGACTGACCCCAAATACTCTGCAGGAAGAAATTATTCACCAGTGTTAATTATTTTATTTCATTAACATTTACACAAGCCCAATCTTTTTAAACCCCTCACCCCACCGTCGATTCCAGGTCTACATTTTATCAACACCCAATTCATGATATACTTACAGGAGACACTTAATGTTAAACATGTTTTACAGTACGAGTAAATTCCGAGGAGTTCCTGGACCCTGTCTGCGATTCACAAATACAAACGTATTCCTCAAAAGCTTTTCACATCTCCTCGGCACGGAGATTCCAGTGCTTTTAAACAACACATTTAAAAGTCATTTACTTTTAAAATACTCTCCCTCTGATTAATCTCATGAGCAAGATTGGGAGGTGAGGGTAAAATTTTTGATGTCATCTTAAAAAAAGTACATGGTTAAAAAAAAAAGTGAAAAAAAAAGAGCATAACAGAACAGAGTTATATGAGCTCACATATCTGTCTGCTTTACAGGTTAAAGTCTAATTCAGACTCCCATCATACCACCACCCGAGTACCCAACCGTCACACACATGTTAACGGTTTTATAACCGAAGGAATGTAAATATTATATAGCATGAAAAATCCCGCTCCCCACAAGTTATAATTTCCCTCTTTCCACATACGCTTCTCTTGCTTTAGCACTTATTTCACTCAGACTGGTATTTAAAGCATGATTCACACAGACGCGGGGAAGACAAAGCAGGGTTGATAACAGGAGGAGCAGATGCGAGGCACTTCATATCAGAGTATGGTTGAGAGACCTTCGTCATGGAGGTTTAACGAGCAGCACCTTTAAAGCGGCCTCTGGTGCGCTGATTTACACCAGATCTGTTACCTTACTAGTCACGGTGAGTCACCATGTGTTAATCTCAATTTATCAGTCTTTTCTCTCAAAGCTGACAGTGGAGTTGATCTTTGCACGTTCATGTCCGACTTTAAATCTCACGGAGACAGTGGTAAAGAACACCAGCGTGTCTTTAACCGGATGAATCACAGATGAGGAAGATGCAACCCGTCCGTACAGTTAAACAATGACTTCATGATTCATAATGATTGGCAGCACCCATTATTCAGAGCTGTAACTTTGCATGTGTGTGAATAAAAACGGAGGAAAATGGCTTCATCCCGCTCTCTCCCTCTCTAGTTTGGGTGCTAGGTGCTTGTCTTCTTTGCACTGACGAGGTAGCCCTTAGACTTGATGATGCCCCTGCTCTTGACAATAACGTTGTAGCGCAGGACCCACTCCAGCCTCCAGTCACCGATGTTCAGGTCCTGCGCTCCCGCCCGCACCGCCTCCTGAAAAGTGTCTGCAGATATCAGCTCTGGAAAAAAAGAAATCAGTGCAAAGAAGGAGCAGTTTAAAACTCAATAAATAAATAACAGTCACAGTTTACTGTAAACTACAGCATGCAACTTATACTACACAAAGTGGGAAGTCACAAGCATCCCACTAAAGCCACTGAGCAGCCCAAGGACAAAGGACATGGAGAGGAGACAGCAAAGCAGGGAGACAGAGCAGGGGGAAGACATGCAATAAATGGCCTGAGACTGGGTTAAACAGCCAGGCCTCTGATTACCAGCTCACCTTATCAACCCTGCAGGTATACCTGCATCCCTGGTATGCGTTTTTAATCTTACAGGAATGATTTAGCTGCTCAGAAAATTTTCAGTGTTCTATTTTGTTTGAATATTTGAATTAGGACAAAACTTGAATTGGAATAAATGCTGCATTTATAGAAACATTAGCTGCATTCCAGTTTTACTTAGTAACAATTTAAAAACAACTATATGTCCAGCCGTCAACATCTTTACCTTTGGGATCATTGTGCGTCAGCAGCTGGATATCAAACTCCTTAGCAAACGCTGTCAAGTCTGGAGGCATCACGCAGCAGGAGGCCAGGTTGACCTGGTTACTGCTGGGCTTTATCTGCTCCGAGAAAAGGAAGATGATGAGGGAATCGTAGCAGATAACAGATCGTTGTTCTCATGTGCTATCCTAATCAGAAGTCAGCATCACTTTTGACTGGCGATGACAGATTAAAGCTCGCATGTACAAAGCTTCCCACTGACCTGAGCCCACTTATAGAGCTGTTCCAGCAGATCTTTGTCCAGGTCAGAGGTGCCAATAGCGGCGATCTGCTTGCTTCTAACCAGAGCCTCCAGCTCCTCCCAGGCTGGCTGAAGGTGGGCCAAACTTTGGCTGTCGCCGTCTGAGGGCCCGGGTGGAGCAATGATAACAGAGTCAAGCTGGGACACTGCCAGCGTCTGGCAGGCTACGGATAACAGACAAATAAGGCTGTAGGTTTTAAGAAACTTTTTGTTTTTTACTTTTGTTGAAGAAATTTAAAGCTCACCCATCTCCACTGCGTCTTTGATGGAAGACTGACCAGACTCATGCAGGAACAGCTTGACTGTGAAAACAACAAAGCATGAATAGCTGGTTCCTCTGCTGACTGCCACTTCTATCACTACCAACTCTATTCTGCAGTCAGCCAGATATTAGGTGGAGATGCTCTGAATTAATCCATTAGTTATCTGAATCAGGAATTTAATTTGGATATTATCTGATCGACAGGAGGACGTGTTGATTTAAAAAAAAAAAAAAAAGTGTGGTGACATCAAAGTTCATGTCGACTAAAACGTCAACCATGACCCTTGGCTTAAATCGCCAAGCTGGGTGATGAGGTACCTGCAGGTCAGCGAGTAACTGGCTGATCCAGCTCTCTGCTGGGACAGCAACCAACACTGACCTGAAACCTTCAACTCCTCTCTCTCTTCAGGTGTGATTGCGTCTGTTGCCTCTGGTATGGAGAACTCCAGTGTGTCAGTCAAGTCCTGCATTAGACGGTAAAGAAAAGCGGTCTGATCACCGCCCTCATCCGACGTGAGAAATGTGGCACGGCCA
Organism: Pundamilia nyererei; assembly: GCF_000239375.1. Lineage (NCBI taxonomy): Eukaryota > Metazoa > Chordata > Actinopteri > Cichliformes > Cichlidae > Pundamilia > Pundamilia nyererei. The sequence continues at coordinate 2,084,712 of NW_005187457.1, forward strand.
GTCTCACCTGGTTTTTACTATATGTGTATGTTGTACATATGTACAAATATACCATTCAGGCCATAAATATGACAGAGGGACAGGTGACACTGGTGAGGAGCTTTCTCACGTGCTGAACCGTGAACTTGAAAGATTTTATTGGTGGCCATAAGCGAGAAGAGACTTGCATTTGGATATATTTAAGGCCTCTTACTTCAGCTCTTTCAAACCTCCCACTGAGTCCGGTGGGCCTCGTGATATAAGCCGAGGCAGATTAGCTGATCCAAGCAAAAAAATACCCACAGTGGGAGTGAGTTCAGCAGGAGAGCTGGTTGACTACAACAGTTCCTAAAGCCTCCTTTATTTCATTTCAGTATTTTGAGACCATGATAAAATGGTAAAAACACTGCATCCAATGCCCTCCAATTTATTTTGAAGTTAATGGGGAAAAAACTCCTCCATAAAAGGTTACGTCCCACCCACCCCCCAGTCCCTTAAGCTAACAGACAGATGCACATTTGGTATGGCGCCTTTGGCAGGCAGCACTGCATGAACATTCACCATGACAGCCTAGAGCCTAGAGAATTTCTTTGATGTCCATCAACATCTATTGCGTTATTTTACTTTCCCAAGCACTGGACTCCATCTGACTGACAGTGAGACATTCACCTACTGCAGGTCTGACTATCGCAGCTGTGTATTACCCAAAGGCACAAACTCTCTGACAAACTGGTTTATATATTGGAGTTAATTACTACGGCTGAAACATTAGAAAGCTGAAATAGTTTTCCCACCTTGGATGACAGCTTTGTTGTGGAAATCCATTCGCTCAGCGAGGCTTGAATGCAGTCTCGAAGCTGAAACATCAAAACGGACTTAAGGTTAGGCCAACGACCATGAGACATGCAGACAGCTGGAGCTCATCAGCAGACTCCCAAACAGCTGGAATATGCTGCTCCGAAAACATGACAAGTAATGACATCAGCTGGACCGACTTTAAAGGTATCCAGTATCGGTCCAGTTTAAGGTGAACTGAATGCTTTGTTTATATAAAGAAAAGTTAACCTATTAACACAAAGATATTTGTGGCATTTGCTGCATCAGTTGTTTTGAATTGAACGAGTGAGACAGGTTCATTAGTGTTGTGAGACTTTGAAAGACAAACTGTGACTGGTTTAACAGGATTTGTAGCTGCTGAAAAATGTCTTTAATAACCTTAGCTTTGACACCTCGCTCATATCAGTCAGATATCACAAATGGCAAAAGGCTCACAACATATTTAAGGTGGTCACATGATTGCAAAGTTGGCCACACATGAACACACATGTAGTAATTTGTCCTACAGAAGTAAATTACATAACTGAACACTGCCCATAGTTTGTGCAAGGCAAGGGCTGCAAAAGACTGTGTCGAAAAAATTACTTCCTAAAGCTCGATTTTGCTCCCTATAGCATTTTGTGAGAAGTTAGCCACATGTGTCGTGTTCCAAAACAGATTTTCAGTAATGACCTTAAAAGCCTACCCTGTGATAACTCATTTTTTCCCCTGTTGTGGCAGTAAAAGTTGTCTTTGATTGCAGATCTTATATAGAGAGAGCCACCAAACCACCTTAAACACAATTCTGACTACAGAAGACAAACGCAGGATCACACTTCATGAAGAAACACACATACAGGACAGAGAAAGTCTTATTACACTATTCAACATGCACTGCTCTGCACACCATTTGCAAAAAAACAAACAAACAAACAAAAAAACAACAACAACCTGTCCACTATGCTATGGCTGATAAAAAACGACTACAAGTGCCACTTTAGGGTAAGTTACACCCAAAATGTAGCCAAGAAAACTGCAAGCCATGTCTTTATTTTTGAGGATTTAATGAATGAATGCTGTGCTGAATCAGGAACAAGTCGAAACCAAACCCTCCCAGCAGTCCTGCCTTTATATAACACTATAAACAATTCAGTTCACCAACTATTCAACTTTCAACTACTAAATCAAAATGCTGACAAAGGATTTTATTAAACGAAATGTTTAAACAGTTACAGCTTCAACAAAAGTGAAGATTAGTAGTTTATGTTTAGATAGTTATGTAACTATTAGGCTCTGGAGCTCTGACATGTTCTGTTCATTGTTTAGCCGTGAATGACTCATAAACCAATCAACCGCTGTATCAATATGTTTATTACTGACACATGAGCATTTTATGAGAGTAGAGCACACTGTAAGTGCTGGTTTTGTTGTCACATTTCAGGCTGTCACATCACCTGCGGGTAATACACTTGTTTGAAGCTCTCGGGTCTTTATTTACAGTGGCTTTCACAGCCTCGTGTCTGTAAACTTTTCACCTTAGGCCGGATCGTAAAGTTGGTTACACTACGAACCTTTAACACACTAGTAAAATTAAAGTGAAACTGATGAGCTACACCACTTTAGCCCACATATGCGTCTAAATATGGACGGATGGGATATGAAATGCATATTTTCGAATGTATTTCAGTCATATTTCTCTTCATATAAGCTCTATGTGTAATCTTACCCAGGCCTATCAGTTACCACTCGTCGGTATCAATATCAGGTTGAATAATTAGCTAGGCGCTAAGCTAACGGGCTACATGCCACTGCCGTTTCCAACCGTCTTGTTATGTTTTACCTCCTCGCTGGGAGAGCCCGGACACTTCTTTTTCAGGCGACTTCGGTTGACCAGATTCCCGGTGTGGAGCCTGAAGGTCTTCGCGTGACTCAGCAGCATCTTCGCCTCAGTGTTGGTGTTGGTAGTGTTTTGAGAATCCATGTGCTCTCGGACGCTAGGCTAACAAGCTGCTAAACTGTTTAGTTGGCTGCGGTGAAATGTGACATCAGTAGTGTTGTCACTCCGTCACTGACTGCTGGACAAGCACACTGCAGCACAGACCCCCACCGGCACTGTCAAAATGATGTGGTCAGGATGACTTGCACTCAGCGCTGACTAGCTGGTTTGGTTGTTACTCGTAAGCCGGTGTGTCACGCCCACATAGCGGCGGCGGTGGAATGAGAGAGCTGGTTCGGATAACAACATGGAGTGACATCCAGCGCACCGCACTGGATTCATGGAGCGGATTCTTGCACCGAACAAGTCCCACCACTGGATGGCGGTGTCTAAACATTACTAACAAGGCATTTACTCATTTGCCTTCAGAGCCCGGCTTAATTCTTTGTGGCGTGAATTCAGCAAGGTCCTGAAAATAGTTCTAAGACATTCTGGTGCATATTCACATGATAACATTACACAGTTGCTGCAGATTTGTTGGCTGAACATCCACAGTGAAAATCTCCTGTTCCACCAAATCCCAAACGTGCTCTATTGGATTGAGATGTAATGACTGTGGAGTTCATGTGAGTCATTGCCATGTTAAAGAAACCAGTTTGAGGTGACCTAAACTTTGTAACATGGACTGTTATCATTCTGGAGGCAGCCATCAGATGATGGGTTCACTGCAGTCATGAAGGGATGGACATTCTCAGCAACAACACTCAGGTAGGCTGTGGTGTATAAACAATGCACCAACAAAAGAGTGCCAATATGCACAGGTGAGCCTGTGCAAACTGTAGCCTCAGTTTCTTGTTCTTAGGTGACAGTGGTGGAACCCGTTGTGATCTTCTGCTCATGTTGCCTATCTGCTTCCAGGTTTGACATGCCGTGCATTCAGAGATGCTCTTCTGCATACCTTCGTTTTAATGAGTGGTTATCTGAGTTGCTTTCCCATCAGCCCAAAGCAGTCTAGTCATTCAACTTTGACCTCTTGCATCAAGAAAGCATCTTCCCCCAGAGAACTTTACTGGATATTTTCTATTTTGGGGATCATTCTCTGTAAAACCCTAGAGATGGTTGTGTGGAAAAATCCCATTAGTTTAATAAATACTCATAAAACAACGATGCCAAAGTCACTTAAATCATCTTGGTTCCCAATTCTCATGCTCAGTTTAGCAGGTCATCTCATCAACATTCTTAAATGTACTGGTTTGCTGCCATCTGATTGACTGATTAAATATGTGCATTAAAGAGATGTACCTAATTAACTGACACTACTGTGTATAATGTCGCTAATGCTTTATTTAAACTTGCATGCATTTAATTCCAATTTATTTTCTAATACTTTTGACTTTTTATAGGTAACAGCTTTAGTTAATAGTTTCTATGATTTTGTATTTTCTAAATAGTTTTTAATTAAGTTTAGTTTAGATTTGTTGTTTTCACTTGTTTTTTGTTTTATTTATCCTTTATTTAACCAGGAAACTATGATTCTTTAAAGATTTAAAAGTCTCTTTCTCAAGAACGCCCTGACCAAGAAAGACAGAAGTACAGCCAACAGAGTTGCGCAACCTAGAACATACACACCCACACACACACAGGCAACAAAAAAATATGCAAAGTAACAACACTAAAATACAGCCGATAAGCAAATACAACACAAAAACAGCCAAAGTTTGTGAACCTCAGTGGCTATGAACTCTGAAACATCAATAAACATCATCGCATTGGGCCAAAGAAATAAGTGAATCACGTTCAGACAAAACCTCTACAGTCAAATCATTCACAATCACCTTGAATTCATTTAGTGAGATCAGTTCCTTAAGTGTTTTGTTAACTTTGGAGCTGTTTCCAGAGGGAAACAGTTGCAACTGCATTCGAATTCTCCTAATGCTTTTTCTAAATTCATTGTGAATCTTTGGAACAGACAGAAGGTATAGGTCTGGGGACCTAAGACAATAACTTCCCACATTTTTCTGTAATTAGGATGCGATCTAGCAAGAATAGCTTTATAAATAAGAACACAGCAGTGGTCGAGAGAGTCTATGAAATGACAAAGCAAACCATCGACCTAAGCATACAACATACAGTGGTGCGTCAGAGTTTTAAGGTTTGTAATAAATCTCCGTGCTCCATGATAGACAGAATGTAAACATTCTGAAGATGCATGCAAATACATGTAAATAACATGACCATAATCCAGGACTGACACAACGGTGGAAGCAACGGTCTGGTTCTTGCCTCAAAAGACTGTTCGTGCATCAACTATAGCGATGCACGAACAGTTCAGCGGCTCGGTTTTGTCAGCATTTGAAGCAAATATTAAATCACCCAGGCTTTGTTTCCAGCTAGCAGTTTTCTCATTTTGTGTTTATTTTTCTTTAGCTTAACTGTCAGTCTGTTTAGCATGTTTTAATATAAAGGGTTTTTGTCAGGGAAGAGTTCTCAAGAGTGCAGAATAGGTGTTACACAACACTTTGTGAAAACAGTCAACTTACTGTCATGTAGACAGTTCAAGCCTCAGTAAACATTTGCCTCAACAAGCAGTTTGTGCTGTCACTTTTAACCGAACTGCCAAAGACTGTTTTCATTTTGGTAGCTTTGAAAGTACACTTTATCTCTTCAGTTATTTTTTTCAAAAAGCCTTTTTTCCCCCAGTTAACGAAAGTAACAACTATAATAACATTGTTCCCAATTGGCTGTATCATTTCTTGTACTTCTTGGCACGGGAGAGCATTATTACACAAGAAGGTTGTCCTGTCTTTATCATACATGAAGATTGGCACTATATGAGTCTGAACTGCTTTTGCTTTGCGTGTTAAGATTTAAGTTAGAAACCGTATAAACAAAATGTAAAAACAAATTAGCTCCACTTTATTCGCTGCTGAATAACGTCCATGCATTTGTTCCATCTAGTCCACCCATATGGAAAAGAAATAGTAAAAACATAAATGATTTACTCATGAAAGTGGCCACTTTCTCATTACTTTCATATATTTTTTTAGTAAGTATACAAAACATACAAGTTTCATTATATAATTTTTCAAGGGATCTTATATGTGTTTTCACTCTTGTATGCTTTTTATACAAGTTTCATACAAGACAGATAAAAACTTTATAAGATTTATATATATCTTTTCCATATGGGCAGACTCTTGTCATTTCTGATTATCAGGTTGTTCTAAAAGCTTAGCTTAGTTATGCTGCTTTAGGTTCAGGCTGCTGGAGGAAATTCCCATGATGCACTGAGCATTTCTTCTCCTCTCAACTCTTTTCACCTGTGATACGTTTGTGCCAAATCTGCACATCGTTGCTTTCTGTATGCTTTCTCCTGTAGTTTGCATTATCCAATCCTCGATGAGGTTCTGCTGGACACCTCTTCCTGCTGAAATGCAGTTCTTCTTCCCCACACTTGAAAAGTGTGCTACATTTGCTACATTTGGCACATTTGGTAGGTTTCCTGTTAATACTTTTTTTACTTCGGTCTTTTACTATGACAGCCAGCGATAAAATCCTAAGAATGGGAAATGCAATACTGTGAGACATGGCATAAATATGCAACAGTTAGAATAAAACTTAATTAAATAAGAATCTGCACCATAGTCCTACACTGTCAAACTCCTAAAATCCCAGCAATGAGAAGGGCCACTGTGCAGTTTGTGCTTTTACTTATGATATTCTGTCACATTGCAGATCATTTATCTGCACTTTACTCAAGAAGTACTTTGAATGCAGCACCCAGAGTAAAAAAACGAAGTTCTGTAAATCCTCGCTTCTGCCCCCGTGTTTTCACTCCGAGGCTGTTTTTCGTGGCATGGTTTGTTCTGGTAAGCCTTTTCTTCGTTACAGACATGCCGACATGTCACAGAAGGAAAAGCCTAAGGCTAAAAAATAACATTGAGTTCCACTTTGGCCCTTGAGATTCGTAGTCCTTGAAAAGAACACAGCAATTTTTAGAAATGTGAGTGTTGGCCTCTCGAGTAAAGTACAAGCATTTACTTTACTGTGATATACAGGAAATTAGAAAGTGTGTGTTTGCTTATTTTTAAGAAGTCAGGAGAAAGCCCTCTTTCCTGTTGGAAATGACACAGCCCTCAAGCACAAAGCGAGGTCAATGAAGCTAAATCCTTTTTCCAGTTTTGGTGTAGAAGTCTGGCCAGAGTGTAGACACTAATATCATCTAACTCTGACTGCGAGCCAAGCGTTTTCAGACCTTTTTAACCTGGTATCCACGCCTGACCTGACATAAATATTCTTGATGAAAGCCAGGAAATTCCCATGAGCAGAGTTCCAGGGCACACGAAACGCGAGGGCTTTTATAGCTGCATATTTGGAGGTGACTGATTCACAATCAGATATTTGCTGAATACAAATATATGGTATCTAAGAAAGCAGCCCCCGGGTTTCTCCCACTGTCCAAAGGCATGTTTGTTAGGTTTAGGTTAGGTGTGAATAACTGTCTGGCTCTCTGGACTGAGGACCTGTCCAGGGT
>NW_005187457.1:2092624-2135790 GCF_000239375.1 Pundamilia nyererei
AAGGGTTTTCTGATCTTGGCTCTCTGTGTTGTTGTTTAGAATAGATTTCTGTAGTATGGTCATGTATGAAACAGTGAGAGCACAGGAGCCCCAACACCTACTGTTCAAATCGTCTGTTTGCAAGGAGCAGCCAATCAGAAGTACGGTGGCTTAAAGGGACACAGGTGGTAAAATGGCTTTAGACAGAAAAGCCCAGCATGAGATAAAGGATCTGGACTGGATGGGTAAAATTTATGACAACTTCTCGTGTAGCACCAAACAGAATCTCTTCTCAGGAGTGGTATAAACAGTAAATGGTTGCAGCTGATATTGGAAAACACACAGTAAACCAACTTTGGCCGCTGTCATACATCTGGAAAGCTTTAGTGCTGTGAGACTGGATCAGTGTTTGTGTGAAGAACTGTAAATCCCAAAGCCAAACCTCTCTCCTTGGTCTCGTTCTCTAAACATATAATTTTGAAGGCGATCATTTTCATGCAAGACCCCCTGCATGACTCCGTCCTAAACATGCGGTGCAGCCAGTGTGAGACTGAAATAGATAAACTCCAATTTTATCTTCATTTTTGTCAGGCACACCTTGTCTGCGAGGAAGTTTGGCGATTCGCGAGATGCATTATCATGAAAGGCATTGTTGTACATGGGGTGTGAGTCAGTTGCTTAACACCAACTGTCATTGCAGAATATCTGGGTGGTACTGACATGTGTGTTGACGAGCGTGAGATTCCCTTTGCCCACTCCAAAACAAGTGGCATTCAGGGATGAAGTTGGAGCGCTGACAATTCTGAGTGGGTGTGGCACAAGATAATTTGGGGGAGGGCACAGCATGATGTGCAATATAAGAGTGCTGCTCTTATATGGACCAACATTTTTCCTTCTAGGACATCTTTTGAAAGACTGGATGTGATCAGGTACGTTTCTCTGAAGGCTGATAAAACAAGCAGCTTGTGCTGATCTTTCACAATCTGGATTTTATAGAAATGTTTTTATGTGTTCCACATGTATTGAGGTTAAGCCAGTCTGAGCGATAACAAAAGAGTAGGGGTTCTAGCTGTAACTCCCGCTTTTTTGCAAAACATCACTCAGAGTGCTTGAAGAGGAACAGCTGTCAGCAGCTGGAAGCCTGACAGGGGTCAAAGACACGACTGTATTCTTTCACAAGAGCTTGAGGGGAGGGATATGCTTTGGAAAACAATTGAATGTTTGCCCAACATTTACAAAGCAGTGGGAGTGATAGAGTCTAGCTCCAACTTTCAGTTTGACTTTGCTCTTTGTCTCCTTGTGTTTGTGCAGTGAACAACACATCAAGAACAGCAGCAACAGCAGGAAGAACAACAGCAGCCATGAAGTTTCACGCTCTTGTCTTGATTTTGCTCTTCGCCTGCATGTACCTGAGTCTCGCACAAGGTAAGTGCAACAAAAATGGTCTGGTTTCACGTCACAAACTGCAACATTTTCGTTTAAATTTGGAATGTTTACAGAATGCAGCGAAACGCCACCATGCAGATTTTTACAGTAGCTGATAAGCACTATCTGTGATAAGTGGATCAGTAAAAATATGCACCCATAGTTGGTTTGAAGTGAGCATTACTATGTGCCGTCTTGTTTTAAGCATTTCCCCATGCCACATTCCTTTAAAACGTTTTAGTGAACGAGATAAATGATTCCGCTCTGAGCCCTTTATCACAACGCTTTAAGCGCAATCTGTCATCTTGACTTCATGTGGCGACTTTGCTTCAGATTTAAGCAGCAACAGAATAAGTAAAGTTAAAGATAAAACAAATTCATAAAATAATGGATGTTTATGTCTAAGAAACTATCGTTTTTGGACGCAGCTGTAACATTAGAGGAATACAGACATTAAATAATCAATACTTTTGATCCACTTATATGTGTAGATCTTTTTAGTAGTTGTGTACTGTAAGAATCTAAAAGGATCCTAATACTTTTTTAGCCAAAATATAAAAGCAGTCATTGAATTTCCAGTATTTTTAGACTTTAGCGCAGCTCTGTTTTTCATGTAAGACCACCGCTGTCAGGTTTTAGGGCATTTGGAGTCTTTTCTCAACCAATTTTCAATGCTGTGTTTTTTCTGAAATCACTGAATGCCCGTTTTTCCCCCTTGATGGGTTCTTGGACCCCAATGTGCCACTGCATTTAACAAATCCTGGAAGGACTCCTCGTCTTAACAAAAGCTGGCTTTTTCTTTCTTTTTTTTTCTTAGTGCATGCTGTGAAATCAGTTGCAGCCTCTGCCAAATATGACAGTTCGTTTTACATCAAAAAAGTAGCTTTACTGAAATGTAATAAAAATTAAATATATATAAATTACAGTATAAGCATTTTGGCTTGGCGTTTACACAAGGCTGCTTCATCCAGCGGAAAATACATTCAGCGATGGTAAAGATAAGGTGATAAGACCGTGAAAGGCAGTTAGATGGCATGCACTCGCTGATGCCAAAAACTCTGTTTCTGTTCCCGAAATAGATCTGTGCTACTTTTATTGGGCAACATGGAAATTCTCCAGGACACTGCTGGCCGAGGTCCAGATCTGTTAAAATCCTCAAAAGGCCCAGTTATATAAATTCTTTATCATGGATGTATGGATTCTTAGACGTTATATTTTCCTTTTTTGTTCTAGTAAATAGTCCAAAAAATAACACAGGACGACTAAATCGGGACTAAAAAGAGAAAGTTACGTTTGTTTTCAAAGGCTTTGGGCAACGAAAGCTACACACACACACACACACACACACACGCACACACGCAGTGATTGCTCAACTTCCCCAAGAGCGACATTTTCAAGTGCGATGGTTTATAAATCTCTAACTTACTTTACAGGCTCGTACGGGAACTGCTGCCTCGGCTACGCCAAAGAAATTAGAAGGAAGGCAAACATCATCAGATACACCAAGCAGGAATCAGATGGTGATTGCAACATCAAAGCAATTTTGTGAGTATCAATTTTTAAGTCCTTAACCTTTGACGCTTGCTGACCATTTGCTGTTCGCACATCGTTAAATTCCACCATAATAAATTAGCAAAAGTCCTGTTTACTGAGGAAGTGACTGATCCACATGTGTGTCCACGACTTGACATCTCTAAATAATGACATCCATGTGTATGTTTAGGTTTACGATGAAGAGAAGGGCAAAACCTGTGTGCGCCAACCCAAATGACGAATGGGTCAAGCAGGAGATAGGGAGGCTGGACAAAAAACAGCAATAGGTAAAAAGATACAAAACATACTCTCACAATGACATACACTCTCAGTGACAATGCACATTAATCATCATAAACCCTGTGTCTTTGTAGGCCACCAAAAGGAACAAAAACAGAAGGAGAGAGAGAACAGCGGTCTCTTCAGGCCTCTGTCAGGCATCGTATATCATCTTTAACGAGATGGATTGTGTTTCAGTAGATTAGGCATTTCCTGTTGCTGATGGTGAATGTAAATCATGTACACGGTTCTCTGATACAGACACAAACTGTATTCTTAAAGTTATATCCAGTATAACGAAAAGTCTTTTATATGAACAGTCTATGATAGTGTTCCCTTCTCTGTGATGTGTAGCGCCTGCTAGGAATGAGCCACTCTTTGGCAGCTTTGAAATGTGAATAAATGTATTCTGTATGTGAGAAAAGAACGTGTGCAAAAAAACACTTTAAGACTAAGCTGAGTTTGTTTTGTTTTTATATATACGTATATATCTACGACAGAGTTCCTAATTTTTGTATCAGCACTCTAATTGTACTCTGTGTTTTTCTATTGCAAATAAAGTCCAAATGCAAACAAAAACTCTGGTTTCCATAAAAGTGAATAATTAATTAGAAATGCATCCAGCTGCTTTAAATCATTTTTGCTTTGTTCTAGTGTTTTCCGGAAGATTCCAGTAAAAGGAGGCCGACTCGCCTTTGGTCCAGTAATCTCGAACATATTTTTTTACCCTCAGCTTCAGCTGATAATTGACTACATGAGCCATCTGTCAAAGCTATAAAAGAAGCTATTTGTTCTACTGTACACTAAATCCAGTGTTCACTAGCTTGATGAGAACATCATTAAGATAAAAGTGAATGCGTTGCCTCAACCGTTCAATCCAGATGGGATTAAAGCACAAACTTAACATACTTCACGTCTGTCTTAAAACAGCAGTACATGCTGCCAATGAAAAGCTCGAGTGTGTTTCCATTCTTAGTGAGATGTCCGCATTACTCACAGTCATCCCATGAGGATGTATTTAATTACCAGTCACAACTCAAGGAAACCTGCTGAAATTCACTTGGGAAAAATAGCGATAGTTTTTGGTTTTAACTACAAGTCCTTAAGTGAAAAACTCAAAACTAGACTTGATTAAAAGCGATTTAGTAAATACAAAACTATAAAAATCAAATGAAGAATAGCTTTTATATATGTATTAAAAGTCAAATGTAATAGAAATAAAAGTATCAGAAAATGCAGAAAAGTGCATTATTATATATGATAGCAGGTCACCTTATTAGGTACAGCTCCTAATGCATATAATAATCATGTATTTAGGCGTATAAATGTGGTCGAGATGACCCAAAATTCAAACTGAGCATCAGAATGAGGAAGACTTAAATGATTTTGAGTGTGGCATTGTTGTTGGTGCTGCTCATGCTGGTTTGAGTATTTCAGAAATTGCTAATGTGCTGGGATTTTCCCACATAACTGTGTGTGTGGTTTACGGAAAATGATCTGAACAAGAGAAAAATATCCAGCATGCAGCAGTTCTCCTGGGAAAAATGTCTTGCTGATACCAGAGGTCAGAGGAGAATGGTTAGACTGCTTCAAATGGAGAGAAAGGTAACAGCAACTTTTTCTTTTTCTTTTTTTTGCCTGTCCCGTTTGGCTCTTTTGCCATCAGAATTATTGTCTAAAGGCGAAGAAAGATGCCCAACGGATTTACTTTACCAAATGGACCATCCCAGCCTTGCCGTATTGGTCTATTTGATTCACCTTTTATTACTTATTTTATTTTCACTTGCTAAATACGGGACAGACTTGACTGGGGAAAAGAAAGGGGAGAAAGAAAGAGGGAATGAAAAACAGGGACGGGGATAAAGGGCAAAAAACAAAAAACAAACAAAATAAGCAGACAGAAAATACATCTATCAATCACCTGGATCACCTGTGGAGAAAGGAAAAAGAGAAAACAGGCAGAAGGAAAAAAAAGAGCAACATAATAAACAACATCACGATGATCTATGGGAATATCACAGTAAATACTAAAAAATATTGTGCAGCACGTAAGATCAACAGCGCACAGTGTGCTTTGAGGTAGGAGCCAAAAAGGGTGTAGTTTGTGTGTGTGATCACCCGTGTGTACACCTGTGAGCATGAGCGCGCTTGTATTTAAAAGGTTCCTTCATGTAATGATCTGTTAGAGGGTGTGGGGGGGGGGGGGGAAAAAGAGACCCCCAGAACACAAGAGACCAAGGAAGACCAACAGAGGGGCAGCCGCGCCACTGTCCCAGAAAGAGCTGAGGAGAGCCCCAGATGAGGGGTCACTCAGCAGCCGCGGAGCAGAAGCCAGGGGGAGTTGCAGTGACGCGCCCGTGAGCTCTGCCGGCAGCCAACTGTGCCTGAGTGACCGAGCCCCAGGCCGAGAGGCTGAGGGCACCCCACCCCTGAAGTGGCCCGAGCGAGCCCCAGGCTCCAGGCTCCTACAAGCAGCCACCAAGGAGTGAGCCGGTGTGTACCTGGACCCCCACCCCCGGACACAAAGAACCACCAATGCACCGATGTCTGAGGGAGTCCGCCACTGGCAGGGGAAGTGGTGGGGGTAGATAGGCCCCCATACCTTGGAGGGCCTGAGATGTCCCCAGAGAGGTGGTGTCTGACACCCAACCTGACATATAGACACAGACATACAGGCACACACAGACACAAACATCCATTCCCCCCCTCATGCTCTCATATGCAATTACTCCACACTCAACCAACATGGAGACAGACACAAAGAGATGCTGTACACACAATCACACTCCCCAAGCGTACTCTATACCCCAGGTCTAGGTACCCTTGCCCCTGGAGCGGGAAACTGCACCCAGACCCAGGTGGTGTTACCCTTTTGGGGTGGGGAGAAGCAGACTGCCCTGACTCGGCAGCAGCAGGGAGGCCCCACATTCCAGACCCCAGTCGGACGGCAAACTCCTCCTCCTAGCCCCCCACTCCAGCAGGCCGCAGAGAACGGGGGTGAGAGAAGACTCCAAACCTCCCTCCGCCCGCTCATATGTAGTGTTGATGCATGTGTGTTCTAAGGTGCATTTAAAACCTAGGAGGGCATGGAGCTACCTGCCAGAGAGCAGCATGTAAGCGCATAGCCCCTCCTGATAGCCCTCAATGTCTACGTGTATTTAAAATTGAGAGGTGGGCAACGACGCCAGGGGTGGGGTGTACACCCTGATGGTAATTTGGATTCCGTGTAGCGTGCCCACCCCCAAGATCCTATATGTATGTGTAATGAGAGTGTGAGTAATGTGAATGTCTAAGTTGTGAGATAAAATTGAGGCAGAGGCAGTACCAGAAGGGGACAGAGGGGGGGGGGATGCCTCCCCTGCACCCTGGTGACACACCTTTACCCGAAGGCCCTGCATGTGTAGGCCATGACAGCAACCCCGGGTTGAGCCCTCCAAGGAAGGTGACAGCAACTTAACTCATTCACTGCCAGCCATTGGCAGTGAATGAGTTAAACCCATTGACTCATTCACTGCCATTGACGGCTATAGACGTCAATGGCAGTGAATGAGTTAAATAACCCCTTGTTACTGCCAAGGTGTGCAGAAGAGCAGTTCTGAATGCACAGCATGTCTAACCTTGAAGCCAATTGACTAATCATGCTGGTGGTGCTACTGTAATGGTAGGGGGGAGGGTTTCTTTCTATCGGCCGTGTAGTACCAGTGCTGTGGTGTTGGTACCATTGGGCTTACCTGAGTTTTGTTGTAGACCATGTCCATCCTTTTATGACCACAGTGTACCCATCTTCTGATCGCAGCTTCGAGTAGGATAAACCTCCATGTCACAAATCTCAAATCGTGTCAAACGGGTTTCTTTAACATGACAATGAGTCTGTTGTACTCAAAGGAACACCACAGACACCACACCTCAGTCCAATAAAGCTTCTTTAGGATGTTTTGAAATGGAAGATTTGCGTCATTGAGGTTAAGCCGATAAATCTGAAGCAACTCTGCGATGCTATCATGTCAATATGGGCTAAAATCTCTGAGGCATGCTTCCACCACTTTGTTGAATCTGTGCAGTATAGAAAGGAGGCCTAACCTGGTACTAACAAGGTGTACTTAATAAAGTGACAAGTGAGTTTAGCATGTTAGGAAAGAATATATTCAAGACCTCCTTAAAAGGAGAAACTATTATATCACCAAAACTGGCCTCATTGTGCATTTTATCACCTCATTTTGTTTTACAGCAGCCTTTTAATTTATTTAGGACAAGCTTTCCTTTTTAGAGGAATGTTGCTTTAAGGTTTATAGATAAAACACCCACACAGAAGTCTACAGATTGAAACTTCTTTACATTTTTACGCACCATGTGTGAACAATAAAGTTTACACAAAATGTATTTGAATAAAATTCTGGCACAGGTCTCTTCAGCATCAAAGGATCACAACATGTGTTAATGGAAGCCCCAGTCGACAGCGAATCTGATTAATTAATCTTGCAGTACAACCAAAAAGCAGAAAGTGGTCTTTTGAGGGTCCAGGAGGTCTGGGGCCAACTGTTTTCCAACAGTTTATGATCCAGCCTTGCAGCTCCTGCAACATCTGGCAGCCCGGGAGAACGTTCATCCCTCACACATCGAGACGTCAGTCATTTCGAAGAACGTGATGGATGTATTGGGAAATGTCTCCAGACGTCAGCACCAATTTCAGGGTATCATGGTCTATCTAAACCACATGTCCCTGAGTGAAAACACAGCCAAGTATCTTTTTAATCAGGTCCTTAATCCTCCCAAACCCGCACCCCAAATCCGCAACTCACATTTTTTCCCCTTTCCTTTTATTCAACTGTTTACTTTCAATGTCTGTGAAACAGCTTGTGCGATAGTGTGTGTAGACATATTCGACATGAGGACATGAAATCAGCCTCCATAAAACAGGAAGACTGATCAATAAACTAAACGAGCAGGCAGAAACATTTTTCTTCAAAAACGTAATACTCACTCGTTTGTTTGTTCTCTAAGTATTTCTGGGGCTGATTCGCAGAGTCAACAGTTTAGTTAGTTAGTTTAATTTCTTCAAGCTGGAACAAAATCCTTCCTCTTCTTTGTTCACTCAAATGTAGGACACAAAAAATGGAAAACTTTGTCTTTAATTTTCCCAGCATGGAAGGATAGTCGGCTTCATCAGTGAGTTGCTCAACAAATTTCGTCATAATTTAGAGCTTAACTTGACCTCTTAATACCAGTGCTTGGTGAAGAGAAGCAGAGGCCTCTATATTTGGCACTGTGTTGATAAGACCACTGATAAATGAAGATATCTGAAGCTGGAAAATTCTCTTTGAATATGAGTATATGCTCTGCTAACACTCACAGGTCAGTGCCCACTGGGGTGACTGGTTTTAACTGCTGATCCCAGTAGATCAGAAATTATTATGTCTTTAACGCTGAAATCCTTACAATGAGATAATAATTTAGCTCTCACATGAATCACCAAGTTCAGATAAGGATGCATACTTTAGTGTTGGTGTAATCAACAACGGTTGAGTACAGGAAACAGACAAACTTCATTACTCGTCCTCATAAAGCTGCCAGAGTTTCACAATCGATTGTCTTCTCGGTTCAAATCATATTTCTGTGAGAAAAGTAAACTAGTTAATGTTCAAAGAGCCGCAGCTAAACTCTGAAGGTGAAGGTGTTGCTCATCCTCCTCAGTTTTTACATGACAGACTTGAAACAGCTGTCTGTGCTGCAGGTAACAAAAGTGCTGAACATTTGTTGTAGTTTAAAGAAATTAAACCCTGAGACGTGTTACGTCTTGCTCCTATTTGACAGACACTTAACTTTCTCTTCTTTCCTTGGAAGAGCGCTCACATTCAATGGCTTCAAACAAACAAGCAGCTGCATACTGAAACCAATCAGTGCAGATAAAAGCAGCTGGCTGTGCAATAATAAATATAAATTAAGGGTCTTTGTTCATGCTGATATCAAACTAAAACGAAACCATTTATCATGTCTTAAAGTGAGGTGGTTTAAAAGGTAACGACTTTGGGGAACTTTTATTTCTCTGGTGGAGAGATTAGGAAAGAGAATAAGCAGGGAGGTGCACATACATATGTTTAACATGCAGTCCACTATAATTGCAGTTTTCTTTGTTTTCTTTTGCAAAAAACCTCATAGTTAGTACAAATTGCCCATATTAGGAATGTACTGTTTACTATTTCACAACCATCTCTGCTCTGATTTGTCATTCATTCGGAGCTCAGGGGTTCTCTTTTACTGCCAAGTACCATTTCCAACAAATGCAAACTTGCTTACGAAGACAAAAACTTGGCTCTTTGTGATAATCCCAGAGGATGAGTAAAGGTAAAAGCAGAACATTAATAATGTGAAAGTAACAAGTGTAAGAGAAGAAGGAGAAAAGCAAAAAGAAAAAAAGACTAAGACTTTGATTATTATGTGATCATATGAGCAAATTCATAGATTTGTCCTTCTGGTCTCCGGCTTTACATCGCACAGAAAAATCTTTTGCTTTTGTTTGGTGAAGCTGAGTGATATGTCACGCTCATTTATCTTTGAATGTAAACTCTGGTGGAAAACAAGCAGCTTACTTTGCAGCCATGCCCGTGTAGCCTTTTGAACCCCTTTTTTCTCAATGTTAAGTTCACAAAGAAAATTAGCGATTAGATCTGTGAGCAGTTTAATGAATGACTCTGCTGAGACTTGATGATAAGAGCTTTCTCAGGTGGAAATGATAACAGACACTTATTGCCCACTGGTACTGAACAAGAGCAGAGTCATAAATAAACAGCGAGTCAGGACTAATTCTTGGCACTTGTTCAGATCTTTGTGATCTCTCTATATGTCTGCGCTTGCCCGCGCAGTGTGTTCACATTCTTGTGCGAACAGGCTGCGGGTTGAGGGCTAAATATTTTATTGCAAAATATAAAGCTTATGATAGTGCCAAATACCCATCAGAAACAGAGCAGGTGTGTGCAGTCATTGACAGGACTGACGTCAAGTTGTAATGTTACTGGTCCCAGAGCTATACCTGGTTTAGAGAGACTGCTGTACCCTCAGGGAGAAGCGCAAGTGATGGGAAAATGAACCATCATTAACTGGAGAGAGAGCCAGTTCGTTTTTATATGCACTTGGGATGAAATGACACGTTATGTTCGCAGTGCACACTTTCATTTTTCATAAACTCCTGTTACCGAAAGGGCTTGAATTGACTCCAAAGTCAGTTCCTGAGAACTGGCTCGAGAGTCGAGGATTTATCGAATTTCAAGGCTTACAAATAAAGAAGATCTCATTTTGCATCCCAGTAGAAATTGCAGTTTTCAACAATATAAATCTGGAGTCTTGCATGCAGCAGAACGAGACGATCACATTGTCCTGTGATAACATGCCTCCTGCTGGAAGGAAAGAATCGGGGGAAGATGTCCAGATGAGGAGATTAGAGGGGAAACAGTTTTAAATTACTGTTTGAAAATAACTTTATTCTGTTTAATGAATCTGGCCTTAATCTTTGCTAGAATTACTGATACAGCGTGGCTTGAAGCTCAGGGCAGCATCCCTGGAGGATTTATGAAAACATTGCTTTAAAATGTGAGCAAACATGAGAATAATTTACAAAGATATGAAAAAAATAGATATAATAACACCAAGGTAAACTCTCAACATTCATTGTGCGCTTGACTCTCCTCCTTAGTGAACAACGTGAACTGCATTTATAATCACTTTTACGTCACATGCATACCCAATGAAGGCATTTGAGGCATTTGCTGTAATGCAAATGCGGTAGGCTAATTTTACAATTTATTTTTTGTTTTCTCTCTTTTTCTTATATTTCCTCCTGATACACATTTTCTTTTTTACTTTCTGTTGGGCCAAGCATGTTCCCTTGTGGCTGTCTCATTAGGCTTACCTGGATTAGGTCAGATTTATGTCCTGACTAAGAAGGATTGGAAGATGCTGATACCCATTCAGTGATTGATAGGTGTTTTGCGTCAGTAATCTTGCCGTTGGTGATGTAATCACAGGCATGTCCTGGTCTATGAGCTGTAATTGATTTACAATGTGGAAAACAACCGTCCACTCTGACGTCCACATCCACTGCCACTTCAGTCTGTGTGTAACATAATACCTGGACTGCATGAGAGCGCACACATGTGATAAAGTCGCTTTGGTGCCACAAATGAAGGAGTCCGGTGCAGCTCTTTGTCGTTATAGTATTGCACATACAGTGGAAGGATTATGTTTGTCAACTGATGCTGCAGACCACTTGCTCGGACTCTCGTACTCATCTGGTTGGAGCACAGAGTAACCCACAGCCTCGACCAACCTCCTCTTCTGGACTCGATGGAGGAGGATCCGATAGGCCCCTGTCAGTGGATTCCTGCAGTCCAAGCAGGGGTTATTCTGGAAATGAAGCGCCACGACCCCGAGATCCGACAGCAAACTCTTTACCTCTTGCTCTTCCACGCACAGAGTCTGATTTGTCTGTGCAAAGTGAGCAGGAGACAGTGGCAACGGCGTATAGGGACGAGGGAACTCAATCCCCTTCAGCCAAGCACTGTCTGAAATCTGCGTTAAAGAGGAGCGATCAACAGGCACAATCCGCAGCATGCCTTTGATGACCAGCTGGCACGGATCTGGCACATAAGAGGGGATACGGTAAGCCCCCTGGAGGATGCAGCGCTTCAGCCTGCCCAGATTTTCCCCATAAAAGGGTAAAGTTGCTGTTGTCATGAAGTACAAGAGAATACCTAAAGCCCAAATGTCTGAGTAACGTCCAGAGTATCCCTTTTCCTTAAAAAGTTCAGGAGCAGCGTAGGGCGGAGAGCCACAGAAGGTGGTGAGAAGCTCAGCAGGGCTGCTCTCTGTGCTGAAGCCAAAATCCCCAACTTTGATGCAAAAGCTGGTGGTGTAGAAGATATTCTCCGGTTTCAGGTCTCGGTGGATGATGTTGCAGTCGTGCTGAAATGTGACACACACGGACAATTTTAGAAAGAGTTCTCCTTTAATGCTCACAGAGAACGCCAGCGCACTGGTTCATTTCTGCACTGTGGGGAAAAACACTGATATAGCAACATTTCTTTGCTTCATCTTATGATAAGACGGACAGGGAACTAATTAACTAGTATTATTATTATAACACCCACATGCATTGATGAAGCATTGTTTGGCCTGGCCATTCCAGGATACATTTTCCTTCTGCTACACAGATGTGGCTCATGTATCGAAATCTCCCAAATCAATAATTTTTACAAAGAAAAACGTTATTGGGAGCAGATATTGTGAGTTACTCATGACTCAGACACCTAAATTACATGCTTATCATCTGTCTACACTGCAACTATCTATAATACACTTTAACTAATATTTATTTATAATGCATCTTCTGGTTTTAGTTCATTTTAACTGAATTAGTGACTCTTAAACTGTTCTCTTTGTTTACTCATCGGGTGGTCAGTGGCGCGGTCTCTGTGCTCTACCCTGCATGTCAAAGTATCCTTTAACACGATACTCAGATTTGACCCAGTTTCACATTCTCATCTCTACTTATTGTTAGAGGCCTTAAGGTTTCAATCTGATCACGTAAGTCTGGCACATTTTGAGTCCAGCTGGGATTTTTTAATTCATTCCATGCTTTCTCTCCTCATTTCAATCAGCGAACATATCACAGACTCATGCTGTGACCAAGGGTGAAACCGAAGCTCACCATGTGCTTAACAGCAGAGATGATTTGTGCGAAGACCAGCTTGGCTTCCAGGTCGTTAAGCTTCCCCCTCGTGGTGATTCGAGAGAACAAGTCTCCACCGCTGCCGTACTCCATGACCAGATACAGCTTCCGGCTCGTCTCCATCACCTCATAAAGGCGCACTATGTTGGGGTGGCACAGCTTCTCCATGCAGCTGATCTCTGAGGAAGTCAGAGGCTGTTTCTTCTTATCCAGATGCAGCTTGTCCATGATTTTAACAGCTACTCTCTCTGAGACAGGAGAAGGGGAGGGAGAAGGCTTAGCTGTCAGTGACAGATTTAAAGAAGGTCTGATGAGGTTAAGGACTGAAATAAGGACGGATGTACATTTAGGAGATTTAACACAAGAACAGACGAGACGCATCTGATCAAAAGGAGGGGAATTAGCTTTTAATAAGATGATTGTTGTCGTTTTTTAAAGTCTGCACAGATTTATGGTGCTCTTGAACACTTATTCAGAACACTGGAATGTGAGTGAAGCAGGAATGAGTTTGAAACACATAAAAAAGATGACTAACGGTGACTGAATAAATGGGACGAACATCCTAAATAACTGACGGTTCTTTACCTTTCGTCAAGGCATGGATGCCCAGCCTGACTGTAGAGAAGTTGCCTTGCCCGATTTCTCCACGCAGCTCGTAAAAGCCGATCCTTCGACCGAGCACGAGGTCATTGACGATCTTCTCGTTGTGGGTCATGTCATAGACGATCCTCTCAAACGGAGACTGCGCTCTCCTCTCTGCGTCAGTCAGCTGCGGGGTGGCACACGTGGCAGCAGAAGCCAGGGGCTTGGCTGGTTTTTGCGTCTTCGGAGAGTCATCTTTGGATTTTTTGCTCGTTTTCTCTTTCGGCCATAGACGCATTTTGACGGCTTGGAAGTAAAAGCAAAAAAAGTGTGAAAACGTTGCAGCCGTGCTGCGTGAAATAGCAGAAATATTAGGATTTCCTTTAGATTTGGACCGAGACGACATCGCTTCTTAGACAAACACCTTTGTGTGTGCAAAACTCATGTCCCATAAGTAGAGCTGTATGGGACATGGATAATAAGATTGACCTCCATGCTAACTTACCTGGTATGTAACTGTACATCCCACATAAGTCAAAACGTCAGGTCTGTATTCTGCCTAAATTTAACCCGAGTTTCTATCTGCACTTTTAAGCTGTCAGTGGATATTATTGAAAATGATGCTATGATAGACAAGAATGTGGCAAACTGGGTTTTAATTTATTTTGCTATCACTCATCTGCTTATGTTATATTCTTTTGCTTTAGGAGAACAAAAACAAAGTATAATCTGAAATGAATAAACTGAATCTCTTCTCCTGGTTAGAGCTTCCACTCACACCGTTTCTGAAAATACTAACATTGCACCTCTGCGGTGTTAGTGTTGTGACCACTATGCAGGAAACAAGATTTCTGGATCACGGTAAATGGATTTCAATATGTGTGTTTTCATTTTTAATGGACAAAAGCAGGATGTTGACCGTTCCTGTTTTTTCTGCTCTGGGAATTGAAGTTTTCATTTTTTGGACACAGTTCTTAAGAATCAGCACGTTAATTAAATTTTTTTTTTTGATAATGTAAAAATTTCTCTCAAACAGAACAATGCTTTGGCTCGAACGATTGCCTCGTACGGCGTTTCTTTTGTTTTTACAGGAAATTGTGCAGTACAGTCTGAGCATTGCATAGAGTCTCAAATCTGACCCGACAGTCAGGTCAGGTGCCAGACCGGCTACTTGAATCCTGTGTGGGCATCTTGGAGAGCACGCATAACCTCTCAAAAACGACTGTGAGCAAAATGAACCAGCCAGTCAACTATTACCAATAATAATAAACAAATATTAAACATTACAGTGTGATTATGTTCTTCCTCCTCTTGGACTTTGTCGATCAAATATAGCCGAGGATTACTTGGGTTTTTTAGATGGAGAATTAGTGCCATTTAACTTGCAGACAGCTATTTATAGGATGCTAATGAAGACTAGACTGGCAAAACAAGAATGAACAGAGTTGCCAAATTAGGATTACACTTCCACGCTGCGTATGAAACTGAGCAGGCAGATGATTATTATCAGCATTTGGATCCATGTGAAACTGCTTTTCTATTATTCTTGTTAAATCTACCTGTAAATGTAACAGCTTGTATGACTGGAGCGATGTAGTCACTGTGAAAAATAATAGCAATGAATGAGATTTAATGAGTAGCTTTGAATCATCTTTTGTGGAAAATTCACATATAAGAGTGGAGATATATTCAGTTGCCAATCTGGCACTTCTGAAATAAAATACAATTTTAAATCATCCAAATATGGGTTTTCTAAATCACCAAGGCTACAGTTGATAAGAGATTTTATACAGATGATTTAAAGTACTTTTTAAAAAAGTACATCTAATTTTAAAAACAACATGAAAAATAAACGAATCACATTAGCTGATCAATAACAGTAATAAAACTAAAATATTTTACCTGTGAGCTGCGAGTCCTTCATATCTCTTCCTCAGAGTGTAACACCTGACTGTGGCTGAACATGTGAATAGAGCTTCAGTGGACTAAAGCAGTCCTCACAATCCTATTAACAGAGTGTATTAGTGGAGTGCTGACATGACCTGACACAATGGAAATGATGCAAAGATACTTTCAATGAATAAAAATAAGCATGCCTGCTTTCATAATGATGATAATGCTCATGTAACTTACACATGAAAGCAAGTTCGTGGGCGTTCTTTTCATTAAACCATATTTATTGTTTGTCAGATGGCAACGTCAAGCTCTGACTAAAAATATATAAAAATATTATAAATAAATAAAAACTAAAAAGTGTTTTAATAACTTTCTGGAATAAAATAAAGTGCTAATGAAAACAGCTTCATACATTAAAATATTCAGGTAAGAAGAGTTTAATGTGCTATTTAGATACTCTATTGCAGGTGGACTGGAGCCTATCCCAGCTACTATAGGGTGAGAGGCAGGGTACACCCTGGACAGGTTGCCAATCTGACACAAGGCTAACACAGAGAGACGAAAAACTATTCACATTCATCCCTGTGGGCAATTTTGAATCACAAACTAATCTTTGGACTGTGATAGAGCCGGACTACCTGAAGAAAACCCACACAACCACGTAGAGAAACATAAAAGAACTAGCAGATTACTAAAAGCCCAGCTTTAAGCTTTAATAGCTCTTTAAGCTCTTTAACACTTTAAAGCCTGAACCATATTAAGTATATTAATATAGTGATTTTCTCAAATAACTGCCAGAAATTGTTTTGTTTTTTTTTTTGCAAATATAGTGTTTAGGGAACCTTCTGACGAAATAAGAATAAATAAATTAATATTAATTAATTTAATATTAATATCTTATTTGCTACATCTGTCTTTTGTGCCATTTATTCCTTAAAAATGCATATAAGGAAAGATGTTTTTATTTATATAGGCAGAAGAAGCAGGTTTGTGGGTCTAACACTGTACTCATCGGCAAAAGTGACAAGTTACCAGAGAGTCATAAGCATTGCAGATTTTGGTGATTATTTGGGAAACTATCACAAGGAAAATAAAGCGGCAGTATATTCTGAAATAGAGGTTTTGTAGACTTTTGATTTTTTTTCTTCAGTTTTACACAGGAGAAAATATGATGTGAAGAGACACAGACATTTATGTCTGTCATAATTGGCTAAAAAATGCGAATATTGTCAGATATGGATGAAAAGAAGGTATGAGAATCTATGAATTCATTCAATTGAAACCCAAACACTGCTGTCAGATAAAACAGCAGCTGAAATAACAGAGAATTAGTTAATAAAGACTATCACATGAGACCATAAGAGCAAACTTCAGCTTCCCATTAATCATGCTGTATTCACATAACAAGAGAGAGCTTAAAAAGATTGCAGGTGTAGTGATATTAGATGGTAAAGTGTTCAGCCATAGCCATACACCACATCCACACTTGGATGACCTCTGTGTCAGCTGATGAAGGAACCCACACAGTGCGTTGAATCTAACAGCAACAATAATCATTAAAAGTAGAGCTAATACTGGACACCAGAGACAAACAAAACTTCAAATGAATACAATTTTACTGACTTGTCATTAAAGTCTTTATAAGCCATTTATATTTCACAATAGAGTTCACAATAAGTTCACAATAGCGTATACTGATGCACATTACTATGCAGTTGTTTTTAATAGTTTGTTCCCACTGCCCCCTAGTGGAAATATTGAGGAGTACAGTTGAGTTTTCCCACTTTTTGGTAAATGTCACAAAAAAAATAACATTTAGCGCATACACAAAATAATGTAAAATTACAAAGTTATAAAAACGATATATTTTAACCATACAATAGCAAAGTGTTATTTGTGGCCAACTTCACCTGCGACTTCGTGTCTACACTCGGACCCCTTGGTTAGTAGGGCTCCGGCTACACCCCGCTATCTAGGCGGCCATGTGCGGTGAATGACGTTTAACTTTAGCCAATAGTGAGGCCTGGATTCACAATCTGTCCAATCACCGAAGAGGATTAGTTGGCGGGGCCTGCACTCACTGACGAATCAGCGCAGGCCATATCACGAAAGCCCGGAACCACATGCTGGCGCGCGCCCGCTGCTGTTGTTGATGTTATTATCTGTGACATGTAGCTATTAAACTATAGTCGTTTCTACGTGTGTGTTTATTTCTTAAGTCATAAAATTAGTGCAAAATATCAGAAAATGGCAGCAACAGTGACGACGAGTCTTGTGACCGCAACGGAGCACGACCCTGACCGGTGTGAGAGTGAGGAGGAGACCCGCGGGGCCGAGGCGGAGGACAGCGGCCAGCAGCAGCAGACGGGCCCAGTCACGGTGAGCCACAGCCGGCTGTCCAAACTCCCGCTGTCCCGCATCAAGGCTCTGATGAAGACCGACCCAGACGTGGCCCTCGCCAGCCAGGAGTCTGTGTTCATCATCGCTAAAGCCACGGTGAGACCACTGATATCCTAACCGGTCCTGGTAACACGAGTGCTGACTCTATATGATGCTAACAAACTTAAGTGCAGATAGTAAATAATCTATTTTCTAAATGTTTATATTTCATTTTAGTTTATTTATCAGCCTGGAATTACTGAAGTATATTTAAACTTTAGTGTAGGTTAACCTTTGGAATAAACGCAGAGTTTACTCATGTTAATGTCTAACTAAAATGTTAGAGTCAAACTGAACAATCATCATGCTAGATAGGGAATGAAAGCTAGTAGAAGCAAGATGGGATACATGTGTGAATGAGAGGGAGAGGTAGTGAAGGTAGATGAGTTTAAATACCTGGGACAAACAGTGTTCAAGAGAGGTCAAGAAGAGAGTGCAGGCAGGGTGGAAGTGAGTGTTGGGAGACTGTGTGACAGAAGGATAGCAGGGAAAGGGAAGGTTTACAAGGCCTGGTGTCAGTGAGATGTACGGTTTGGAGATGGTGGCGGCAGGAACAGAGCTGGAGGTGCTCGGGTTTTCGTTGGGAGAGACCAAGAGGGACAGGATTAGAAATAGTGTTTTAAAAGGACAGCTCAGGTTGAGTGCTTTGGGGTTAAAGACAGACTTCAGAGACAATGGTTTGGACATGTTCAGAGAAGAGATGGTGGATATACTGGATGCTGACTGTGGAGCTGCCAGGCAAGAAGAAAAGAGGAAAGATCTTAGTGGAGGTTCATTGATGCGGTGAAGGAGGACATGCAGAAGAGCATGCTAGCAATAGGGCGGCATGGAGGCAGATGATCTGCTGTGGTGACTGTTTAGGGAGCAGCCAGTTGTGCAAAAACAGTTGCATTTCAGCACAAATATATTTTATCAGTGGCTTATGTTAATAAAAAAAAAATCTATTTCTGATCGTTTCTCTGGTTCATTTTGAATGATTTCTTTTTGGTTTCTTTTTGTACAGGAATTGTTTGTTGAGATGATCGCCAAAGATGCTCTAGTGTATGCACAGCAAGGGAAGAGGAAAACTTTGCAAAGAAAAGACTTGGGTAAGTGGATTAAACATGTGCTTAATTCTATTTAAAGTCTACTTGCATAAATAGAAAATGGGCTGGTACTTGTATAGCATTTTCCTGTTCTATCAAAGAACATCAAAGCACTTGTGCCTGTGTGCTTCTAACCTAACCGGGGCACAGTCATCCTCCAGCAGTGATCAGTGTCTTACCCAAAGATAATTATACAACCTGCTTCATAAGCCTGAATTTGACAGTTGTACATATTTTTCTCAGAATAACAACTACATCACGCTGAGATTTGACTTGAAGAAACAGGATGTGCTTTAATTTTAGGCCCCTGTTCCTTTTCTGTGACTGTCATTGCAATACTCAGCATTTTGCAAAATGTTGCAAATTCACAATTATATGACACCATGAGTAAAATATTGTGATAATATTGTATCATTTGTTTTCTTTTCCGCAGACAATGCAATAGAAGCCATAGATGAGTTTGCATTTCTTGAAGGTAAGCCATACAAAGACAAAAGTAGAAAACAACTTTTAAAGTTGTCTGCATTACGATGCTGATTGAATTCGTCACATGCACAAAATTCAGTATTCCACTTGATATTGAATTTATTGCCTCAGTTTTGAACCAGAATATGTTTTACTGACTTTATTTTTTCTGCAGGCACACTGGATTAAAGACTGCTTCAGGAGACTGGTCAAAACTGTTTGCAACCATCCAAGTTTTTATTACAGTGTCATAATTCACTGTTGGAAACTTTCTGCTACTTTTCTAAGTCAAAATCTGAAATTCAACATTTATTAATGCTTTTATACGATGGTTCCTCAAGATTTTTCATGCTTAACTTTGAAGACTTGTGATGGAAATGTGTACATTTTTTGTATATACTTGTGAAATACTATTCACTGTACAAGAAATAAAAGTATGTAAACAACAGAATGAAGTCTGTGCAGGTGTGTGTCACACTCAGCATTACTGGTAAAGCTGTAAGAGTAATAATGTCAGGCTTCAATGGAGTTTTCCAATTTAAAATCTGCAGAGTGACATTAAAAGCAAAAAGATTCGTGCACTGCAAACTTGACCCCAATTTTAACTAGTTTTTCAGATCTCCCAGAGGTAAACAAGAGATTAAGCATCTTCTGAATAAGGTTCAACATAAGAAAAATGAATGACAAGCACTGTGAGCAACACTCACAGCTGAGAAACTGAAGTGCATACTTTAAATTCCTTTTTTACTCCTGCACAGTTCAGGGGGATGTATTTTTGTTTGTTTGTTTGTTTTTAAAGCAGCCTGCTCTAAAGTAAATGTGCTCATCCAGCGATGTCAGAGCTATCCAGGGTCCTGCCCTTGCTAACACATTTGTAGAATTTCCTCCTTGTATTTAAATAATAGAATAACATCTTGAAGATTTTGGAGACAAATCAGATCAACAATTTTTTTTTGTCTGTATAAATGTCTTGAGCCGTCTCTTGTCTCTTTATGTTTCACTTCTAAGAAATCAGACTTTCTTGTAATAATTTTAGTGGTTTTGAGAGCAGTTCTGCAGGCTTTCCTTTCATATTGACTGCTTTTTCACTCATTTTCAATCCAGTCCTTGGACGTGAGCTTTTTCAGAAGAATGTTTTTTTTATTAAGCCAGTTAACACTGAGCTATGAATCATTCAAACATAACAAAGGCACCCAACTCAAGCAACAAACTGGTGTTGTGTATAAATATAAAAGAAAACTTGGCAAAGAACCACTTTTAAATAGTATGTTTTTGCACTTTGTTACACAATCTGTTCCCCTTTCTCTTGTTCAATCTATGAAAAATACCAAAAATACCACAGTTTCACCAGCATAAAATAGTATTTATAAAACTTATGTCAGGATGGTTTGCTGTTTGTCCTTAAAACATTTCAGGAAATTGGTTCTGTGAAATTCAAAAGAAATTGCAGGCTTAAAAACTATCCGATCAACAGCACTTGAAATTCATGTCCTTAAGTAAATGTGGCCCATCAGCTGCTCCATCTACTGTTCACTGAAGCAGGCAGAAAAGGCTGAGGTATGCCAAATTACACAAGAACTGGGCTGAAAAGTGATGAATCCCAATTTGACATTTTATCAGTGTGTTTGGAGATTTTAAGGAGAGAGGTACACTACTGTCGTCAGCCATCTGTAAAACAATGGTGTCTCTTTCATGGTTTGGGGCTCCATTTCTGCCAGTGGTGCTGGAAATCTGGTCAAACTGATGGAATTATGAACACAGAAAAGTACTACACCATACAATACCATCTGGAAAGTGTCTGATTGGCTTCATTTTTCAGCATGACCGTGATGCCAAACACACTGCCTATGCAGTAAAAGCATCAGTCATAAATCTGTCTCCCCAGAGCCTGTTAACTGTTTTTAAAGGACTTTAAGGGATTTCTAAATGTCTTTGTTGTTTACCCTTCCCTTGAATCCTTGTCTGTTATCTCCCAGTGGGGACATAACTGCAGTAAACTAATTTGTAGTAAAGAACGTACTGAATTAATTTTGTTTGATATTTTAAATTTGTGGTGGAAGAAAGGCTACTCTCAGCAGAACGGCCTTTACTGATGTTTACTGATGCCCCGGGGTATTTTGGCTCTACAGCAGCCTCAAGGTCAGCCTAGTTTTTAGAGTTTTCGACTGCATCTCCTGAACAATTATTTCTGCAAACTTGTTCTTGTCATACTTTTCATAACAAATAAAACTGCAGGTGACACATGAAAGATGCTCTGCATTTAAGACGATGGCGTATTATGTGAGATGTTTATTTTTTCAAATATTACTAAGATAATTCTCTTGGAATAAATATTATGTCATTACCATTGCTGGAACATTGAGTTTTGGACTCTTACAGAGCGCACCGCAGCCAGTGGTGAAATGTTGAAGGTCAGATTTCTTGTGCAACACAGCGACCCTCGAGTTTGCATTAGGAATGTGTCTGGATCTCTGTGGACATAAGATGTGTGCTTTTCTTCTTGGCAGCAATTTTTAAACATATCCAGAGTGTCCAGTTTCTCACTCCAGGCTCAATCAAGACCTTTTGAGTTTTGGTAGTGCAGATTTTCAAAATAAATGCTCGAGTGTGTTTAAGCAGATTTTCTAGGTTTAGTGTTTCGGGTGTGGGGAGGGGGGTAATGAAACAGAGCTGTGTGAAGCACAGATATTTGGGTCCCGTCAACTCCCTGCAGAGGAATGCCTGACTGGCACAGGGGAGCATGCGGTGCTCTATTCTAATAAAATATAATCGCATGTTGAAGCATAATTTTATTTCCACAGTCGATTAAGACATTCCATGAAGGAAATCTCATGTGAAGATAAAATGCAGAGCTTTCCCGTGTCCAAAGCAGAACATGAAATATGAATCCACGGCCGGTTGGCCTAATGATTCGCTTTTATAATAATGGGGGGAAATGGCATGCTGGGATAAGCTTTAACCCCTTGGCTTTTTAAAGCTTATTTATAACAAACTAGTAAAATTAAAGTGGCATTTAATACAGCCAAGACCTCTTTTCAATTTTAAGAATTTTAATTGCACTTATTTGCATTCTTTTTATTTAGATATGCAATGATTACCATAAAATGGGCACAATAGCTCTATCACAAGGTTAAGCATAGGATTTTGCAATGCTCTCCACATTCTGGCATTGACAACGTGATTTTTAGCTGCTGCAGGGGAAATAAGTATTTCTCTCCCTTTTTAAGTCATAATTTTAAACACTTGTGAAAAAATGAAGGAAAGAAGTATCCGCTTGGAAAATATGATTTATTACTTGGATTAATTCTTGTTGGCAAGCGGAGCTGTCAAATGTTTCTTGTAGTTGGTCACCGGGTTCGTGTGCACTCAGTGGGGATTTTTGGCCACTGCTCTTCATAGATCTTTCACAAATCCTTAAGTTTTCTAGATTATCACTTAGCTACACAAAGCTTCAGCTCTCTCTATAGGTTTCATACCACTCACATTACTGATGTCACCAAAACAGTCCATTTGTCAATATCCTGCCCCAGTCTTCCCTCACTTATGAAGGACACCTTGAGATTCTTGAAGTTCTCCATTGGGGGCAGTAACTTGTCTCTGGATTGGAGTGAACACTCCACCCTTTTCCAACTGAGAACCATGATCACTGATGATGCACATCTTGGGGTACCAGCCTGAGGGCGATTGACAGTTACTCTGTCTTTCCTTCATTTATTAATATGCACTCTGCAATCATGTCTCCTATGTCCTTAGACAGCTCTTTGGTCTCTCCTATGGTGGTGAGGTTTAAAAAGGAATTGCAGGTTATAACTTGTCCTTGAATTTTGTGCACTCATTTCATTGGAACTTTTTGCTCAGTATTTTAAGCACAAAAAACAATGAAAAGAATGTGCTGTGCTTAATTCAGTTTTCAAAATTGCATTCCACACCGCTTGTTGTCTGTTTTGTACACCTCCCAGTTTGCTGCCTTGCAAAGATTATATCAAGCATTTGCCCCCCTGCATCTTATCCCTTACAAATCCTTTTGGGAGCACAGTCCGATCTGTTAAGACTGTGTGTCCAGTTCAGTGGGTTGAGCCCTCCATCATCTTTTGGAGGTCAAACTATGCCTCTGTACAACTCCAGCTCTTAACATTACTCTGGTCACCTCGATCGCTCACTGCTGTTATTTTTATTTTTGATTTCCCTCGTGTTTCTGGGTTGCCACACCTTGACAGGAGATATTTAATCACTGCAGAGATATCCGTAAAGTGTAGGGCTAACAGGCAGACCTGTAGTCATGTGGAAGGTATGTTTTTACAGCTGAGATTCCAACCTGATTTCTTGGGTCAAATTCTTGAATCCCCCTCTCTTTTACATGCGCACGCACACACACACGTACACAGCTTTACCCCAAACACACCCCTCAGTCAACAGTCTGCATATTTTCATATCCAGGGTTCCATAGGAGACATTTTGTTGCCATGTTGTCTGAATATTTCTTGGTATGTTGCAGTAACCAAAGGATAATTTGTTCCTTCTTAAGATCTGTTGAGCCACAGGAACTTAGACAGCCCCACATCAATAAAATCCAACAAAATGTGTCCATTATATGTGCTAAATTAGTGTCTAAAGCAATATTTCTCTACATGAAATGCAACTCATTGTTCCAGCACTGCCCTGCCAGCATATTGAAAGTTTGTCTAATGCATTCTTTTCTAAAGTACAGTAAATCCAGAGTATTTATAGTAATGAAGTTTGATGGGTTTGAATTTGCAAGCTTAATTTGTGTGACAAGAAGGGAAAATATCACCTTTACCCCCTTAAAATATCCATATAATTATTTAACGGCTCTTTTCTACCAGATTCACCCAAACAGTTTTTTAAGCCTTGTCAGCGCAGAATGAGAACAATGTACATTACATTCCTGTGTCAGCTTTGTTTGATGATACTTCATGTTTCTCCCTGCAGATACATGGCCAAACCTAAATAGCAAGGCACCATGTCAACTGAAGTCCTTTCATCTTCCCAAACCATCAACTATGAATGTCAGACGTTGGTGTCAATCCAACACGAATAACTTGCCACAGCGGATCAGAGTAAAGCACAGTCATGAGACCCCGCTACGTTTCTCTTTGACATACGCGCTCCATGTTAGTTGTCAGCCTGGGTATGACGTGATAGCTTTTGAACAAACAGGTGATATTTCCTTAACGGTGTAACAGAGTAACTCCACACACACCTAGAAATGATCACTACAATTTATTTTCACATAAATTTTCACACAGCGGATGATGCCAACTATGAATTTCAATTTCTAGGCTTGCACGAGTCCAAAAACATTCTTTAAATATGATAGCTGTGATATATTGTCTGTGTATTATCACTTATTGTGTACCACACCTATAAGAGCTATAATTCTTCTTAATAAGTTATTCGTTTTCCAGGCACGTTAAGTGCCTTCAGCCCTATGATGTGGGAATATTTGTGCATCTGTCACACCTAATCCAGCCTTTGATTGATCACTTTATACAATGTTGCTGGCAGCCTAATCAGACTTTGACAAAGTGTGTTTGTCATTTTTCTCGATCATAGGGCCAGTTCAAAGGAATACCTTCCTGAGACAGATGCAGGCCTACATCAGTTTCTCTAGTTCCTGTCTGTATAATTAGATCCTGATGTTGTTTTCTGTTGAAGTCTCCCTGTAATGGATGTGAGTGTGCTAACATAGTGCCTCCAGCGTATTCGTGTGGTGTTTGGTTAATGAAACAAAATAAATGAAACAATGTTTTATAATGATTTATGGTTAGAAAAGGAGAGACTACAAAACCATTTAGGGCATATTTTCAAACATCTGAGTTACTTTATTAGGTAAATTTATAACATTTACTTGGTGACAAGTTTGCATCAGCATGAGCCAAGGCATGCAAACGAAATTATAGTAAGAAAACCAGACTAGAATTAAAAGGCCTCAGATTGGTTTCACATTGTTGCCAGATTTTCTACGAAGGTCTGGACTTTGACTGAGCCACTGCAACGTTCTTTTGTTTTTCAGTTGTAAATTTGCTGCTGTGCTCGGGATCATTGTCCTGCTTGCGTGACCCGACTTTGGGCCAAGCTTTAGCTGTTGAACAGATGGCCTTACATGTAACTCTGGGTTGCTTTGGTATACAGAGGACTTTGGAGTCAACTCAATGACCGTAAGGTGTTCAGGTCCTGTGGCTGCAAAACAAGCTGAAAGTATGAGGTGTTCATGCTGACAGCCTGTGTTTGGTTTTGGCCAAATGTGGCACTATGGCCAAAACCGTGTCCTCATCTGTGGAAAGAACACTGTTTCAGAAGTCTTGTGGTTTGTTTAGATGTAATTTCACAAAAATTAAGCTGTGCTGCTATGTTCGTTTTGAATGGAGGAGACTGTTTCCTAGCAACCCTTAGAAACAAGCTATGGTTGTTTAGTGTTTTTCTAATTGTACTACCATAAAGTTTAACATCTAACATGCTTACTGAGGCCTGTAGAGTCTGAGATGTAGCTCTTGGGATTTTTGCACATCTGACTCCAAACAGAACCTCTAAAGCTTCAGCTTTTATAAAGGTGCTCACACTTTCTGATAATCAGTTAGCAAGTGCATTTGACAAGCAGCATGTGGCTGCCACTTACCATCTGTATTCCACCAACAAAGGTGCTAGCCCTTTGTTTACTTTTTGAATGACTGCTTACAGCAGTGCATCATTAGCATAGAAACGTAACGTTAACATGAAAATTAACAGTGTAAGAGGCCAAGGAGCTCAAAATGAGCAGATAAAGGGATATTAAGCATGTTAAATGAGAAAACTTTATTCTTTTATGTAGCAGTTTAAGCCTTTAAAGCCTGAACCATGAAATATCATAATGTTTTGTGTTTAATGAACCTTCTGATGGCAAAAAAGTAATAAGATATTTGTATCAGATTTGCTACATCAGACATTTTTTTGTATTTCAGTTTTTGAAGGAAAAAAATCACACTGATGATATCTGAATAACTCACAAAAACTTGGCTTTAAAGAGTTAAAGGAGCATAAAATGTATCTAAAAAAAATAGATTTCATGAATCTGTCTCAGACTTTTTGATCTATTGTAAAATGTTACATGAATAACATTTATTACCATTTAAAATTACAACTGAAAGAGACATTTTTAAAGCAATCACTCATATTAACATCAGGATAAAGATATACTAAAGGAGGCAGACAGAAAACTCTGTGGTAAGAATGATCCAGATAAAGTTCAGATACTACCGCTTCCCCTACAGCCCGTACAGCTGCAAACCATTTTACATTCATTTTGTTATTTGGAAATGAAAAAAAGCCAAATAACTGGATTTATCATGGGAATTAACATAAATGCTGCATGTTGAATACTTCTTGATAACTCGCCTTTTATCTATTTTGGTTCTCAATGAGAAAAATGCAGGAAAGCAAAGGAAAAAAGAATGAAGGAGTAATTTAACACCCTAAATGAAATAAATCAGGCCTGGCATCTTGAGTGAGGAGACTGAAAGGGAGAAATGAGGGAGAGGTGAGATGAATGTGAAAGAAAAAGAAGGAGGGAGTTAGTTGAGCATAAGAATGAAAATGGATAAACAGACGGTGGGAGGGAAAGACAGTAAGACAAAAAAGAGAGGTGGTAAAAGTGAGTGAGAGATGGGCAGGGAGGTATAAAGAGAGGGAGGGAGTAGTATAAGAGAGGCAGCCATAGAGGGAGAGGTGACAGAGTAGATTATCCTCCTCTCCTCTCCTCCTCTGCCAGCCTCATCATGTTCATGCTGCAGATGTTGACTGTTATCTCTCTGACTGTTATCCTCTTGGCATCTGTAGAAGGTAGGACATAACCATACTTTCTATGTGTGTGTGTGTTGCATGGCTTGCATGCACCCTGCAGGTGGACACTCTAGCATAGACGGTGATGGCGAAGACAGAAAAGGAAAGAAGAGGGAAAGAGGAATAGCAGCAGCAGGAGCAGCAGGGAGGGAGGCATGGATGTAAACAGAGGAGCAGAAATCACATCACACACACACACACACACATGGAGAAAAGACAGCAACTGTGTCAGGGCTCAGTTCGCGTGATCGTGTAGTCTTGTCTGTTTTCTGAAATGTAGTCAAAGCGCTGGAAGTGCACTGATGTGGCTGAGGATGGCTTCAAAATCATTTGTGGCATTACAAAGCAGCACTGTCCTATTTTGCTCCTGCTGCCTCACATCACACTTTCAGTTGTTTACAGATTTGGATGAAGGGACATCATGGCATTCCTTACACACAAACACCTCGCTTTTTCTACCACTTTCTCCCGTTTCACTGGCATGCTCGTATGTTTCTCAGCACAACGGGATGCCATTATAATTCCTCTGGCATTCTAGTGTGTGTCCATATGTGACTCTGCGTATATGTGGGGCATGTGCAAAATACTCTGCTTCGGTCTTTGCTAATATCAGAACAGGGACTTGACAGTGCTGAAAAACTATAAATATGAACGCTCAGATTTAGGGTCTGATAATCTGCAATAATTTCTATTATTTGAAACTTTTCTGCCTGGCGTGATGCTGCATTAGCATCCCGTTTTCACAAAAAAGTAATTGAATGTGAAATCTATTCAATGATGTGAAACACCTGAAAGTTCAGCATCATTCTGGCACTCTGCTTTCGTTTCAGTGACTCATTTGTCTTCCTTTGTCCGTGTTATTTCCTAGCCATAGGTGTGCAGATGAAGAACGATGTCCAGTGCTGCATGCTATACTCCCACGGCAAGGTGCGTACCAAAGATGTGTTGCGGTTTGAGGTGCAGACCGAGGGGCCCGACTGCAGTATACAAGCCATCATGCAAGTATTTCAACTATCCACTCCTGGAGCTAAAGAGCACACAGCAATCTGCAGGAATGGAAAATATGCCTCTCGTTAGAGGAGGGCAGAGCTTGGGCTGAGAGGCATTGTCATCTTTCCAGGTCATGTTGTTATGGCAGGGCTTAGAGCTGTAATTGCCAGGGAAGTGAAAAAGGAAATATGTGGGAATAACAAGCCATCTGAAAATACCTTCTGAGCCAGCTGAGCCCTGCTGCAGCCAGTCAGTCAGTCAGAACAGCAGGGTTTATTTAAGTAAACTACATTGTGATACCTATTGTTTCCAGCAGGTCAGGGAAATCTGATGAAGCTGGGGAATGAAGAGCTTGCTTTTTCAGTTTGATCGAAATTTGTTCTTCGTTATACTAGAGGGGGAAATACAAAATTCCCTCTTTATCATCTTATAGTATATAAATATTCATTTTAATTTGGGCTATAGCTGGCAAATACCTTTGTAGAGCTCAGCATGATCTTCTCCTTCTTACTGCAGCACATTCAAATCGGTGTGTTTCCATCCTTTGTCTCGAGTCTTCAGCACATCCTTGTACTGTCATCCTGCAACTTCTGCACATAATTTGCATTTGTCTTTCAAAGACTGTACACGAAGAAGGCGGTGAAGTGTGCAGACCCCAGAGACCGAAAGGTAAAGAGGTTGCTAAGAAAGCTCATCCAGAGACAGAGAGACAAGGCCCGCCGAACCAAATGGTTCCTTTCTGACAACCTTCCTGTCATGTCAGAGGTGAGACGCAGTCTGTTACACGGCTACTTTACTGTATTCTACACCTGAGATGTAATAAAGGCAGCTTGATGAAGTGAAACTGAGGAGTGTTGCAAAGTCATAATTTCCATGTCTTCAGGTCAAGAAGGACCACTTGGTGGTTCTCAGTGTGGAGTGATGGAGCGATGGAGGAAATATGGAGGAAAAGTTGTAGTCATAAGTAAGGCTCTTTTCCGTATGTTATTACTCATATAAACTTGGTATGTAGGCTATATGTAAAGTAAATCTCTAAAAGTCTCATCTGGGATTTTGAGCTGTCTTCCTGTGTTTCTGCAGGCCAAGTAAACTTTCAGCAGCTTGTCATCTTTACATGTCAAAGCTCGCTGACTCTCCAATCATCGTGTCTCTCTCTCTATCTACACTACCTGTCTCCCTGGGACTGGACCTGGGCAGCAATACATATTTAGATATTTATGAATGAACTCTGCTTGAAATATTCCCAGTATGTGGCTGGAACATTCTCAACAAAGGGGGTGTTATTTGTAAGATATGTTGCAAAGATTTTTTTTAAAATGGCTTATACTGTTATTTGCCAGAGACTGCCTGAAAGTGTCTCCCTCTATAAAAAAGCATAACCACTCCTGGCTGATGTGAAATCAGTGAAACAGATGTAATGAAATGAGCAGTGATATGAATATTGTATATCACCAAGATACTCTTATGGTTATTTGTGACTTGTATACCTTAAATGTGTAATGACACTTCATACAGTAAAGTAGATGGGGTTTGGTTACGGTACACTGAGCGTGCAGAATATTGAGATAACATGTCTCCAGTGGTATGGTTTACAACTCCTTTTTCAGGCTATATTTGACTGTTTATAAAAAAAAAAAAATCACAGTTGACTCAGAGTGAATGTTTCACCTGGATGCAACCTTCACTATAGCTCAAGAGCAAATGTTCCTAATATTTTGTCCATTTTGTATATTGCGTGTTTGTAAAGTCCTGTATGAAATGTGACTCTAACACTAGGCCCTCAGGCATCAGCGACAGATTTAAGTATCTATTTGGAGTTTACATTTCTACATTTAAACAATAGTTTGTCACTAAACTATGCCAAAGTGTTCATGATTCAGTTCACCACATGGCCAGGCTGTTAAAACTTAGAGGGCTCGACTGTGTGCGAAACACACAAGCATTG
Source organism: Pundamilia nyererei (assembly GCF_000239375.1). NCBI lineage: Eukaryota > Metazoa > Chordata > Actinopteri > Cichliformes > Cichlidae > Pundamilia > Pundamilia nyererei. The sequence goes on from NW_005187457.1 coordinate 2,122,800, forward strand.
CATCGTAGGAGAATGCACTATATGTTAAAACACAGCATCTCGAGTGAACAATTTTATAAATAAATCAGAAATAATAACTAGAAGGGCTGCAGCGTCTTTTTTCAATCTTGAGATGTTAGCGCATCGCTTTCTACAGCGTGCTACTGATGTAGCTCAAAGTCAAACAAAAAAGAGTAAAATCTCTCACAACTGCACAGACATTCACTTTTATTTATATAACATCAAGTGTTTTAAAGGTAAAGACCCTACAGTAATACAGAGAAAACAATCAAATGACTCCCTATGAGCAGTGTTGGGAAGGTTACTTTTAAAATGTATTCCATTACAGATTACAGAATACATGCCCCAAAATGTATTCTGTAACGTATTCCGTTACGTTACTCGATGAGAGTAACGTATTCTTAATACGCTGGATTACTTAATATATTATCATGCTGTTTACAACTACGTGAATGTACTATTGCTGTGATTTATTACTGTTACTGAAGGTCCGCGGCTCCGAACCGTAGTAAAGGACCTCTGGCTAATACAGTGGGGTCCGTGTCGGGCTCGTAGCCGAAAAATAGCTTTACTTTGTTGTGTGGGTCAACTTTGCTTGCGAGAGACAGAGAGAGGCGTTGAAAGGCTGCTCCAACGGAACTTATTGTTTCGGAGGAAAACACCAACACAGCGTACAGTCGAGTCTTAAGAGCGTACTTACACCTGGGCTCGTCAGGCACTCTTCTTGGCTGCAGTGGTTATTATTATATTTACATGCTTCCAGCTCCCGTTTTTGCTTGATGACAACTCCTACTTTTCCTTTTTCTCCCTCCCTCGCTCACAGACACATAACGGGTACGGCAGTCCATTCTCCCTGCAGCACGGACTACACTGCCCATGATGCTACATCCTGTAGCATTCTGCCTATTAGCTTAGCACAACAACAACAAAAAGGCCTCTCTCACCCAGGAAACACAGAGAGAGCGTCACCCTGTAACCATGGCAACCGTAACGCTGCCGCCTGGAACAACAGAACATGGCTGTCAAACAAAAGTACCGCCGTGTAATCCATTTATTTCAACAAAGTTACTGTATTCTGAATACCACCTTTTTAAACGCTACCTGTAACGGAATACAGTTACTCATATTTTGTATTTTAAATACGTAACCGCGGTACATGTATTCCGTTACTCCCCAACACTGCCTATGAGTAACAGAAGTAATTATCATAAACAGCTACAACATTGAAGCTACAGCAAGTCGTTTTTGAGGTTTTATTTAATTGGAAAAAGGAGATTATGATTGAAAAATGATAGAAAGATAAGTATGTGTAATTACATCTCCCAACAAATTGCATTTTCATAAACTTAGAATTAATCCGTTAAATATAGAAGTTGGCAACAGTTTTAATTTGTGCCTGCACAAGTGTTAATTTTGCAGACCAATAACTTTTGTCATAGTTTTTGCCCACAATCTCTTTTTTCAGACAAAAACAAGATAAAAACTAAGGCATGAGGACAAAACTATGATAAAATGTACTGACATCAATAAAACGAATGACAATGACATGAAAATATTCGGGAGATCCAATCAGAGGTAATCTCCTTATAAGATTAGATCCACACATTTGAGCTGCCATCAAGAAACAGTACCACTACCTCTCATGAAAACGCAACAAAAAGGAAAACAGGAAAAGGAAATATAAGAGCTTTTGTAAAACATGTGGAGCAACTCTCACCAGATTTAGTCTAACTACACTAAAACTAACAGAACAGGCAAGAGTTAAGAATATCCTCAAAATCTCTCCTTGGTATTGTTGCCATTGGTCAGAAGTGAGTTTACCTGACTCACTGACTCATATTGGACTCCTTTAACAAAGTTTTACAGCCTCCTCCAGAGTGAAATAACATGGACGCATATTGACAGCTGCGGTAAACAGTGGACTGAAACCCTACAGTCACTACATATAAACAGGAGCCACCGTAGGTAGGATTGTACACTTGGGATCGCTAAGAAAACAGAATACATTTGACTGCAATCTGCAATCTACTGACATCTAGTGGTGAGATTTTACACAATGTAACTTTAAAATAAGATAATAATGAATTGCTGTTTCATTATGTTTATGACTCATTGTTTATGAGTCATTATACATAATGAGAATATTTATTTTAGGTACTTTAGATATACTTTAGATATATATATATATACTTATTTATATACTTTTATACAACTTGTCCTATATTAAACTATGTAAATAGTGCTGTTATTATTTGTACTAAAGAAAAAGCAGTAAATTGTGTGTTGTGTTTTGTAAACAGTTTTCTAAACTGATTTTATTTCTGATTAAATATTCTGGTTTCCCTATCACATCCAGTAGTGACATATCTGTAGTGCTTACAGCAGCACAGCCAGGGTTAACCTAACTATTAGCTTTTATATAAAAGGATTTCAAACTTAGATGAAATGTTCGTAATAAAAAAGAAGAATTCACCTCATCCATATGTGAAATTTGTTTTTCATATAACATTTGACCCACTGTTTTCTCTAAGAGAGCAGCTGAGAGTGTCTGGAGGAGAGAATATCTTCCACAAGGGGTAGCCACAATCACAATAATGAGAATCACAGTTCATTTCAGTTCCTGAGACATTTATTTATCATGTTTTTTCACACGCTGTCCATCAACATGTTGAGCTGCTCCTTCATCAGAAATAACAATTCTACTGAAATAACTTAAAGCAACAAAACTCTAACCTGCAAACAAAAACTCGAGACCTCTTAATGGGCATGAACTGGTACAAAATCAGACACGTGTATTCACACCATCACTTTTATAATTATGCACAACACTGAAACAACTGTGTAGGTTCTCAAAAGCATTCACCAAGTTTCTTCACTGCACTTTTTCACAAAACCATCAACTGTAAAGTAACCAGCAACATTTCAATCAAAATATACCAAAAATCCAATTACATGTTGAGTAGATAATAACATATAATGCAGAAAACACAGACCGATTGGTGTAATAGTGTACTAATGTTTAAAAAACACTGTTCCCATCAACAGGAGGAAAAAAGAAACAGAATATGAACACCTTCAGTATTGCAGCTATTTCTGTTTAATTACTCCTTTAGCATTGCAGTACTGTGCCCATATAGCACCAAATAAATACAAGAAATACACACCAATATCCATAAGAAAGCACTGGGGGTGGGGAACAGTCTATAAAGTCATTTAAAATATATCAACTAAATAAAACAAAGGAGTAAAAGTTTTCTTTTTCACTTGTATCCAGTGTTTAACAGTCACAGTTTTACGATTAAATCGTGTAAGCACACTTAAAAGAGGAAGGAAACAATACTGCTGCTCGTGTATTTACATCCAGCTTTATTTTTGTGTAGTGCTGTGGAAATCCCACATCTAAGTCCTATTAGAGGTAGTCATTATTAGAATGACAAAAATGGATGTTTGCAGTGGACAATGTTTAGTCATGCAGAAGAACTGGGCGAAGTCTAAAGAATAAATTCACAAGACTGAAAAAATAAGCTGGTTTACATTATGAATGGTGTTGTTTCTCTAATAATGCTGTGTTTTCAAGCTTGAAAGTGAGATTATTTGATGGCTTTGAACTGTATTTCAAAAATAAAAAATAAAAAAAATCACAGGATGCTCCTAAACAACACGTGAACATTAGTTTCTGTCATCAAGCTGTCCCAGGACAGGCGTCACTGTGTCGTATTTCCCAGATAAGCTTTTGTATTTGAGGGAAAGATGTGAACCTCAAGCATTGGCTATCATGTTCTCCATCACTGCATCACGCTAATGCTTCTGTATGTTCACGCCGTTTCATGTGCTTCCCTCGCCTTCACATTGTGGTCTCGCTGTTGAGATGATTGACTATGTCATTGTCCTGGCAAATGAGCTGATAGGGTTTCTCGTTCTCCTCGATTACAGAGTTGCGCACCTCGGCGTCCTGATTCTGCAGCTCTTTGCGGGAAAGGTGCTCCACGATGCCGGCCCCGAGGGAGTCGCCGAGAACATTCGTGGTAGTACGCAAACGGTCCCTGGAGTCACGAGAGAGAGAGAATAAGTGAGAAAGACTAAAAAATGACTGCATATATAAGTGGAAGAAAATGGATGGATGGATGCTATGAAAACAGTTGCAGGCTCTCTTATCCATCACTCTGCATTATGCATCGATAACCTTTGTAGTTGTGGGACCTCTGGGCTCTCTGAAGCTTTACAATGACATTTAAGCTGGCACAATCCCAGACCAATCCCCATCAAGCTGACATTTAGTGGGAACTCACAGGAACCAATCCACAGCGATGATCAGCGTTATGTCCTCCGTGGGCAGTCCCACCGATGTCAATACAATCACCATGGTAACCAGGCCAGCCTGAGGAATGCCTGCTGCTCCGATGCTGGCAGCCGTTGCTGTGATACTGAGTGGGCGGTGGGAGGGATGGAGAGGCGAGTGAATGCATTTAATAAAAGGAAACAAACAAACAGCACATGTGCACTGCTGGTGGGTGTAGTAGAGTGTGATAAAAGCACACGAGGAATACTGTCTCTACCATATGTTATTTAAAATGTATTACACATTTTTGTCTAATAATAATAATAGCAGAAACACACTTTTAATATATGTTTACATGTTTATTAACCTCTCATTTCCCTATCTAGTAATAAAAAGTGTGATCAGAAAGAGGAGTAAGCTGGAGCAAATCCCTATCTCACGCGTTTACCTTGTTCTGTATTTGCGTATGTGTTGTATATAGGGGACAGCATGGAAGTGCCAGAAACTGCAGTTCCTTAAATGGACACTAGAGGTTTGATGCAAAATATTTCCATAGGCTACTATGTTAAAATGACCAACTTAGCAGCAGAATTAAGCATGTTTACACACATAGTCTATAGATTAGCACCTCCTTCGTAAACACCGTATGGATATTCTAGCATACCAGTTATAATTTTTAAAATTGTATTGAAGCTAAAATCTCAGCAATTTCAAGTGACTGAACTCAATCTAAAGACTTTATTTTCTCATTTTGCTGAGTGAACTTTGAGTATTTTATTTGTAATAGTGTGGCAGTTTACACACCGGAGCCCTGATTTGATCCCAGGGCAGACACAAAGCCCTTGGTGGGTTGCAGTAGGAAGGCCATCCTCAGTAAATATTTGCTAGTTTAAATATACAGAGCTGCTCGTTATGGCAACCTCTCGTGAAAAATGGAACAGCCAAAAGCAGTAGTAGGTATTTAAACCTACTGGCCACTTTATTAGATACACTTGTTCAATGGCTTTTAAAGCAAGTATCTAATCGGCCAGTCACATGGCAGCAACCCTGTGTGTTTAGGAATGTAGAAAGGGTCTACAGCAGCAACACACCACACACACCTACGCCACCTCTGACAGCTAGCAGCAGGAAACTGTGGCTACAAGTTGTAGCACCAATGTTGGACAATAGAAGATTGGAAAAATGTTGCCTGGTCTGATCAGTCTTAGTTTCTGCTGTGACAGTCGGAGAGTAGAGAGAGCGATCATCTCTTTATGACCACAGGTTGCCCATCTTCTGGGAGGAAAGAGAGGGCTCAGGTGAGTACTAGCAAACCAAAGTACTGTTACCTGATGGTGAGAATCTGACCAAAGTTTAGCTCCATGCCATTAACTTGAGCAATAAAGATAGCTGCCACTGCTTCGTAGAGGGCGGTGCCATCCATGTTAATGGTTGCTCCAACGGGAAGGACAAAACGCGTCACTCGTTTATCCACGTGGTTGTTTTCTTCAAGGCAGCGGAAGGTGATGGGCAGGGTAGCAGAGCTTGAAGCAGACAGGGTGAGACATGTTAGCATTACCATAAACACAAGCAGAGACTGGCCTTTAATGCTGCTAAACACAAAGGAAGTAATGCAGTGCTTCTTATGATGAGATTCAGAATGAATGAATAACAATGTTTGAATTATGCAGAAGCTAACCTGGAGGAGGTTCCCAGAGCAGTGATCAGTGCCTGCAGCAGGCCGCCAATGAAGCTGTAAGGATTCTTCCTGGTTACCAGGAAATAAAGCATTGGCAGGACAAAGAGGCCGTGGATGAGAAGACCCACGATGACCGACACAGTGTACATCCCAAGCTGACTACCCACTTCTGCCAGATCCTTCATCTCCACAATCTTCCCAGCAATCAGAAACAGGATACCTACTGGAGCATACCTGCAAGTTTGGAAACATTGTTTTACTATAATGGTAATTTTATTGGGTTAGTTGCTTTTATAGACTAAAGGGAGAGTTTTCTTCAGTTAAGTCTACTCAGAATCTTCATATGGTGTGGATGCTGGGTTTTTACTAACCAGATGATGATGGCCACCAGCCTCATGATGGCTTCATTCAGGCAGTCAAAGAATTCTCTAAGAGCCTGGCCCTGCTGTTTCATGTTGCCAATGACCAGACCGAAGCACATGGAAAACACCACCAGACCCAGAGCGTTTACTCCGCTCGAGGAGCCAGACACAGGGACGACCTCCTCCACAGTCTCCTGTGGTTGAAAACGTTTTACACATAAATCAATACGCACTGTAGTTTTCTTTTTCATAGTGATTAAAGTATTGCACTTATACCTGAAGGTGCTTGTAGACACCCACCTGTATGGTGTGCAGCACCGTGCTGAGGTTCATGCTCAAGGCGGAATCGGTCACATTGAGCGAGTCGGTGAGGTTCAGGGTTACGGTCACATTTCTGGTGTGAACAGTCTTCTTGTACACTGTTTTATACTGCAACAGACATGAAATGTTTTTAAGGTAGTTACATAGCAATACATGCAATGTAATAGAGATTAGGAAAATAAAACTATATGTTTATCAAATTTTTGTTGATCAAGATTTAGAGATAAAGGAGATTTTCTTTCTTTAAATGAAATTAAGTGTTCCATAATGAAGAAGATATGAACCATGGCTGGGATGAAAACAAAGGCTTACCTGCTTGAAGCAGGCTTCTACCAGATTAGGAGGAAACATGTTCCTAGAATAGAGAAAAGCAAAGATCAAATGAGCCACATATACATAAATAAATATGCCTAAAACCTAAATTATTTTAATAACCAGCAGGGGGCGACTCCTGGGGTAGTCTATGGGAAAACAGCACTCAGTTGCTTCACTCTGACCTCAGTAAACACGTTCCTGCTAACTTTATGGGCTCAGTCCAAGTTTCAGGTCTCACTGAAAATAAGATTGAGTCATTTTTGTAAATCACTGTCATTCTAAAAGTCAGAAAGATGCTTGTGATGTGCTGTGGTTTCTCAGTTTCAAACAAACTTCACTAACTGATCGGTGACATCATGGTGGCTGTGCCCATCTTTTACACTGTCTGTGGCTAAGTATAGCTCTGCAGCCATTTAGCATCGGTCAGAACAAATAAGGGAAGCAATGGAAAGAGCCTGACTCCATCCAATTGTTATGTCTGCCATCCAAGCATGTTAGGTTACAGCTTGTACCTTATAAAGACAGAGGTGTGAACATCATTGGGTGTTTTGGAAGTTATCCTGAGCTAAGTAATTTGATTACTGGCAGTAGCTTCATATAAAAAAGAGTGGTATCAATCTATTAATCCAACTCTTAACATTCTTGTTAGACTGCTCTCGTAATATGAACTGCGACTGTCTGTGGAAACACTGTGTAACCTAACACATGAGTCAAGTTTCTGAGTCGTTACCTGATGAGATCCAGAAAAGCATCAGTAGCCTGAACAGGTTCGATATTCCCACCGTTGGCCACGGGGCTGTCCCTGTTCCCTTTCCCCGGCTGGATGATGACGACGATGACAATGCCGATAAACACAGCAATCAGCGTGGTCACCATGTAGTAGACCACTGCGTGCAAACCCATCTTACCAGATGCTTTACTGTCCAAGGAGGAAATGCCTGAGGCAGAGAACATTATTTTCTCAGTGGACTGATGAAAGTTTGAATTTGACGTTAAATTAATCATAGAAACAGCTTGCTGGTAAATACTGAAGACTACGATAGGATATCTGCTCTCATTTCAGGATCTAGACAGTACTGTGCTGAAGCAGTGTGGGAAAATAAAACATATTTGCTTTTAAGTGCTCATTAGAAGCTAACCTGTGATCAGACTGGAGACAATTAGAGGTAGCACCAGCATCTTCAGCATTCTCATTAGGAGCTCCCCAGGAAAGGAAAAGTACTTGATTTCCCTCAGGGACAGATTGTAGGGGCGTAGAGCAAAGCCCAGGATTATACCTGGCAAATAAATAAATAAACTAATAAATAAGCATCGAAATGCACAAATATAAAAGCACAAGTGGAAAAAAAACCTCCATTTGTTGTTCCTTTCCACTCACCCAGAGCCACGGCAGCGATGGTGAACAAAACGAACAAGTTCCTCTTCAGGAAACCCTTCACACTGGCCTTGCTGACGGAGCTCATCCTCTCCTTCATGCTGCTTGCTCTCCTCTCCATGGCCCTGCGTAAGCGCCTCCTCAGGTCTACTCTGTCTGGTAAGGGTGGTTTTTCTGTGTCCTCGTTTAGGAAAAGGCTGGCACTGGTGGGGGGCTTCTCGTTCATAATAAGCTCCAGCACCTGGTCCAGGAGGCAGGTCTCGTGTGAAACTAAGAAAAAAATAATAAAAATTATTTGGTAAGTGTGAAGTTTTTGTCACGTGTAGTTTCTGGAGGGACGGCACGCTTTAAGACATTCACAGAATATCCACACACATCGCATGTTGCTCAATTGCTCGGGGTGAAAAAAAAATAGAAAACAGGATGAAACAGCTGCTGCTGTGTGAAACACTGAAGCACCTGTTTAGGATTACAAATCAAAACCTGACCTAGCTGTGGCACAGTGACTAAAAAGCCTGAACCATGTAACCTACCACTGCCAACTGAGATGGAGAAGATTACCAAGCTGAAATAGTTTTATGAATACACAGTTTTCTTTTTTAGTGTTCAGAGAATAAACATCCCCTTTTTGTGTATAATTTGGTTCAGTTTAGTGGTAAAACAGTTGGTGGACAAAACATTAATTGGCCCCAGTTTGGATTAATCTGTTCTTCAGCATCTCACCTGCCACTTTGTTAGGTACACCTTCAACTTTAACTGTTCATTAATGCAAATAAACCAGTCGTATGGCAGCACCTCAAAGCATTTAGGCATGTGGAAATGGTCAAAGGGGCGTGATGAAATTCAAACTGAGCATCAGAATGGGGAAGAAATGGGAATCATGTGACTTCTGATGTGGCATTGTTGTTGGTGTCAGATAGGCAGAAACTGAGGTCTGCTGGGATTTTCCATCGCTAGAGTTTACAGAGAATGGTTTGAAAAAGAGAAAAAAAAAGTTCTCTGGGTGAAAATACCATGTAGAGGTCAGAGGTCACAGGAGAATGTCCAGACTCGAGCCGATAGGATAGCAGAAATGACTCAAATAAGGACTCGTTATGCTCACATCGTTTTATTTTACTGTGCTCAACAATCACCAGATCTCAGTCAAACACAGCACCTTTGAAATATCGTGGAGCAGCAGAGTCGCATCACAGGTGTGCAGGGGCTAAATCTGCAGCAGCCGTGTGATGCTATCGTGACAATATGAACCAAAATCTGCGAGAAATGTTTACAGCTTCTTGTTAAATCTAAGGCACGAACAACTAACTAGCAAGGCATTCCTAACAAAAATATGTATGAGCACTTCAATATGACCTCATAGTGTACAATAGCCTGTTTACCTAATTTGTCAAAAAACAATAAAGACACGTTCAAGAGCATGAACTCTAAAATACACACTGTCACTATGACAAAAAGCAGACTGCAAGCATAGTTCTGGTTTTGCAGTTACAAGCAAAGCTGGACTATGTGCTGGTTTAGTCTTGAACCGAGTAAGCAAACATGAGCTGTGTCTTTTTTAAGCCTTGCTTTGCAGTTTTTTCTATGCTTAAAGCTATAAAGTAGACTTCTTGATGCGTGTTCAATCACCCAGGTAATAAATCTCCAAAAGTTGATTCTGCTCATCTGGACGTAGCGCTTTGTGGGAGAAACGTTTCGTCACTCATCCAACTGACTGCAGGTTTCCCCAATCTTACAAACAGTACATTTGCATAATGACTGAAACCAGTCCAGTGAAGGAACGCTACGTCTAGATGAACAGAATCAACTTTTAGAGATATAAAATAGACTAAAAACTAACATGAATAACGAGCTTTTTCAGTCTTACCGTGTTTCCCTTCTCTCTCTCGGTGTGTGTGTAACACATGGACGCTGCTCGCACTTCCTCCTATCTAAGTAGGCTACATTGTTTCCTCTTAGCCAACCACTGCAAACAAACTTGAAGTCCCACAGAGCGGGTAATAAACAGGCAGTGTCCTCATCTGCTTATTCTTCACATCTACTATAATCACTGACCTCACACAAAAATCATTTTTTCATTCTTCCCCAGAGATAAACACTTTATTTTGAAAACCAAAAACCGAATCTACTCAAATCATTTTCTAAGGTTTGCATCAATCTATACATAATCTACATGTAGTAAAAAAGAAAAAGTTAACCACGCAAAGAGATGGACGTCTTCTTAGTTCTCTCACAGCACGATTCAGACCTGCTGTTTGTAAATGTCTGAACGAATGTGTAGCGCGGTCACAATGTTCTACTATCTGGAGGACTGGAGTGGACTGATAACCCAATTCTAGTGTGTAATGGATAAGAGTGGATGAAGCTGCCAGTTTCTACAGCGTCACACTAGAGTAGGAATAAAAACAAAATGTTCAGTCGTGAAGCTCAGTAAAGGCAAGACTAATGAAAAAGGAAGTCTCAAGGAAGGAAAGGCACTACAGCGAAGGGCTGAACATTAAGGCAGTTCACAGGTTACCATATAACAGCATTACTACATAAATCTTGTGATGAACACAATTAAATGATCAAAATGTTCCTTTCTGCCTCAATACAAGTCAAGCAGTGAGAGAGCGGTTTGATCTTAAGCTGCACCGCATGAGCTAATTTTGTCAGGCTGGAGCTGACCAGAAACTTTCAGCTGTGAGTCAGCTTAATGTTTCTTTTTTTAAAAACTTCTCTGTGCTTCATTAGTATTCACATGCAAAAACCTAATCCCCAAAATATCCAGATGCTGATCAGGCTGCAAATGAACAGAAAGACTGCAGAGTTTCTGTTTTAAATCCCTGTTTCATTCACAGTTTCAGTAAAAAAGCTGCAGTTCCAGCTGCCTTAATTTTTTTTTGACAAATAAACACTGAAACCTTAACTCAACAACCAGGAAATATGCCATAATAAAAGGGGCATTAACCCCAGATAATCATCAGGCATTTATTATAATGAAGAGATAATATTAAACTCTGAAATCCAAGTGAATACTGACTAACAATAAATCTGTCAAAACACGTGAACTAATGGTGGATATATGGCTGGCAAAAGTCAAGCAGCTTGTAATGCAGGACATAATTCATGAATACTAAACAGGAAACCCCCAGCATGTAAAAAAAAAATTAAAATTAGTCCGTGTTCCAATGCTTTATTATTATTATCACTTATTATACAACACAGTCTCAATCTGTGGTAGTTTTTGAAATGCTCAAAACCTTTAATGCACTGATTGTCACCAAGTACAAAAGACGACGTTTTGGGTTAAAAATGCAGATTTTTCCACCTTTTTTAACGCTTTCTTGGTTGCCATGGTGAGGTCTCCCCACACTTTCTGCTTCTGACATGAAATACAATGCTTCCTAATTAAATATATTACTTACAACGTTACTCTCACTCACACAAAAAAGGTGGAAATTCATGTCCATGAGCGCAAAACACAGTTTGCCTGGTTATATTACAGTTGTCATATTTTGTAAACTACATTGATACTATTCGAAACACTGATTAATTTATGCCGATGAAACACGACAGCTTTCTTTAAAATCAGACAAGGTGCACGTCTTATTCTGTCGTGATTACAATCCCAGCAATTTCTCCGTGAAATTGAGAAATAAAGGCAGGTATTTTTCTCGTGATCGCACAAAGTAGCGGTCGGAAAAAGCCTTTAAGCTGTCTGACTACTCACCACTCATGTTTTAGACTTTGAGTCAAGCAGTCCAGTTAAAATCAGGTAACCGTCAGAGCTTCACCGCTGTGGACGAGAGGGTCAGGATGTCGCGTGTGTGAACTTCCGGAGGTGAGTGGAGAGTTTGTCTCAGCTCAGCTTTCATAACAAGACAGACATGAAAGACCTCTCATATGGCCTGACCTTCTCATACACACACACACACACACACACACACACACACACACACACACACACACACACACACACACACAGCCAATATTTTGTGGCGTGTGACAAATCAAAGTCAGACAAATCTGCCTACATTCCTATTTCTAATCGTCAACACTCCACACAATAACCTTTCTATGTCAAACAGCATTCAGTAGAAAATGACACAGTGATGTACATGATAAATGTCCAGATCACAGCGATTCAAAGGGGACTATTGATTTTTCCCATCAAGGTTGAATTATTTCAAACTCTTCACAGCTCGAGACAATAAACTGTCAGTGTAGAACAACGTGCAGACAGGAAAGACAACAATAAAGAAGTCGAATCTTCTCTTTGACAGTAGCTGGATCCCCTTTTGCCTTCCGGACTGCTTTAATCCTTTGTGGCAGAGATTAAAGAAGATGCTGGAAGCATTTCTCTGAGATCTCCATATTGACATGATAGCATCACACAGCCGATGCCACCACATCCCAAAAGTGGTCTGTTGGACTGATATCTGGTGACTATGGAGGCCATTTGAGTACAGTGAAGTTCCCTTCTTATCTGTCGAGAGTCCCACCCAGTGTGGTCTTCAGCGGCTGTATTCCATCTGCTTCAGGGTTTACAGTTTTTCTCAGTCGCTTTGGTGCGTTTCTCAGAACACCATTAACATTTGCACAGCAGTTAGTGCATTTCCCAAAACAATTAGTGCAAACTGCAAAACCTAGTGGATAGCCTGCAAAAGCACGTCACATGCACA
>NW_005187457.1:2137351-2142407 GCF_000239375.1 Pundamilia nyererei
TAGATAGATAGATAGATAGATAGATAGATAGATAGATAGATAGATAGATAGATAGATAGATAGATAGATAGATAGATAGATAGATAGATAGATATTTACCCTGTTTGTGTTTCTAGATGTGCTGAGCTGTCATAGATCCTTCCTGCTTTCAGTTGTCCTCCTTCAAGTCGCTGCAAGACACAAATTAAAACTTGACACAATCTTGCTACAACTTTGAATCGGACGGTTTTTATCTACGATGCCTCCTGTAATTACAGATTAACTTGCTCCAAAAACGATTGGAAATAAACTCTCACACACCTCTTTCTGTCCAAGACGCTCCTCACACAGTCATGTAGATGCTTTCCTCTCCACTAAGCAGTCGATAATGAACAAGTGTCGCCCACCCACTGTAAACCCCCCCCTTCATCTTTACTGTTAACTCCTGTTTTACTGTGTGTCGGTTTCTGTTTGTGCGTGAAGCCTCCAGCCAAGATGAGCACCTGGGAGGTCTGCGTGGGAGGAGGAGGTTAAGGACTCATCGGGAGAGAAAAATAACGATGAAGATAAGCCGCCTGCTGCCCATTCACGAGCACCAAAGCTGTGCGAAATGCTTCATCGCAAATCAGCTATCTCGGTGGGTTTCATGATCACGTCACATGCCCTGGTGGATAACCGGTTTATGTGTGTAAAGCAGCACAACAGATCCACAATAAATCTCACGTGTAACTACACGGCACTTATTGCTATGACAACATGCATGTGCTAGTTGGACTTTGGGGAGCTCGTGTATGCGTAACCCCGATGCCATCCAGCTTTTTACTCGCACTCCCACGCATCATATCCACGTTCACAAACGGTGCATTAATATGCATGAGCACATACAGTGGGGAGAAAAGTAGCTTTAACATGCAGTCATATAATATACACAACTGTGTGGCACGAACAAAGAAACAACAAGCCAACAAACTGCGCAGGATTTGGAGACGAGTTGAAACATTTTCTATTTGTTTCTTTACTCGTTTTATTGTTATGTGGTTGCCTCTGCCTCTTTCTTGGTCAAGTCACTGTCGAAAAGGAGACTTTAATCTCAACGAGACTTTTCCGGGATAAATAGAGGATAATTAAAAATACATAAGTAGATAAATAAAAGCCATTGAAAAAAGCCATTAAACATAACAGTGGATGAACTTTTATTTTTCAGAGTGAAACTATTCAACAAACAGAATCAAGATGTTGTAGAGGTATTTTAATTTTATTTTATTGGGCACCACCAAATGTGACTGCTGAGACTGGAGACTTTGGAAGCTGTTCTGGAGCTTTTAATTGACAGTTTGGTTAAGTTTGATGTTCAGAGACAAGAAGACTAGAAATTTAAAACTTATTAAAACTTTTGCTATGTTGAGTTTTTGTCAACTGTTCCTGAAAGATTTAAGAAAGATTAGAGATAAAGAACAGTCTCAATCTTCACACCACGGACAAAAGGCAGCTCTAGAACCAACTTCTTCTCCTTCTTCTCCTTCTTCAATTTTGATTCCTTTATGATTTTTGCTTATTATGTTTTATTGTAAAATGCATGTTATTGTAATCTAGCATTGTCAGAAGCTAAATAGAACAGCTAAATAGACAGGACTGTACATAGGACAGGACATTCCTGTGAAAAAACTAAACATACCCTGACTGCTTACGTTGGAATTAGAAGGGTAAATACTTACTGATCATCAGTGAACTTTACCATCCTTCATAAATACTGAAGTTTGGGGAAATCAAACCACGCAGTGCTAAAATAAATGGGGGGGGAAAAGGCTCCACGGGCTGCAGTTACCATGCTAAATGTTAATCATCATGACAGTACAGTTAAAGAAAGACTGAACAAAATCAGTCTTTAGAAAGCTTGTCAGGTGAAAGCCTCCTCTCTCTAAAACGAACATGGCAGCATGGCCTAGCTCTGCAAAGTTATATCTGAAAGAACCACAAGGCTCCTGGAACTGTGACCTTTGCACAGATTAAACTGAAGCAGGCATGTTTGGCTATAATTCACAGTCTGACAAAAGCGAAACACAACATATCAGCACAAACACCTTTTACCAGCTGTTAAGCACTTTGGTGGATAGATGAGCTTATTTTGTGAAAAACAAAAGATTCAACATGCTGCAACGGCCCAGTCAAAGTCCAGACCTTAACTAAGTGCTGTGAACTGCAACATTATAAAGAAGAATAAAGAAGAATGGGTCAAAACTCCTTACAGTGTTGGTTTCACAAGCTGTTGAATCATGGATGTATTTAGATTGTCACAGGACTGCACAGAGTCCTTTGGAAACTTTATTTTTTACATGACTGTATATAGAATTCGGCTTTAAATATATATTTAAATATTTTAATTTTAAATTTAGGAGCATCATTCCTAAACTGATGAACTGTCACAGAATGGTAAGCTCTGTAACATTTCATTTTTGAGAGACTCTTTAGGATTCTCTTTTATTGTCAATGTCTCCAACATTCAGCTTTCAATTCAGCCTTATTTATGTTGCGCAACATTTCAGACTGAAAGGTAAATCTTTACAATGTACTAAAGAGAAACCCAACAATATCCTCGGATCACCAAACCCCCCTCCCTTTTAACAGGAAGACATCTCTGGCAGATCCAGGCTCAGGGAGGTTGACCATCTGCTTTGATCAGTTGGGGTGAGTGGAAAGCAAAGACAAAAGAGAGATGATAAACAATTTAGTTTTTAATGGCGGTAGCAGCAGATCAGTAACGTGCAGCACTTGAGCTAGAAAAAAATGCAGAAAGAGCGAAAACACAGAAGGTTACAGAAATAGTGCAACATACTAATATATGCATGGTGGGTAAGAGAGAGGAAAGCAGAGAAGATGCACAATATAGCATCTACCCCAGCATTTTGAGCCTATATCACTGAATAACAGATCCAACCTTAAATATAAGATTTATAAAAAGGACTTTAGGCCTAATTTTTTAAGTAGACGTGGTGTCTGAGTCCAAACCGGGAGCTGATTCTACAGAACAGGGTCCTGAAAGTTGAAGACTCTACCTCCTACTATACTTTTTAAAACTCCAAGAACCACGGGGATATTATGAGTCCCACAGGCAGCCAGTGATAAGTGGCTAACAATTAGATATAAATATGGTTTTGTCAGGTAGTAGAGCTATTAAACAGCCTCGCAATGAGGAATTACAACAGTCCAGCCTAGGATCGGGATACCTCTGTAGGCTTCCTTCAAGTTCCAATCTGGCGTATGACCACAGTGATAGGAGCAGTCCGCATTACCATGGCAACCCAATTATCCTGCCATAACGTGGGAGGCATGGATCATGTATGATCCATGTTTAGATAGTGTAATTATTCACCCGCTTGCAGGAAGAAACATTTGTCTTAGTGTTATCTTTCAGCAGCAAGAAGCTGCATTCTTACTCATGTCATTATAGGTGGTTCGTTTAGTCCGATGGGAAAGTGTGCTGGGTTTTGATGAGTTTAATAAGTGTATTAATTGATACATACTTGACCACCGTGTTATCAAACAAATGAAGTAAGTTTGACAATTACTGCATTAAAATAATACAGAATAACTACTGCTGACTGGTAAGTGCTGATTAAATAATCACACTGGAATCAAATTAGGGGCTCGCTGTTACCCACTTAATAGCTGTCCATTAGTTACCTAGCAACACACAAGGTATTAATGTTGCGGTATTAGGGAAAGCCAACCTACATAGCGAGTCTGAGCTTTAGCTGGTGTTTGCACAATCGCATTCTTGTCTCACAACATGGTGCAATAGTATTATGAAGCCCAGGTAAGTGGAATGGAGCATGCTTCCTCTGTCCTGATAAACATAACAAGCGCACACACACGGCTCGCTCATAAATTATTTCTCAAAGGGGGGATTTTAGCTAAGCGGTGCCCTAAATCGACCCTCTCCCATTATGTGTCCAGATGTTATTTTAAGACTTTAAACATTACACAGCACATTCAGTTCAGGTGTTTGGTCCTCAGAGCACAAATGATTCACTGGCAGTGCATTACACAACACCAAAAACAGCTTTTCCAAAACAATTTAAAATCACAGTAGCCGTGATCTATTCGAAATTAATAAAATACAAATAAAAACAACATTTCCTTTTTTTTAAATTTTCCCCTTAAATAGCTTTAATATTTCACCTTAAAATCTAGAAGTAGGCTACTGGTGCGAATGTTTACTTTTTATTGTCCTGGAACATAAGTGTACCCCAAAAAAGGGTTTACTATTATGTAGCTTGCAGGCAGAGAAATGCACTTCCAGTGTTATTTTGAACACATTTGTCACTGCGCAAAGTGGAAAATGAAATATTAGAGGCATATGCAGTTATAGCAACACAATGGAAAGGTTCCTTTCTATGAATTATCTGAGACCTCTGTTCAAAGGTATGCTTTGAATAGCTGATAGCGGACACATTTAAGAGATAAAAGAAGAGGTCACTATCAAAAAGCCTTGCTAAACACAGAAAGGTCAGGGAATAGATTCTTTGCTTTGAAATGTCAGCTGATTACTCTTTAACTGGCATCACGAAGCTATCTGAAGGTCCTGCAACATAAAAAAGAGGGGTAAAGTAATCAGTTACTGTATGTCTGTGATTCGCAGATTTTAGCACGTTTCACACATGCGGTCCTTTCTATTAACATGACGTTATCTGAATCTGTTGGTTTCGTGTTCAAGCACCCTGACAACGTTTGGATCAGACCCAATGACATTAACATATCAAGATAGTACAACTCTAAACAGCGTTCAGTCGGCCATTGTTGAAAAAGCAGAACTCCTTTTATATCTGACAAACATTCCCTTTTCAAATGTTCTACAATAAAACAAACAACAACAAAAATACCAAAACAAACTTTGTAAACTGCGAGATGAGCACAAAGTCTTTAGCAAAATGTTTGAAACATAAAATTTTGCAGGCTAAACTTTTATAAAAATACCGCTATACTGACATTTTCTGAAGCAGTGGTTTCCAACAGAGCAGTTCGTCAAAAACTCTTAGAGTCTAAGATGACATGAATTTAAAATACTGGGAGGCCCACA
>NW_005187457.1:2143420-2145217 GCF_000239375.1 Pundamilia nyererei
TTTGGTCAGCTGCTGGAAAACAAATTAAACTCTGTTTGTTCCCAAATAACCTTGTGGACAAATTACAAATTACTTAACAAATAAATTCTAAATGTGTGAATGACTTAACACTCCTTGCAGAAGAACCGATCTATAAAATGTTCTCAAAATGCTAATTTAAATTGCTTTTAGTACAAATGAAAACAATCGCTACAAATATCTCAAATGCTGTTATTCAAGCAGCGTCATTTCACATAATTTACTGAGATCAGTTATAATTGGATATGCCACAAATGAGAGAAAAAAAACAAAACAGATAACAGTCTCATTTTCTACAGACTGATCTGAATGAACAAACTGATCTGTCTCAGTTTGTTTACTTATCTATTTTTGCATTACTGGAGTATAAAGGCCACGGTGCAACTATTTGGGGTAGTACGTGTTCTCCAAGTGAGTCTTCATTCCTTGGCTATGGCATTAGTCTGTGTAAAAGTAGAGCCACCACACTAGTGTTTGGGATAAGAGCACTTAGAGTGTTTGACAGCCTCCTCAAGCGACTTCCTGGTTACCAGCAGTCGTACCACATCCTCTCTCTTCTTTGTTAGTTTTTTACGAGCCTGATCATGAGTCACCATGGTCATGTCCCAACCGTTCACCTGGAAAGAAGGAAGGAACTTAGTTTGAAATAAAAAGAATCAAATACCAAAAGTAAAAGTCATCACAGCACTGCTCCTGAGGTACACAGTGCCATCTTGTGGATCAACTATTCCAAAAGAAAAACTTCATTTCACTAAATACCTGCATTATTTTGTCTCCCATCTTCAAGCCGGCCAAGTCTGCTGGGCCTTTAGGTGATATCCTGGTCACATAAATGCCCTGTGAAAACAAAGAACTCATCATTTCATTTTTTTGCCACAATTGGAGAGCAGGTCTGGTTTAAAATGGGTAGTCCAAAATAATACAGAATATCCCTGAAGGCCTTTGCCTTCAATACTGCCAGTCTGGCAGTACAGGAGGAGGATCCCAGGGGGAAAGCATCAAGTGCTTAAAGTGTAAAGGATACACTAGCATAAGAAATTATTTTTGTCCGATTAAAGTAAAACTAGGATTAAAATAAAGAGAAAAATGGACAGAGGCCTGATCTGTTGTTAATTTAAGGGCACAGAGGACATCTCTCACAACAAAGTTCCTGTAATGCTCAAAAATATGTTAATAAAGGAAACAGTAAAAGTGTAGAAGCCAGTATCTAAGTCTTATTCCTCTCTAACAAATCAGCTGGTACATTTCTGTGCAGTCAGCATGACTTAATGTAAACCTGAAGTCTTCCTCTCTGTAGCTCTGCTGAGTTTGTTTAGTCACCACCCGAGGCCATGAGTAATGTGTTCAGGCCTGTAGTTAACCAAAACGATAAGTACTTTGGGGATACTTGTACCACTAGGCTTTAGCGCAATTGCAACTTGTGGGTGGATATTCACCCACAAGTTGTATATCCACCGCTGTATATGTATAACCATGACAGAAAACATGGAAAATATATAATTTCACTTTAGATAGGGTCATTTGTGGGTTTATTCCTTTCGGCTACATCACTATTGTCTACAAATATTCTATTAAGAACAAAGGGAGAGAATCAAAATGAAAAAACTGCACGTAAAGAGATGATAGCTGCAGATAAACTCACTTTGTCAGACTTGTCCTCAGAGAAGGGATTCTGCCCAGGGTCCTGGTCTATCCCTCCTCCGATGCTGAAGCCAAGGATGAGATTCTCTCCTTGCCGCAGCTTCTGAATCTCAACTCGTTCCTGTTTAACAAAAGAAA
>NW_005187457.1:2146315-2147691 GCF_000239375.1 Pundamilia nyererei
TCTACTCCCAACTGACATACACATCGCAGTAATTACAGAAAGATGGACAACTTATCTTCCGGTCAGGTAGTGAAGCACCGACTTATCACCACAGACTCATTTTCTAGATTTCAGTGCAGGCAAACGATGGATCTCAGAGGCTGTTTTTTCTTAACTCGAGTCCAGACAGACGGGCCCTACCCTTGACACTGACAAGCAGCTGCAGTTTCACTACATCGCAGAGACAGATGACTCAGAGAGACTCTTCAAACACAAAGACTGGCTCTGTGTGCGCGACAGTGAATAATCAGACAGCCTCTCAGTAGTGTGGCTGATCCAAAGTCTGACAATGACTTGAGCTGCTTTTCTCAATGTGCCGGATTCACACAGTCTGCGTAATCACAAGGACCCTACAGGCAGACTTAAAAGTCAGCATGTGTATGCTACAGTATTTTTGACGTGTTCATGCTGTTGGCAAACCGATATACTCAATCACAGTGAGAAGTCTTTCTTTATATGCTAACAATGGGCAATTTCAGCTTGTTGCTAGGTGGTTGCTAGGGATGTATAATTTTATAGACATGAATTGAAAATCATACAACATTTTTAATAGCTGTTATTTGTGCATTAAAAGGCATACACCAGTCTATTATGACTCTTCATAACATCTGATATAGATTAGAGCTTTCAGGGGGCTGAGGTGTACCTGCACGCCAACACAGGTGATTTAGTTGTTCGAGACTTGATGAAAAAAAACAAACAAACATCTAGTAAGTTTGTGTATTACAGTAAACCTGCTTCAAAGGTATTTTTGTGTAGACCTGTAACATAATACTTATATGTACTGTATAAATTTTATTTCAAATTATGTAACTCTAACAGCTAAAGCAAGAAAAATACATTCCCACCTTTCGAATCCACTGACTTTTTAATGCATAATAAATGTAATATATTTACTGAATTAATGTGAATTATGTTGTGCTGTAAAAACTTTTCAAGTTACAAATTCTCAAAGTTCAAAAAGTAGGTCAAAATTTTGCAATTTAAAATTTGCCACATTTCTTTCCGGCATTTTTGATTCCTCATAACTTTATAAGTGCAAGAAGGAGCCACAAGAAACTTCCAGGCAGAAACAAATTTGACATTACCTGTAAAAATTTATTCAAGTTACATATTTTAACATTTTCTTAGCTGAATTATCAGGGGAAAAAGCTCAAACATGGAGTGTCTGTTATGCTGCCGTTATGTTAAATTGGTCATGCAGTTTTACTATTGGTCCTATGATATATCAAAAACAAAAACATTATTCTGAAAATAAAACAAACTTTTGGATTTATGTCTTTAGGTTTTGGCCCCTGGAGAGAGTGTGTGTGTGTGTGTGTGTGTGTGTGTGTGTG
>NW_005187457.1:2147711-2162574 GCF_000239375.1 Pundamilia nyererei
GTGTGTGTGTGTGTGTGTGTGTGTGTGTGTGTGGGGTACGATGTTATGCAACTACCTCCTGTATGAGAGAATTCATGACTCAAAAAATGTCTGAAAAGTTAACGGGAATTTAAACACACTCACACGTCCTTTGAGGGCATTGAACAAAAAACAATGATAGTAGAGTAGCGCAATTATTGCGTAAGTCAGGACTTTATCTTATAGTATTTCATTATAGGAGGTGGCTTGATCTGAAGTGTGTGTCAACCAGCAGGGGCACAACTGAGTGATCATTAAAAAAATATTATATTAAAGAATTAAAAATGTATTTTAGAAGACATTACAGAAACTGATTCTTACACACAACTGACTAGACTATGATTGGGATAAACAACCTCCCTGCCCGTGCACACTCTCTGATGCTAGGGGACACAGGCAACAAGGTGGATGTATTGGGTGGGCATGGATCCACCCTCATCCAATCCCCACAAATCACTGACTGCTGTTTTATTTGATCAGGACAAATTAAACGCAATGCCTCTTTCATATCGATATTTCAGTCTATTTATACAAAAGGGACGCTGAGGGGACAAATGTTGAGCTGCAAAGGTAAAATAAAAGCAAAATAAGATCAAACAACAGTGATTTATGAAAATATATAAAATTAAACAAAGATTTGACTCTGAAAAACTTGACTTATCAGTTAGCACAAAATCACAGCAATTGCTCAGATTTCCTAGTATTGATAATTTAGTGCTTGTCACACACTCTGCTCTACAACACAGACCTGCTAAAATCCCAGCTGTCCATCTCCAGCTTTGGAGAAGACCAGGAAGCCTGATTTACAAAAGGTGGTGACGCCCATTTTCATTAACAGCAGTTTTCTGACGATAAACTCAGTTGTCTTTTAATTAACGGTCAACTTCATGTCACCCTTTGTGTCCCGCGTTAGTGCCCACTTCTTTGCTGCAGAAATTTAATGAGTTATTCGGTTAAATTTAACATTACTGGGTACATAAAGTGCTCATATCTGTTCAGCTGCTCTCACTCAACTGCTTTTAGCTAAACAAAGAAAGTCGCTCTGCTGTTAGCAAAAACTCCAGTTAGCTGGTTAGCGCGTGTAGTTACCAAACATTAGTTAATTCAGAGTTTGCACCGAAACGGTTTGGTGCTAAAGTCGGGTGAGAAGCTGAACAATAGAGTGCGGTTAAATGTGGCGAGCCACAGCCCTCAAACTTACCACAACAGCAGTCACCGGCTGACCTGGGACGAAAGACATACTCTCGCTGAGATTTTTTGGCTTATATAGAGAAGAAACTTTCCGCTTCTGCTGTTTTAAAAACTAAAGACAAGTCGATTCAGATAGCGGGACTACTTCCTAGACCCTTACATGAAACAGCGGAGGAAGATCCCGAGCTGGAATCCAAAGGCTTTAGGGATGATGTCACGTCGCCCCCAGGCGTTCGGGTTCGCGTGTTTTGTCTCACCTTTGTAGCCAGGGAGGGCGGTGTTTAAATGCTGGCAGTCACCTTTGTAGCCAGGGAGGGCGGTGTTTAAATGCTGGCAGTCGTCCTGTTGTGACTCTGAACAGAAATGAAAACAAATCGAACTCATTACGGGGTTTTTGCTCCTCCTTTGCTCAGGCGAACACCGACAGCTGTTTTCCTTATATCGAGTTGGCTAACAGCGACATCTCGGTCGATTCTGTTTTCTTGATCACTTAGTCGACAGGATATTCGAAAATTAATTATACTTTGATCATGGATTTTGTACGACTTTACTTTACCGGTACTTTACTTTTCACTTTATTTTTGCGCTCAATCACATAGATGACAATTTCCTCTAGAAAACAATATAACAAAAAATATTTAGAAAAACCCTCCTTATCAAGGCAAAAACCCCCAACGATTTTTATAAATATTTATGAGTGTTATATAGATGTTGATATTTGAGATTTATTGCTTTTGTTAAGCTGATTTTTTTTCTCTTACACAAGCTCATAATAATCATATAATAGCTACAGCACTCATACAGTAGCTGGTGAGTATATAGGCTACGTGTTTAAAATAGTCTCAGCTATTAGTAACTGTTTCCTTCTGATTTAAAGTAATAAAGTAAAACACGAAAATAGTAACCATTTAAAGCCAGACACCTTGACGCTGTTGTACTACTCATTGTGCAAGCATCCTGTGTGTTTTGCTGCCACTAGATGGTAGTCCGTAATGATACAAGACTTTTCTGTCAGTACAGTGTGGAGGGATGAATAAAGCATGAATCTCCCAAAGTTGATTCTGTTCATCTGGACGTAGCGTTTTGTGGGAGAAACGTTTCGTCACTCATCCAGGTGACTTCTTCAGTCTCAGCTGACTGCAGGTTCCCCCAATCTTATAAACAGTACATTTGCATAATGACTGAAACCAGCCCACTGAAGGAACAATGAGCTGGGAGGTCAGTTTCTTAATCTTAATTATGCAAATTCTCATGACCACTGACCAAAACCCACTGATTGAGCATGCATCAAGAAATAAAGAATGAACATTAGAAGTGCTTTTTTCTAGCTCTGTATTCTTTTAGCTATCTAGCTATAATTTTATTTGCCATAAAATCAAAATAATGTTTTTAAGAGCGCACTGCTGTATGTTTCCACCTGTAAAAAATGTACCAGTTTGGGTGTTCTCTCTCTCTTTCATCGTCTCTATCACACTTCTGATCAGAGATCTGCATGTGATGCAGCAGCATGCCACCTTTACTCAAAGCAGCTGTTATTTCTTATTTGCATATGCTACGCAAAAATTCCCCTGAGCATGTTTAGACTTTAATATCCTACCAAATAAGTGTATGAAAAACTTTAACCTCAATTTGAAAGCATGTATGCAAAGATGGCAGGAGATTGGCTTCAGGTAGACATCTATGTAACAAATTTATTGCATTATTCATTTTAATGTGACACCTTTTGTCTGAATAGAGTTTTGATGTATGGAACATTTAAAAAAAATAAAAATATATAATTTGGCACTAAATACATTTGCATGAAGGAGGCAGTTTAATCTATCCTATAATTTTATGCATAATAAATATTCCTTGCGACCTAAATGTTAAAGGAATAGGAATATTATGAGGCTGTGGCAGCTGTTGGCTTAGCTTAGCTTAACTTAGCATAAAGACAGAAAACAGGATGAGGCATCTATCCCGCCTCTGTTATCTTATACAACAGGGAAAAAAAGAAAACACACGGAATGATTTAATTAGTAAACTTTAAAGAAACCGATAGGCACATTTTGTGTCTAGTCTAGCTGTTTCACTGTGTTTCAGTGTCTGCATTAGCCAGTTGTAGACACATCCTAAGAATGAAAGACTGGTGCAATGCTTTGACATTAAGCCTCTCTTTAGGTGAACAAAGGTCATAAAGATAAAGGATCATAAAGGTTGGACGAATGCAGTATTTTACCAGCATGGAGCCTACCACTTCCTCTCCTTTGCCCAGATGAGGATACATGTACACCATAGGTGTCAAACTCTGGCCCGCGGGCCAAATTTGGCCCGCAGCCTAATTACATTTGGCCCGCGAAGCCATACCAAATTACTATTAGAGCTGGCCTACTGGTATTATACAGCTAATATATATATTGTTTAGTATTAAGCTTTGCTTGTTCCACATCCAGTTTTTCAGCAAAACGTGTTTGAGTCCATAAGAAAAGATTCATTCTTATATCTGGAGGAATAAATATATTTCAATAAATATTAACGTTAGCCCGCGACTTTGTTCCAGTTTTGAATTTTGGCCCACTGTGTATTTGAGTTTGACACCCCTGATGTACACATTAACCTCTTCCTTGACTTGACACACTTGTTTATTATAGTTTCAGGTGATCACTGTGACCTGTCCATATTCACTACATTTTATGCACTCTATTTTCTCATGTGGGTCCGTAGCCTGGAGCAAAAGGTGGAGGTGGCATATATTCTAAGGGTAACATGTCATCAGTCAGCTTCACAGGAGTGCAGCTGGAGGAAAGTGGTGGATCACAAAAGGTCAGATCCCTCGTGATCTCCTGGTACTCGTGCTCATCATTTTCACCCCTGTCAGTGTTAATCTCTTCGTATGAATTATCCTGCAACGGGCCCCTCTTCTTTTGGAATTTCTTCTTGAAGTTTTTTAGGTTGGTGACGACTGACGGCTTTACTTCTTGATTCCTCACTTGCTGGTTGTTGGTAGTGGGCGGTTGTTCGGAGCCTGCAAACGTGGGCAGATTCTCAGGAGCAGAGACTGTTCTGACAGCCTGATTCTGCTTCAGAGCCATGCAGTCTCGAGAAGGGACTTCGGGAGGCTGGTTGGATGGAGGATTATCACCTGTATATTTCTTCCTGGGTGTTGGGACAGGCTGCAGATGAACATAAAGACAAACTTAAGTTATTTTTTATTTTATTTTTAGATCTCTTTACTTCTTATTTTGAAAGTTAATGAAAACCTCATCTCAAATGTGCATCACCACAAATCCATCAACACGCAGGGTTACATTTACTTCTAATTTGTCAAAAATCTAGACTTCTCAGTCACTCACAGCAAGTAGCTCATTGATAACATGTTTTCAGGACCTGTCTTCAGTTTTGAGAAAATATTCATGCTACTATTTCAGTTTAAATCAAACCTGATCATCATAAGCAAATATCCTTTTACATGAAGATTTAGAGCCATACTTATTCTTTAGATTCGTATAAAAGGATGCTAACTGCAAAGAAAAGCTTTTTAGATGAAAATCTTTTAACCTTAACTTTATCAGACAATGTACGGAGATCTTTAGCTTGAACAACAGTTTTCAAGGCCATTTTTACCAGTGCTGGTGGTGGAGAGGTATTGTGTTGAAACTCATCTTCCAAAGAAGGGTAGAGTCTATTTGTTTGGCTTTTTGGAGGCAAAATTGGTGAGTTTCCCAAATAATTTGGGCGGTGAGGAAGGGCAGGTGGGATATCCTCTCTTGACCCTGGTGGATTTATGCTGGGAACCTGGAAGTTGTTTGGTGGCAAACTGGCCCTAGAGTCTGGACCTCTTGAGCAAAACAGTAGTTCTGCATAGTCAGTCTTGTCATTAGAAGCCTGAAAAGATGTAGAAAAGTTACAGCACAGATGTTTTATTGTAGTTTACACAATTAATCTTACTTAGCTTAGCTTGATTAGCTTATGCTGAGCTTATATAATGTACTAAAAAGTAAACTTGTAGTTTACAATAACATAAAAAAAAAGCATGAATGCAGTTGAGACAAGCACATTTTCTCACCTGTCCACAAGGAACAGTCAGCACTTGAGTGAAAGGCATGATGGGAGTTCTACGATGAAAGTCCACCAGGTCATGCAGAAACCGGTGATACCTGTTTTCCCCCACTATGATGTAAGAGCCATGTTCCAGTGCATCAATCATAAAGTGTCTGCAGCGGTCCTCGGCACTGATTGGTCAGTACATTAGAGTGAACAGAGTGGAGTGTCAGGGTCACTAAGTGTGTGAGCACATTACTTTAAAAATAAGGTTTCCGTCATGCTGAAAATACTCACCGATACGAGAGAGTGTAGCCGATCCTGCTCTCACTGACTCTGATGAGGAAGTAACCCGGCGGCTTAGCCATTAGCAGTTCCTCTGCTGTCCTACACAAAGGACCACAAACAAAGGCCTCTTTCATGCATGCACTTCAATCTTTACATTTTATGGTTTGGGGTTATTTATAAACCGTAGCTGTCACTAAAATGTGGGCATATTCTACAAATAGTTTTTGCATATCATATGACATCATATGACATAGTGAAAGAGTTCACACCTACAGCCAATTTAGAATCACCAGCTAGTCTAACATGCATGTCTTTGAACTGCTGAAGGAAGCCAGAGTACCCGGACAGAACCAGCACAGTCAAAGGAAGAACATGCAGACCAGCTGGTGGAGTCAAACCTGTGACTGTCTTCCTGTGCAACAGTGCTAACTGCTCTGTCACCATAATTAAAGATACTAAACTATCAAAAGTATACCAGTCCTTTTTCCAGCTATATTTAATAACTGATCTACAGCTTTAAAACATGGTAATTGTGCAATACATCCCATATAATCATCTCTCATAGTGCAATTGTACAGCACAGGTTTGGTCTCATATTAAGTGAAGTAAGCTACTTTCAGCTGTTCCCTTATTCACAAGACGTCAGGACGTCAGGTATCTTTGTTTAACGCTGTATCCCTAAAGGGATTTGAGTCTCCTTCCAGGATGGAACCATCTTTCACATGCTAGCTGAGTGCATCAACCATTACTCTATGGAATTACTGTGTAGTGACCAAAGTAAACCGGCAGAGTGAAAGATTAGTTTCAGTCTCACCGCCTAAAAATAGAGTAAAAAAAACCTATAGGAAAAGTAAATGCAAATCTCTGCTGACACATATTTGTGCCTAGATGTTTAAAGGCTATTAGATGGGCGGTTGAGAGAAAAAGAGTCTAACCCTGTGCTTTCCCAGAAATATCGGAATACCGTAGCATGTGAACGATTTTAACAGTTTAATAAACATTAATAAAGAAATGTAGCATTTACAAAATGTTCAGTCAGTTAGACAATCACATCAGGTCATGAAAACTGAAATCTTTCAGTCTTAGCTCCTCATATTTTGGACTGTTTGCCTTCCACTGGAGTAGATGGAAGGTAATGATATAGGTATGATATGATATGAGGTGAAGACGTGCGGCCTTCATCAGGGTCATTACAAAATACCAAACAGTGTGTGTTTAAATAAAACAGTATACTGCAGAAAAAAAGTCAAATGAACCAATCACACATTCACTCATATATGTAAAAAAAAAACATCAGTATTAGAAAATCTAATTAAAAACATAAAAACAAAATAGATTCTTATTCATACCTGCATGAAATAAACTCTTTAAACAAAATATCCAGAATGCTTCTGTCTTTTCCCTGATAAAGTTCATATTACAGCCTCTTTGACCGGGCTTAATGGTTTCAATGCCTATAAAAAATAAAGGCAAGCTGCAATGTTTTTCATAAAATGTTTTGCAACAGGACTGGTTAAATTATTCCTCTTTGTACAACTTAAATGTTCATTAATTTTCTCTTTCAGGGATGTTTCTCCTATAGATGTTGCATTACATAGGCACTGTGTCATATAGACCACATTTTTAGTTTTGCAAGTGATGAAGCCTTTAACATTGATGATGTTGCCACTAATGGTTTTACATTTTTATTGTACTAGCAATTTATGCAAGACCCACATTTAGAATGACCTTGTAGTTTATGAGTTATCAGGGTTGTTTCTGGGGTTGAAGGGTCCTGGAAAGCTGGAATAACCTAATGTTCTTCCCTCTTTTATAATGATAATGCGAGCACAATTATATATCTCATAAACTTACTTTCTGGAAATGATCCCATGAAACCACTCCGGGACTACACCGTTCCTGATGACAGACTGGAGCTGAGACTCTGTGAACCAGGTGTAAGGATCACGTTGTCCCTGAAACGTCTGACTTCCCTCCATCCTCCTGCGTAATGGTTCATTTAATCGACAGTTATGGCTAATGGAAAAGTCACTGAGCACAAAGACCTGCAAATGAAGAAGTTAGTATATTTAGTCTGTACATTAACTACGCACCTACAGTACAGACCACATACAGGTATGAAAGCTGGGTGTTAATATGCATTTTAAATATTCATTGTTCCTGTTTCAGGTGAAGTGCTCTGTGATGTCTATCAACAGTTCCTCAGGTGAATTATTATTAGTTCCCGTGCATTTTAACAATCTCAAACATAATGCAGTTTTCCTTTAAAATGGCAAAGAGCTAAAGGATGGAGTCTACTCACTAATACCTTTGTTTACAGCAGTACCTGTTGTAAGACTTTATCAATTATATTTGTGAATTCATCTTAAATTTGCAATATGAACACATAATTCATTACAGAATACTGATTTTGTGAATAAAACTCAATAATGTTGCTTCTGGCGTCAAATACAAACTCATAGGAAAAGTTACTCACCCTGTCTGGCAGCTCCGAGATAGAATGACACGGCTGAGCTCGCGCACCTGAAAAAACCTGTCTGGGGGCGGGGGCGGGGCCAAAACCCTACTCGATCCAAGTAGAATACAGTAAATTTTTAAGTACAGTAGAATAGTTTTTTTAAGAGACACATAGAAAACACTGAATAACATCACTAAATAAGAAATTAAATTATTCAGATACTCCACATACGTTAAGGCTGAAGTTGCATGTCTTGATTGTATCTGTGGCTGTATGCACACAAGCACACATGCGCAAAGCTGTGGAGAAAATGACCTTCAAGTGATTGTTCTGACTTAACAGATTGGAGATAAAACACAAGTGAAAGGAGAGGCGACAGTCTGAGTGATTTTAAGCAACAACAACAAAAAACCCTCAAAAGACTTTATCAGTACTTTCCAGCTCTCCCACGTTACTCCAGGGCCAGATTTTTACAGAGTGCCGAAAAACAATTTACATCTGGGAAACTTCCTAGACGTCACTGACGACATGCAGTACGTCCGCATCCCACAGCATTTTATGTAACTTATCATTAGTAAAAACACATTTTTTTTATATGCAGTGCATGATATACAGGTGAGCATCTTTTAAAGAAAAATAGATCCTGCTTTCAGGCATAATAGGTGACTTATTGACTGATTTATGATTCAATAAAAAAAAAATTCCTGTAATATCGACATCCGCTTCAGAGAAAATCCACCGCCCACCTGACGATTGTTAAAAAGAAAAAAGTCAGAACAAAGGTCAAAGTCTTTCTGGTGTGAAGCAGAAGTGTTGCGCTCCAGTGCAAATCTTTCTGCAGGGCTCTTCTCCATTTATACACAAAGTGCCCCCACCTACGCACTCCACCTCCTCCACAATTTTATGAAAAATACGTTTTGGGTTTTTTTTTGTTTGTTTTTTCAAACCTTGGTGAAGAAAGTTATCAGGGAACCACTAATGCTCATATGTCTTCTCCTCAAGCAAACAGGCCCCTATTGTACACCTTAAAGCTTCCTTAAACTGCCAACTACTGATAGAGAAGAAAATAAACCAGTGCCACATCAGAGAGGAGAACGGGGCAGGGAGAAGTAGCCTCAGTCTAATCATGGTTCCATCAGCTGACTAAAGTGAAAGCTGCAGCTCAGACTGCGGGCATATTCTTTCCCTGTTTGTAAGGCTGAGGAGGAAGTGCACGAGTACAATACGCTTGCTTACAGAGGGTGTGGAATAGATGGCATGCTGACTCCAGAAATCTCCCCATTTGTACAGAAATAATCAAGTCTCTCAAGATCCCCGTGATAATATGAGGCGATAGACTGCTCTGCAGTTTTTCTGCCACTTTGATGCCGTAAGCTACACATTTGCATATTACCATGTGGTAGAGTGGCAGATTCATTTGCAACGCAAAACTCTACATCACGGATGGGAAAACATCAATAAATAGATTTCAGAGAAACTGGATTATAGGAACCAAAATTTTCGATTTGTACTGGTGTCATGGTGCAACCAGTTAACCAATTGATGATATATGATGACATATACAGTGTATATATATTAATTCTGTTTATGGGACTGTGCTCTGGATCTGTTGGAGCCACTTACCCAGTTTGGGGTCAATGCTGAGGTATTTACTTCAGTGTACTCATGGATGTTTGCTGTTTCATCCAGGATGGTGGTTCTGATACTCACTAGTCCTCGGCCGTCCTTCTTAGCAGACAGTCTCAGGGTGCTGGAATTCCATCTCATCCTTTAGCCAGCTGATTATCCGAGTCAGGCATCTGACTGCTCAGGACTTGCTTACTTTCTGCAGGTGTTTGGTGGTTGCGGCTTTCCTAGCAGCCTCTTCGTGATTCCCACTTGCCTGTGGGATTCCCAGGTACTTGTAGCTGTCCTCGGTGTCGTCGTCTGGTAGTGCAGTCCTCTCAGTTCTAACCATCTTCCCTCTCTTTATTACACTTTTCCAGCCTGAATGACATTGCAATATGTCTCACTTACTCCTGGCATACAGCTTGATGTAGAGGATAACAATTGTGCCATCCTGTAGTCGGTATCCGTAGCAAGTCATGTTAATGATCTAGCCTGGGCACTTCAGGCCTATGCAGAACAGCAGTGGGGACAGCATCTGTCAGTTTGAACAGGTCATCTTGACCTTGACTACATGCCTAAATGCACTGAGGTGCTGCCATGTGATTGGTTAGATGCATCAACAACCAGCTGAACAGGTGTACCTACACAATTAAAGAAAAACATCAAGAGTACTTGTCCTGCAAATGTTTTGTGTTTTTGCACAGAAAAACATACTGGACACATTTAAGAATCTCATTTTTAATAAATCATCAAAAGTACACATATCTACAAAAAGTGTAGATCAATAAGATTTATGAAACTACAGTACAATCATTGTAGATCTTATTTACAATTGCTGAATTATTTACTTTATTCCACATGAAGCCCATCAGTAATCAGCAAAGAAAGCCAATTGTAGTTCAGGAATGCTTAAGATATGTGAACACAGAACTGTCACATTTGCAAAAGGGAGAGAATTACAGAATAAAGCAACGGCAGACTGTAGCTCACAATGCTGGATTTTCATCAAGCTGTGAACTGATTTTAACTGAGAGTGATTTTAAGAAACAGCCGAAACAAATTTAAACCAGCAAAGCCGACATTTCCTTAAATCCACAGGAAAACCGTTTTGTTACAGGTTTGATTGGATGACTCTTCAGCACCACTTCAAAGGACCAGCTTATCTGGCCTTTGACGTGATTTGCTCAATTTCCTATTTTTTGTCCTCTGATGAGCTCTCGATGTAATTGCATGGAGTGACAGCAGAAAATAATAAAACAAGATCAAGGATCCTCTGCACAATTCTAATCTCAAATAAAGCTCATTAAGTCAACTGTGCAAAGCCTTTTGAGGTTTCCTACGCACCAAGAATGCATAGATTAGATGGTCATAATACTGGACCAAAACAACACAGGAGGAGAGGTGGAAGAAGGTGGTTTCCAAAAGCATCAGAATCTACGCAAATGCATAAACAACAAAAGAAAAAGTTCAATCACTGAGTGGGAATGTTGTGAAAACAAAAAGAAAATCTCTAGATTTCTGGTTTCAGTGCTCAGATGTTTTAAAGAAGCCCAGAGAGGCTCTGTGGAAATCTTGTGCATGCAAATTCTTTGCTTTCAGTTAAGACTTGCAATAAACACAGACAATAAATGTTAAGAAATCTTTTTTTCCCCAAAACAGAAAGAAAAAGGAAGAAAAGTGCATAATCAAGAAGAACATAAAAGGGCACTTTGTCATTTTGGTGCTATGATTTCTTTCACTCCATAAATACTGCTACAGCACAGCACATATCCAAGGCCCAGGAAACAGTTGTGTTTATGTTCCCCCATTGGAACAGACAACCGGAACAAGTACAAATGCATAAAACCACACTTTCACCATTGCTGTGACTCTTTCTGCTGTGTAGCTGAAGTTGCCTCCAGGTGGTCAGTGTAGGTATTGCTAAAACGGTGTGGAAAGCA
Source organism: Pundamilia nyererei (assembly GCF_000239375.1). Taxonomy (NCBI): domain Eukaryota; kingdom Metazoa; phylum Chordata; class Actinopteri; order Cichliformes; family Cichlidae; genus Pundamilia; species Pundamilia nyererei. The sequence continues at coordinate 2,159,235 of NW_005187457.1, forward strand.
ACATCAAAAAGGAGCATGTGTGTGCCCTTAAATTACCCCCCCTTCTAAAAACCCAACCCTACTGCAGACATGTGAACACAAGAGAAAAATCAGGGCTCTTTCATACATTACATTGCACATTAAAGAGGACTGGAATGTTTTAGCAGAAGACACGAGAAGAAAGGACACGTAAACCCCACTGTGGATATGATGAGTGACATGTGCTGGCATTACTCTGTAATACGGTGAATCATAATCAATTATATATATATATATATATATTTACACGATGCATTTACATAGATGTGGACATTAAGGAAAGAGCTAGACCACCCTGTCAGGACAAATATCTAGTATAATATCTTGTGTGTGTGGGGGGGGGATTGTACGCATCACTTTGGAAGCACAGGTGACAATCGAAATATTATAAAAACACATGTGTAATACACGTATTCTTTAAGTATAATCTGGTCTTTTGTTGGTCATAAGGATCAAATACAGCACTGCCTAAAGGTTTGTGGTGACTGGGGACCGTCCTTAAGGAAAAGGATATTTGTTTTTAATGTAATAGCGCATTAAATTAATGATAAATGGAATTATTCATCAGGAACCATCACTGAGCTTTAATGGAAGATCAAGCATACATACCCTGTTTTCAGCAACCATCGCCTCTGGCTTCGAATGTTGCATCGTGTCACCTAACGCAAGTTTATCATGTAAGAAGCTGAAGAATGCTGTGCTGACTAAAGAAGCAAACAATGCGGCTAGTTCAGCGTCTGGAGAATCAGCCTTTGTGTGTTGGATTAAAGGCTCAAAACGCACCTGAAAAAGTTATATTCTTGATCAAAGAAATGCAACAGCACTTCCTACTCACTTCAAAACTAGTCTAGACAAATACATTCTTTTAAAAAGCTGCCAGATGAGGAACTGTGAGGCGATTCTGTGTGTTTCTCAGACTTGTCCTATTGTTGTTCAGCTGGGCACTGGGGTCTCCCACTTCTCTTTCTCCTCTGGTTAGTGCTCTTCTGTGCACAGAGTTTTGGCAATGTTGTACATGCAACGTCCTTAATCTCTAAGAAGAAGAATACTTTTTCTTTTTTTTGTATCCAACCCATATGGTATTTAGCTGTGCACAATCAGCTTTTGAACATGATAAACTCAGGAAATGGCTGCTTAAAAAATTAGCCTCTCTAGTTACGTAGATATTAAAACTCTCTCAAATTTGATGAACGAATCCCTTAATTATTATCCGTCACTGCCGAAAGGTTGGATCTTTCTTAGTATTTAAGGACGTGACCGTTAAGAATCTTTCACTCTTGTGCCTACACTGAAAATATTAATTAATGTGGGGTGGGGGAGAAAAAAAAGAAATGAGATTAAATATGTAACAGAGCCCACAGCAGTTAGATCCACAGGTATTAAAGGAAGACTGGTAAACCAAGGCGGAGGGGGGGGTAGACTTTTCCTAATTACATAATGACGGGACAAATCAGAAGGAGGAGGAAGACAAATGAAGAAGGATAAAACAGATCAGCGTGTGCTCTGTCCAGTTATGTCCAGTGGGGGGACACGGTTAAGGCGATGGTGGTTGCCGACGCACTCGTCTTCTCACAGCAGCGTGCAGCGGAAGAAACTGCTCTTCTTGGGTTGTTCTGTAATCTTTACTCCTTGATTGCTGCCCTGTGGGTTGTTTCCCTCCTAAAATGCACAAATGTTAAAGCCCATTAATTAGAAAAACATCCAAGACACCAGAAAACACCATTAACACCATACCTACTGAAACTACTGTGGGTAAGCTACTAATAGAGTTTTCACTTCTCTACTTTCTTACCAGCTTCTTGTCCATTTTTGCCTTAATGTCTCTGGCAAGCGTTAAGAAGGCCTGCAGACCAAAAAAAAAAAAACAGAACATATAAGATCATTACACCGCATCGAAGTAATAATTCAGTACAATTATCACTAAGAAATAAATAATAAACAACAAGACGATGTAATCCCAAACAAGTGTTCCAGCAATTATCACAGGGAATCTAAAGTGTTTGGACGATAACTCGTTTTTTAATTTTGTTTGGCTTTTAACTCAGAGTGGTTTCTTATTACCCTCTATTTATTATTAGAATAATGAAAACACCAAAAATAATCAATGTTTCATTGGATGTGTTGTTTTGGTGCCTTCTATGGCAAACATGTGCTTTTAAAAAGTGCTCTATTAATAATTCATTTTCCTCTTAGGGTGGTTTGTTTGTGCGGTTTTGAACACGGTGATTAGATTCAGGCACAGCTCAGAACAACCACACCGAGACTCTTTGGAGGAGGTCGTTTGACCCAACTACAACGTGTAGGCTGCAAGTTTGAGAGTACCACACATGTGCCGAGGGCAAAAACTGTAGTCATTAACCACGAAATGAAGTGAGGGCTAACTAAACTCTCCCTGTAATCCACTGTCAGTGCGTCCCAGGGCGGCTGTGGCTACAATGTAGCTGCCATCACCAGTGTGTGAATGTGTGTGTGAATGGGTGGATGACTGGATGTGTAAAGCGCTTTGGGGTCCTTAGGGACTAGTAAAGCGCTATACAAATACAGGCCATTTACCTTCATACTGTATTTGTTTTCAAGATTGTTTATTGTCCAGATGTGTCTGTGGCGCAAACTGATAATTCTTGTGTCTTTTATAGTTCCACATTTGGTTTGGTTGGAGTTTTCTCCATGTGAAAAGAAACCGAATACAAAAAAAACAAGGAAAAGCTACAAGTTTACAACAAAGTGCATGTGCATGTGAAAACGCCCCAAGACCAGAGGAAACCCAGTGAGGGCAGTTTGGTGTGCTGCACTCAGACTTCCTTGCCTCTGGCTTTAGGACTGTGGGGGAGACAGGGATATTAATCTGAGCAGTAAGAAGATATGTGGAGGGATTACACTTATTACGATTGAAAATTGGGGAAATCCCAGTCGTGTCAAAGCTCAGAAACATTCCTGCGGCCTGAATACTGAATTACTAGCTGCTGGAATGCGACCATATTACTCGATGAAGAAATTCATTTTTGCTCTTTGTATCCACTTTGAAGGAGCAAAAGGTTTGGATTCTGTGGCTGTGCATGATTAATGGATTCTGACCACACTGCAGCTGGAAACTTTCTCTAATGTGTTTAAAGACACAGAAACTCTTAACCATGTCATGCCATAATAGCCACATTCATTTCAGATAAAATTATCTCCTTCTTTTTTACATTATTAATTGTAGTTATATTCATGATGTATTTTGGTTTTCATGTAATTGAATGTTGTAACTTTGTGTATTATGAATGTAAGCCCAACAAGGGACAATAGTTAGAAATTAGCAATAGCTATAAACTTATGTGCA
>NW_005187457.1:2162827-2186985 GCF_000239375.1 Pundamilia nyererei
AAATATTATTAATAATAATAATAATAATAATAATAATAATAATAATAATAATAATAATAATAATAATACTTTTTCTTATAACGTATAAATATTTGGTTTTAGGTATGCTTGTAATATTCTGATAGAGCTGCTTGAACCTGCTTCCTGCTAATAGGAAGTACAATTGTGTCGTTGTCCGGTGTGGATTTCAAGAGTTAAAAATGATTTAACATCTGAGCTGTCGCACATGTGCTGTCCCCTAGTTTTACAGAGTAAAAACATAAATTAAGCTGGCCATCTTCCACAACACCACTTTCAACAACTAGCAAATAATTACTGAAAACTGAACTCACATTCTCCACGTTGATGTTCGCCTTCGCACTGGTCTCCATAAATTTGATACCGTACTCCAGCGCCAGCTAACAGCAGAAGAAAAGAGTCATTAGTGGGACTATTCAGACACTACTTTTATTTTGCAGGGACCTCAGAGTAACATTATCACCGACAAATCAATTCCCACCTTCTCTCCTCTTTCTTTGGACACTTGACGCTTGTCATTAACGTCACACTTATTCCCAAGGACCATCCTTTCCACGTCTGCTGATGCATGCTGTGGAAAAGAAACTCGTGGTGAACAGGTAGGAAAGCTACCTCATATATACTAAGAATATACTGGTGTGTTTTCACCTTGTTCAATGCCACCAGCTCACCAGTAAATAAGAACATTGTTACTAAAGGTAACTGATGTTGATGTTTATCTGCTGTGTATTTTACACTCATTAAATACTGTGTTGGTTATTTATAAGGCTGACGAAGAAGGCCTCTGCATTTTTTTTATTTATTTATTTATTTTTCCACCAAAAAAAAAAATCTTTACCGTGAATGATTAAAACTTTTGCATGAATCTGTATGTTTACATTTAATGTAGTAACATTAAAATAGTTCTGCTATTACGTTATAATTATAATTTTGCTTCTCTGGTACAACAGAGAGAACGAATAACAAATAACAATGCAAAACATGGGCATAAACATCAGCTATTGTCCAAATTGATATTCTAAGCACAAGAAATTCAGATTTGATACCAATCGTTGAGCCCTAACACAAAAATTATAATTACAACTATTCTGTAAAACCCAAATAGATTAAGCTGCTTAAATAAACCTAGCCCTGCAGGAGGATTTGGACTTTTATTTGTTGACAAAATTACAAGGAAAAGGATGTGCAGAAGGCAAAACAAGAGGGTTCCTGCAAAACAGGGCCTAGCACAATAATTGCTTTATCTTAATTATCTGGGTATAATAATTTTAATCGTAACAGAAACTGAATCAAAACTACAGCGTTACTCTATAGCACTTTGTAGAAGATCAAAATCAATAATTAACCAAAGAGGAACCAATATGAACAGAAAGAACTAGAAAAGTACAAGTAATGCAAGGTTTTTACCTCTTCTATATTCCGTATCCAGTTCTTGATGTTTTCAAAGGACTTCTCATTGGTAATGTCAAACACTAACATGATGCCCTGCAGAGGTCATAGAGCAGAAGACATAAGAAAACACAGTAACCTAAGATCAGTGCTGTCATCGCGTACTTCTTGAATCTATCTGATCCACAGAAACAGAGCTGAGAATCAACTCTAATGAAAATATGCAGCTCATGTAACCACTGTGAGATAACCACTTGTTATTAATTAGTACTATGTCAATAAAACGAAACTGAGATGAAACATCGTCGACCGGTGATGAATCATGTTGTGTTGGAGCAAAGTAAAAGGACTTTGATCAAAGGTAAGAAGGTCCAATTAGGTTTACAAATACAAGCATACTAACTGTATGCTTGTAGGAGGGACTAGCAAAAACTGCCAAGGTGCTGTAGTGAGCACACCTGATTTCTCAGGTGTACATGGCATTAACAACAATGTGGGGTGTGGTTCTAGTAGAGGTTTATGCTGCAGTACATACATCATTTCACCTACTCCATTCCCAGAGATTATCTCAGCTAATGTATCATCTGAAAGGCTAACGATGCAACTTACCATGGCTCCTCTGTAGTAGGCTGTTGTGATAGTCCTGAACCTCTCCTGTCCTGCTGTATCCCTACACAGAAGATACATCTGTTAACTGTCCTCACAGAACACATTAAGGGTATAACAGCTTTTTTAGAGATTTTTTTAAAAGCATACAAAATAGGGAGCAGGACCAAGTTTCCGAGTGTTCCATACAAGTGTTGGTGACTTTCCTCGCTTGACACAATCCTATTCTGGTCAGTTACAGTAGTAGATACTGTCCAGCAGTTATACAATAACTTGTTCAGCTAACACCAACAATGTGAGGTCATTATCGTTTGTGACGCTAGGTACCCAAGCCAAGGCTGTGTGGTATTTTGCTTTTGAATTTATCTCAAGTCTTAGGAATAGGGGGACAAAGAAAATAATTCTAAGAATATCAAGTACTTTTTGTCTTTCTCTAAAATATACAGGATTAGATTTAGGGTAAGACTTAACATTAACCCCAAGAAGGGTTAGACCAATGGTGGCCAGACCAAATGTGGGGAGTACAAAGAGTCTGTTTGATTGGGAACTTTCCATCTGTAAGTTAATAAATACACACAGAAAATACAGGCATGGCAGTGATCATGTAGATAAGTAAATACAAGTAAATACCTGTTTTTAACGATAACATTGTTATGAAACATTCTTTCTGATTTAAATAATTTAAATAATAAATTTCTAATTTAAATTAGTTTGTGTTGCTGTTAAATTGCATTGCATCCTACTGAAATGCTTCTTCATCAGAAATGCTTCTCATTTTAGAACAATTATTCTAAACAGTAAAGAGTGCAGGCATGCTGAATTATGCTGCTGACTTTCAGTTGGAAGGCAGCTTAATATCACTGTCATCCATCACCAAACCCTGTCAGATGAAGACAATTTATGGACTTGTCTATCTTACCATATCTGTAGCTTGATCTTCTTTCCATCTAATTCTATTGTTCTGATTTTGAAGTCAATACCTGAAGAAAATAAAAGTCACATCAATTGTCTTTTAGAAGCACCACAAACTTTGCCTGACCACCCCACAGACAGTAACAATATCTGTTTTTAATGCACGAGATAATTCACACTTTTGTAACGTTGGCAGCATGAGTGCGAAGTACAGGGCAGTCTGTCATAAGGGAAATGACAGTGCCAACTATCACTGTTAGCTTTGAAGCATGCTAGCTCAGTTTACCCCTGTTAAAGTATTTATTACGATAAAAATGTCAGGTGGGGTGCACTCTCATGGAAATCACATATATTTGAGGTTGCCAAATATTCAGGCCGGTTACAACGTCTGTGAGGTTTCTGGAAAGCCCCTCTAACTAGCCGGTTGAAAGCTTCCTGACTAGCCTGTAGTACAATATGAATGCTAGCCAGAAAAGTTAGCAGAATTAGCCTGTCGGGATGGGCTACTCCTATGTCTCTTTTCGTCCAAAACCACACCGATAATTCGGCTTTTACCCACCTATCGTGGAGATAAACGTTGAGTTGAAGGCATCTTCTGAAAATCTGAAAAGCACGCAGGTCTTCCCAACGCCGGAATCGCCGATTAAAAGTAGTTTAAACAAGTAATCGTAAGTCTTCGCCATGTTATTAGTTAGCTTACTACTGCGGATATCCCGCCCGTCGCGTACAGGGAGGCGTCACTTCCTGCGAGTTTCTTTTGGACAAATCAAACGTCACTCCCCACTGTCGTCGTGGCTGCTCTCCCGAGGGGGTTTGCTCGTTTTGATGCCTGTGTCCACCCGGGAGAGTGTTGTTAATTAATCGCTTAACTAACCACTGCTCGTAAGAACACAATACTAAGCCGTTGGTTATGTGTAGTCCGAAGGAAACTGGGAACTGCACACAATTGTTTAACCCTGAGAGTTTCTAAGAGTTTTCTACTGTAGCTTTTAATTTATTGTTGCTTCTTATCTTTTTTTTATTTATTTTTTTTACAACAGGTGTTTTTAAGACCTGTTTAGATTTTGTTTTAAAAAATAAATAATTAAAAGGCTAAATTAAAGCAGACCTTTTCCAGTACACTTTCCATTCTCTTACAGCTGTGCAGTTTGTCTGTTAAACACGTAGTGTGCATTCAGCACGGACCTACTTAGGCCCCTCCCTTACACGAAGACTCCGCCTACTCGATTCTTATAACTCAGACCTACACCAAACTACAGGTGGATTTAGTGACGAGCATAGCGGGCTTAGTTTGCTATATCATTTATTTACATTTGACGAGAAAACCGGACGATCTGAGCAAAAATGTCTGTAAGTGAAAATCTTATTATAATTTTTAGATTTGACTGTTTTTGTTAGAAATATTAGAAAGTAGAACAGTTCTGACTGACAGAAAGATGCTTTAATAGTATTTTGTGAACTAAGAAATACAACATTGTACTGAATTTTAAAAAGAGTAGCAATAAAGTGAGTAATATTTTTTTTAACTCTTGTAATATTGAACTTGTAGCAACATGTTATATACTGTTATCTGCCCATTATTCTTGTACTGTACGAATGATGCTTGGGCTTGTCTGGACATGTTGCTCCTCTAACTAGCAATTCATTCTTCAGACTGTAGGGGGCATACGGCTATAAAACATATTGCGGTACACCTCTTAAGACAATCCTGTCTTCTTCTTTCACCTCAGCGGATCATCTGTCTTCATCTCACCCTATCCCCATCATCTTCCACTGTCACCTTTATCCAGTATATCCAATATTCAGCCTCTTCTCTAATTTCCAAACCAGTTAACCTGAGCTGTACAAATTCCTGTCAGCTATGCCTCCTTTCGTTTTGTTAGTGCTGTCTCCAAACCATACATCACAGCAGTTTTACCATGATCTTGTAAATAATCATTTTCATATTCTTATCCCTCCATTAACCCCATCCTGTCAGTAGCAGAACAATTGAATAGTTCATGTTTAAAAAAAAAAATGCTCTGCCTTTTCTTGCAGCTGGCTAAGGATCTGATGCACCAAAGTTTTGCCGAGGAGAGGAGGCAGCATAAGAAGAAGAGGCTGGTGCAGAATCCAAACTCTTACTTCATGGATGTTAAATGCATGGGTAGGAATTTTGGCTCATGGTGCAAAGTTTTAGGATTTATTTTTAGTTATGTGTGGCAAGCTCTAAGTGATCTGCAAATGCTCATCAGGGTGTTACAGGATCACCACCATCTTCAGCCATGCCCAGACAGTGGTGCCCTGTGCAGGCTGCTCTATAATCCTTTGTAGGCCACGAGGGGGGAAATGCAGACTGACAGCAGGTAAGTACAATGCCAAAAACAGTAGCTTTGAATAAGATTCTCCTAATTTGCTTGCAAGACCTTGCTGAAATGTTTGACATTTCTCCCTCTAGGCTGCGCCTTCAGAAAGAAACAGACATGAACAGTAACGAACCTGGAACCATGCAGCAGAAATGCCCAAGGATAATCGAGGCTGAGCGATGCCATGTTGCAAATCCTCAGCAAATAGAGAAATTGCCTCTATTTATCTAAATGAGAACGATTTTACCCCCGTGTGGGGCTGAATGAGACAGAATCATCTGAATGCATGTACACTCCAAAGCAGATTGACATAATGAAGCACTTTCCTGTAAAGACATTGTCATTACTTCTTCTGCATGAGTAAAATGCAACAATCAAATTTGCAAAAAACTTCAGACAAGTCATGATTTCTGTAAAACATTTTAATAGGTTGACATGGGTGGGGTGGGGGTGGGTGAATGAAGTATTTCATAACAGTCTCAACCAAATGTGAGGCACTCTCAGTGGCTCTGACATGAGATGAAACCACGATGACCATCACAAAAAAAATAAAAACATTTCATGAATTGTCTGTGTTGTGTGTGTTCTTTGGTTTTGAGAGTTCCTCTGGCAAAAAGGAGTGGTGTAAATGAAACAAAACCCAAGGAAAAAAAAATACAACTTCTCACATTACCTAACATTATTCTACTATATACAATAAGTTTCCATGGTTGATAAAACTTGACTGAGCTTCCAGTGGTTTGGGGTTTAGCTCACTCATATTGTAAATACTGGCTACACAATGGCATATTGTTGGTAATGATGCATTAGGTATCAGTGGTCAGGTCAAGCATTTAAGTGTTCAGAACGTCCGCATCAGGTTCAACACCTTGGCCAAAGAGGCATTACGTTATAATTAAATGTAAAGAAGTCTTAATCACTGAGCCTTGTTATCAGGTCATCTGTTCACGTGACTGTTGTGCTGTTCTAACACAAAAAGAGACTGAGACGAGCACAGATCTGTCAAATATCTGTTACTTTGCAGCCACTGGAGATAAAATGGAATAATAATAAGAAAAAAAAATGTTGACTAACTTCAAATTACCACTAGGTGGCGCTTAAAAGCCACACAAGACTGAGCAAACCCCTATGCCATATGTAGCCTATGTATTAAAAATAATCAGAAGTGTAATGTATGTGCACATAATGTGTAAAATTAAGTCTGTTTAAGTGGTTGAGTGACCAAATCTGAGGTTTCTTTGGACAAATTTAGTGCCAGTTCTTTGTAAGTGGTCAAAAACGAATTTCTACAAGAACATCTGTAGGTTTAAAAAAAATAAAGTAGCAGTGGATTCAAAAAATCTTTATTAAAAAAAAAAATTGTGCTTGAAAAAAAAAAAAAAAAAAGGGGACAAGCATTAAGTTAATCCCCCTTTAGGTGGGGAATAAAGATTTTACAGCTCGAAAGGCGGAATGGAGTCGAACGTTTAATGGAATGTTAATGACGACCTCATCCTCTCCAGCTTCCTCTGTGTGTGTTTATAAGCTGTTCAGCTCCTGCAGGGTCTGGTCCAGGACTTGGTGCATGCCCAGATTCTCCTCTTTGGCATGTGATAGTTTCTCTGGGGAGAAGAAGAAGAAATATGACACGGTGAACCCTCAATCACCAGTTAGCAGTGCTCGCTCATTTCATGCCACTGTAATCTCTTCGTGAGGTTTGTCACACAGCACCCCTTTTTTTAAAGACTGCACAAAGGTCGGTGTTACTGGGCAGATGTTTTGCATAACTGGTTTGGTTAAGTTGTGCCACATGCAAAAAATAAAAATCAACCACTACAGAGTACCTTTCATGCATAAACTGCTGGAAGACTGTTAGTGGGATCATACAGGATGGACTTTTTAAAGGACTCGTTTGCTGCACAGTGAAGTCATTCGTATATCCCACCTTGTGGAAATGTCATTAAGATCTATGCATACTTTATGGACATACAAATCAGAAACCACCAAAGCGTGTAGATTAAAACCCAGGTGACTGCAAACTATTAATCCACACTAAAACCAGAAATGCTCACCTTTGTAAAACTGATATTCAGATGAATGCGTAGAGTAACAACTAATCATAAAATACACTGTTAATAACCTAATAAGAAAATCATAATAACCTATATAGTTAGCTGAGACTTTGCATCAAACAGTTCATAATTTCCTTACACACTGGCAACAAACAAACAAAAAACAACAGACAAAAGCTGCAAACTAGGAAAGAAAACGAGCTTTAATGAATTATGTTTTGCAGAGTAAGATGAGCAGAGGCACATACGATCAGAGGAGATGAACATTTAGAGGCACAGCAGACAGAGAGAAAGAGCGAAACATGTCTCTACAGAGATGTCATGTCATTGAGGGCATGGTCCAGCTCCTCGCTAATGGCCTTGTACTTCAGCTTCTGAGCATACAATTCATCTGGACGCCAGAGGTCGACAAGAAGCAGAGGCAGGTGCCAACGACAGCAGCGACACAAGCAAGCCGAAAGCAGGACGAGAGCGAGAGACAGATGGAGGCAAAGAGCAGAGGGAGAAAGGAAGAGACAAAAAAATAGGTCAGCCTTTTTAAAGATGCAGAAATGCTTGGAAGAAAGAATGATGAATACCTAATTATGCTCAAAGCTCTTCACGTTTGTTTTTTGTTGCTGGGGGAGCTTTGAGCATTTAAGACTTTTGTGAAAGTCTCATAAAACTGATCCAATAAATCCATGAACTCAGCTGCCTGTGGTTCAACAACTAAACGATCCTGACCTAAAAAAAAAATATGAGCACATTCTGTCCTCTTTGCTGCCGCTGCAGCTTCGTGGCTGACATGGAATACTTGTCCTTCAGTAACAAGGGTCTTTTATTAGCCTGTCTTAGTGAAATAGTTTCCATACATTTGGTTCCTGTGGAAAATCCTCTTTTCCACAGGAAAAAAATTCCAGTCATGCTGAAATAGGACACCTCTTCTAGAACTCAGGCCAAAACTCAGGTAAGTGATTTTGCAACTGTGTATGAAGATGTGCTCGTAGTTCATCAGCAAATAAATCACCATTTAATGAACCTGAACGCATCTTTGCAGGTTCACTTAAAGCTAGCAGACAAAATGATTTGGGCTCTGGGTGGCTGTGGCTACAATGTAGCTTGCCATCACCAGTGTGTGAATGTGTGTGTGAATGGGTGGACGACTGGATATGTAAAGCGCTTTGGGGTCCTTAGGGACTAGTAAAGCGCTATATAAATACAGGCCATTTACGATTTACATGTTCTGTTAAAAAAAAGAAAAAGATTTTGGGCCACAGATGCTGCAAATCCCCCCAAAACCTCAATATGAATGTGACTCTCGTACCTTCCAGGTCATCGATGCTCTTTTCCAGTTTGGCAACTGTCCTCTCGGCAAACTCTGCACGGGTTTCAGCCTGGGAGGAATTCAGACAAAGCATATCAAAACAAACTGATGAGCGCCAACAAACACATCCATCATGAAAGACTGCAACAGGAGAGCTTTTCAGCCAGCCTTGCTAAGCTTATGGAAATGTCACATTTAACATTTTAGTGATGGGGGGGAAAATGCTACAAATGTCTCTGAATGACTGGATTATTCTCACTATTATAATTTTATTCTTAATTCTGTGAAAACACCATCATCTCACCTCCTTCAGTTTGTCAGTCAGAACTTTGATCTCCTCTTCGTACTTGTCTTCTTTTTCTGAGTACTGGTGACAGACGGAGAGGCAAAGAAACAGCATTAGCTCACACTTAGCTTTCAGCAGCAAACGTGCACACAATGGGAGCACAAAACGGCACCATCCCAGGATTATTATTGCTTTGAGAGCTCATGGCGCCACTCCCTCGCTGGCACGTAACAGGAAAGGTGTTGGCTTGTCCTGGGAACAAGTTCTGCTGTTACGCTAACCACTGCAGGTCGGTTTCAAAGCCAAGCCATGCCATATTTGCTAAAGAAAAGTTGTCATGAGGTAAACCTGGCATGAGGTAAACCTGGCATGCCGTTGCACTGCATGCCTGTGCACGGGCGGGAATGAAGCAGACACATTTCTGAGTGCGGCAGGTTTCTACTGGCTGCTTATATACACACACCTGAAACACCTTACGTAGCCAGTAACACCACTCATACACACATGAAAAAGAAAAAAAAAGCCTCAGTGGCTAATTTGTCATGCGGTAGATAAGTTGGTGTGCAAACATATATTTAAACAGCTGCATATCAAAGGAGTTCAGGTGCCGAGCTCCCTTATATAATAGCTTCAGTGCAAAATAAATGGTTTTAAGGAGGGCCTGATGATACACAGTTATAATGGAGGTAGTATGAAACAGTCCTTTGCCATGTGGTCTCTCTCTCTCTCTCTGAGGACAGCTCACCCAAATTACGGTGCACCGAGCCATGAGTAAAGCCCTAATGATAGGATTCGTGTGTGCATGGTGCCAGACTTGGTGTTCAGTATATATATTTAGTTTTTCTGTTTGTGTTTGTGAAAGACAATGAAAGCAACTGCCTAAAGTTTTAGTTTGTTTTGTCATATTATTAGATTTTCACAAATCACATTGATGCATTTTGACAGGAAAACTTTTTTTCCTCCTTTACTGGATAAAATCAGATTTTTTTTCTATATTTGGAAGATTCTTGTTTGGAAAAACATCACCAATCTCCAGAAAGCCAAAGCAGAATTATTACTTCTTAAAGTGTCAATGCATTTCGTCTTGTACCTTCTCAGACTGGGCTTCTAAGGACTTCAGGTTGTTGGTCACATTTTTCAGCTCCTCCTCTAGGTCACTGGCTTTACTGTAAGGAGAATCCCACACATACTTTGTTTTCATCTGCGAGCCGCACAAGAGACCATGCATCTGTATGTGAGTCAACGGATTTATACATTTGTGCGCTTATTGCATTTACCATTCTGAGAGCTCGGCCCTCTCCTCAGCTCTCTCCAGCTCGCCCTCCAAGATCACCAGTTTACGAGCCACCTGAGAAAGAAAAAGAGAAATATTTTAAACTCAAAAAACTAAGAGGCTATTAACGATCTGAATAAGGGAATTTCTCTCTTGCACTTAAGCCGTCACTGTCAGAATCACCTCCTCGTATTTGCGGTCGGCCTCCTCTGCGATGTGTTTGGCCTCCTTCAGCTGCATCTCCTGAATCTCCATCTTCTCCTCATCCTTCATCGCTCGGTTCTCAATCACCTTCATTCCTCTGGGATGACAGGACACAGCGTGAGGAGAGGACAGACTTTCTTTTGTGAAAGTCAGGTGAACTAGATAACACATGTTCTCCCGCGCAAGGCAGACTTTTTCTCCACTTGTGTCTAATGCGAATAAGAAACTGACCTCTCGCTCTCATCTGCAGCCTTCTCTGCCTCCTCCAGTTTCTGCAGCGCTGTGGCCAGTCTCTCCTGGGCACGGTCCAGCTCCTCCTCCACCAGCTGGATCCTACGGTTAAGAGCTGCTACCTCACCCTCTGCCTGCAAAGGAAAAATAAATAAAAAATAGGAAGAACTTTAGTCATGCATTTATTCAACTTTAAGTCACCCGAAGTTGTCTGTCGTCCTCCACCATAAAACAGGAAGAGAAGGAAATGACACAATGACAGAAGTCGGGGGAAAGAACTTTTCACCCTGTTTTCAGCAATTGTTGCAACAAAAATCAGTGAATGTCCAAACCAACCAGAAGGACGTAATTTTAAAAGTAAAAGGGAATAAAAATTAACATCTTGTAGATTTAAGCAAGGCCTGTGTGGACAGGATATGGTGATGTCCTGTCTACACTTCCCTAACAACTACTGTTATCAGGAGGTTGAATCTCTGTCTTTTTTTGAACTTAAGTTCCTCATCCAACAAATTGATGCATCACTTTAAAACCAAACCACATCTATTATGAACAAAAGTCCAAAAATGAACTCAAGTGTTGCATATTTCACCACATGAAACACTTTTTTTTAAAGCTGTCAATGGAAGAGGAGCTATACAGTCACACAGTACAATGCCTACCCAGAACTCTGATAAAAATATTTAAATACAGCCACCTGAATATAATCATGGTGCTATGACGACAGGGAAATATTCACCCTTATCATTCATATCCTAATCCTCACTAACAAAGTGAATCCAAACAAAGGCTGCGAGTGAGTGAGTGAGTGAGTGAGTGAGGGGGAGACAGTGTAATCTACTCTGTGTGCTCTCTGGGGTCACTCGGGTTTCTCAAATCAAAATGTGACGGTTAAAATGTGAAATGGAGGCAGCTGGAGGTCGTTGGGAGATTCGTCCATAAAAGCAGGGCCCAACTCTAACCGTCTTTAATGAGAACATGCTGCATCTGGCTGGAAAGTGTAATTCCTTACAATGTAGCAGGACGTCTGAGCGAAACATTTAGACAAACTCAATTTCCGGTGATGCTCAAGCCACAACTGGGCAAAGGAGGGAGAACGAATGGGCTTCTGCTCGTCTGCCCTCGATAAACAAAAAGCCAGAAAGAGGAAAAAAGAAAGCAAACAGACAACTACACAAGAATTTCCTCTGTTGGTCGGGGAGTTTATCCAACAATCATCTCCTTGGGAGTTGCATTCAAAGTAAAAACTGACCTCAGTCTTAGCATAACACAAAGAACCTGCTGTTAAAATGAAAGTTCACAACCAGACCGATAAGTTGCTGAACCATTCACTGAAACCCGGAGTACTCACACAAGTTTATTATGTTTACAACCTCGCAGGCTGTATTCTCTGCTCTGATGAGGGCAGCAGTTAGTAGGTCAGTAAATCATTAGCCAGTTTTTCAGTCCAGCAATCGCTCTGATCAACCGTCAGTGTCTCCACCATTCAGCTTACAGGCAGAGGAGTCATTCTGCGCAGAAATTGGTGAATAAAAGTCACAAATAGAAAATGAGATGACTGATAAGAAGGACCAATGCAAAGAAAAGAAAAAACAGAGAGCTTAAATATACTGAGACTTCCATTCTGTCATAGACTCGATATGTTCAGGAAATCAAAGCATGATGGCACAGGCTTCGTTCTCATTTTTAGTATTTTCTCCATCTTGCATCCATCTAATCTAATCTTGGCCTGGTGACCCGCCACTCCCACCGCCGGTCGTCTGTGTGTTTTTTTTTTTCCCACCCTCTTCTTCATCCTCTCCCAGGTCCTCCCCCTGCTGCACAGAAAGCTCACAGGGGAGGCCACCCATACGAGACAGGAAATGTCTGCCTAACTATCGCTGGCGTGTCTCAAAACCGCCGGCACTTGACAGACGTTGAAAACCGAACCGGACACAGAATGAATGAAAAATCATAAATCGCTCAGTACATCTTGAAATCTCATCAGCAGTGTCGCTCGCACAGGTCTGCATCCATCGACGCCACATCTGGCTGCCCAGAAACGTTACCTAGTATTCAACTGCAACCTGAAATAACAGATATTGGTACTTCCTGTGTCCTGAATGGAGCAATGTCCAGCACGCAAACAAACATGCTATTCATCTGTTTTAGGTCAGCTACGTTAGCGCACCAGCTGCTGTAATGTGCTTCCAGACACGCACACGCTCTGCAAACATGCAAACAGACACTCTTATTGCACCAATCTCTGCCTCTCTCAAACATACACACACACACACACACATAATTACCAGCTATCCAGTCTCCTACCCAGTAAACTGCGTTCAAGTATCAAAACAGACAAACATAAAAACCTCAGCTAACACCAGTATGGTGGCAGTGACAGAAATGTGTGCAACCTGGTGCCTTATCTGCCATCTGCTCATAGCAAAAAAGGCAGGGAGTGGGGGAGCCCCATACAGACAGAGACACCCTTGTGTCAGGTTTAAAAGGAAAAAAAAATGAATGTATTTACAGGTTATCTCATGCTTCTAATTGACTGAGCTGTGAACAAAGAAGAGCCTTTCCTGTAAATCCTGAATGCACAGTTTTAGCCACAGACTCTTCTGCAGCTTTAGAAAATCATTTAACCTTGGCCGGTGCAGCCACAAGCCCAGCAGCAAAAGCGGACTGAAAAGTATTCAGAGCCTTTGTGCGAACACGATGTCAAAACAATGTTACCATAAATGCCAAGAAACAAGAAGTAAGGTTAACGACGAGCTTTCACTACTCATCATATAGCAAATGAGGATCTTGAAAAAAGGTGACAGGAAGTACGCTGCCCAACATCCTTTCATTTCCTCCCTTTGATTGTTCTTTCTTTCACTGCTCCGTCTGTCTCTCTGGCCATGCCCCTTCCTTTAGCACCCACTTTTCATTCTTTGGCTGCCAGGGACGCACCCTGCCTTATATGGTAAAACAAACTATGGAGAATGTTTGTGGTGGAGTATCAGGAAGACTGAGGCAACAACCACGCAGACTTTAAAAGATACTGGGACACAAGTAGCTGCTCTGTTGTCACCGTAAGTTAATATGTCACCAGCTTTCTAAGTCAGGAATGGAGCTTTACTGCTCAGTGCAACCAGCAGGCTGTGTGGCTATTAGAGCCATAAGATTCCTAAAGCTTTAGCTCAACATTTCAGGAACTAAATTCTAGTGTGAGATTTAAAAAAAATAAAAATAAAAACCACTGTTAACAGTCTCAAAACACAAAACTTTGGGCTGACAAAATAGTTCCCAGCTACAGTGGAGACTATGGATAAGCTGCGGATTTAAAGAGCCTAACTGCCATCATTCCCAGCCAATAAATAGTGTTAATTAGTGAGCTTAGATGGGCCGATTTCAGCAGATTACACTGACTGACTGCCATAGTTTCATTTTATTGTGCAGCAAGAAAGCAGTGCAAGATGTTCCAAGACATTAAGCTACCTTTTTAACAGACACTGCATTAGTAAGTGGCACAGACTACGGTACTACTGATGGCATGGAGTGATTCATCTGTCTTAGTTGAAGTTAGAGCACTCGAAGTGAGGCTGCAGACTGCTGGGAGTGACTTAAGAAATACCTGAGTGTATTACATATGTTAGAGACAGCATCAAGGACAAGTGAAAGAGGAATCTAATTACTGGCTGATTTCAGGGCAGTGGGCTAATGAGCGGCACAATGCTGTTGGGGTTCAGTGCAAGTTATTCCTGACTGCCTGCTGCTCTTAAAGTTACTCTGTGTTGGTTCGTGACAGAAAGAAAGTGTGTAATCATTTCCCACAAAGATCTGGCATGCAAAGAAAGCTGCATAAAGTATAAGCCAGTCTGTCATGAAGTATGTAAAAGACGGTTGTTAAACATTCAGACAAGCATCACAATGAGCTCCTTCAGCGCTAAACAATTTGTCGCCATTTAAAAGCATGTACTCAGACTTTTAGGAGGATCTCGACTCTGGTCTGAGTCTTCAGCTCAGTGTGTCTAATCCTAACCAGAGGCTGATTGCAACCCATTTGTGAACCGCACCACCAGGAATCCACAAACCATAAGAAAAACTAAATTTTTCCAGCGTTGATGCAATCTAACTTTCCAGATAAATATTAACAGGGTGATTTTTACCTGCAGGTCAAATATGAATCCCGGTAATCAGAGTTTCCTTCAGGTTACCATTTCCACTCTGCATTCACAAGCAAACAGACTCGCTGAAGTGACTCACTTTCATGGACTCTAAAAGCAGTTCAAACACAACTTGGTGCTGTATACATGCTATTTAACGACATTACAGCAAATTCGCCTGTGCTAGGACTAACCGAACAAATATAACCCACTCCTCGTTTGAATGAGAACCCTCAGCCTTGGCCTGCATAATCAGCAAAGCCACAAGCCACTTACATGGGAGTGTTCCCCAGGATGCCAGCGACTGCCAAAAAGTATCAACATGTGGCAGTTATATTTGGAAAGTTGAGCTATTCCCAGGGAGAAAGTCCAAAGAAAACAGTGAAATCAGGAAGTAATTCTTTCCACAGAATCTGCTGGAGACTCCTAGAGGCCCAGCAGAAAGCCTTAGCTGACCGCACAAAGCAACAAACGAACACCTTTAGCTCAGCAGATGAGTGTGGGGACGTCGTTTTTCACGATAAGCATTTTTTTGAATGGCTTCCTGCAATTTACTCTCGATATGAGATGCAAGTAAACAAATACAGTTGCCATAAGCGTAGGATGCAACTTCAGTGTGTCTAATTAAATGTTGTAGTGCAAAAAAAGACTGCAGACTTCTGCTCTACATGGAGAGAATAGTGTTAGTAACTATAAGAACATAACAGGACACTAAAGATGAAGTGGCACATCAATGTAGAAACACCAACTTCACTGCGCACAGTAATCTTCCTGTTGATCAGGGCTGGAGCCAGGGGACAGGAAGTGTTGGGAATAGAAGCGCAGGAAGTGCTGGACCAGGGTCGGCAGCCGACATCCTGGGAGGGTCAGTCGGAGGGAGGGCGTGCGTGGGGATTCCTCAGTAAGAATTCCACTTCCCTTTTTATATTTATTTCTGTATTTCAACTTGCATGTTGTGAAACACTGATGCTCACCATGGCAACTGTAAGTTGTCCTCACAACAGCCTCAATTTCAGAAAAGGAAGCAGATATTTTTTCCCCGTCTCTTTTTCTTATTTTGGTCGTGACTGATTGTTTAAACTAATCGTGTCATTATTAAGTGTCTGACAGAAGGAGAAGCACTAAAATTTGCTTCCATGTTCCAAAAACAACTCATCTGCTTCATCTGTGCTCTTTACAGGACTCCGAACACAGTCAAAACGATCACCTCTGACCCGACTCTGCTGCGAAAACTGAACGAATTCATGTAGAGAAATAGTGGCTTTAAACAAAAAGCATCACAAGCCTTTGACTACAACCTTAAATCATTACAGAGAAGCGTCAAAACCACAATAACATGAAGCAATTTTCTTTATCAGCGAGAGACGTAGCCAACGTTTTTGTACTCCCTCACACATTTTTAAAGAATGATTCATTACACGCGGCAAGGTTCTTGTTTTGATCTCCCCGCACTCAGAAGGATTTTCTGTGCCAAGGAATAACTCCAGGTTGTCCTAATTATTCACACATGGGACCACACCAGCCTCGCCACACAGTTGCACCACTCTGTTCGACTTTGAATGGAGGGACATGTGTGACATCAAACTGCTTGTGCACGTTAATCCTGACAGGAATGAATTTTTTTTTTTTTAAATGCAGCATCCACTCTAAAGATAAGAGTTTAACCACACCCTCCCATTTCAGTGTAAACACACTATACAAGACATACTTATAAGTACTGGTCAACAACTATAAGTCCACCTCTGAAACCTCCCAAACGGGACGCTGGTATGTAAGCTGATAATGAACGACACCATAAAAACACTGGTAACAGATTACTGGTTCATCAGTTTTGAAATGCTGGACCAAACTGACCAGCCAGTCTGTCTCATATGCAATAAAAAATTTTCTAACAATTAATTTCTTAAAAAAAACAACAACCCTTTCAGCTCTTCATTGATGTGAGACCACACATGCACCCTGACAGCAGATGTAGTTATACGAGGCATCCCCATATCATTCATTCATTCAGTTACCATTCCTGTGTCAGTGTTTTGAAGTTCATGCTGCAGTTTGCACAAACATTGAACAGAAACACTTGTAAAGTACACAAAGCACCCACTGAACAACCACAAACTGCAACACAAACAAACCAACTATGAAGCCAAACTTCTTAAACCGATACGGTATGCGAGTCCATACCAAAATAATTACCCACACGCCCATTGGCCAAATTAAAAAGGTGGCCTGTTACCTAATAGCCATCCTGTAACAAAGGGCTTTGCCTTGCAGCAGGCCCAACTCCTTTCATCAGTTCAGCTGCCATATCTTTACTGCCACACCTTCCCCTCCCACTCTCCTGAAGTCTTTCTCATTGTCCTATCATTAAAATAACTCCTATGCAAAAAGTATGGCACCGTGTGCCATAAAGCAGCACGTGAAACGAGTCAAAAACTGTTGCCTAACTGTGCTGCTACTAAGCGTTTCTCTCTCTCTCCCCTCCAGCCACTACCTTTTCTGCATGTGAAGCCATAAAACTCGGATGTGGGCACAGTCAAGAGACAGGCAGGTGACAGACCCGCCAATTACTCAATATATGAGTCACATCTGACACATTGAAGGCAATGGTTAAAGACGCTCAATTTGTGGAACTTTAGCAATGACTAATTTCAGCCCAAGCTGAAATTAGCCCAAACTAATTTCAGCTTAGTTTGGGCTAATTTCAAATAACCCAAATTTTACAGTTTAATGTAAAGAGGTGTGGAAAACAACTTTCAGTTGTTTCATTGTTCAACTTCACCAATTTACAGTTTTATAATAAAAAACTTAAAGGTGATCTCAACTGTTACTGACTGTTGATTGACTGATCAATGAAGCAGCTGATCTTTTGCTTCTAGCTGAAAACAGCAACATTTTTAGAGCTACTCCTTTGTGTCCCTAATAACAGAGGAGGCACTCTTTAACTGTGCCCTGTATTTTCCGATCATCTGTGGAGGCCCGAGGGTCAGCCCTTCAACCAGACAGCTGCCGAGGGAAAACAGCCACCCTTGCCGAAGTGCCTTTGAGCAAATCAGAGCGTTAAAAAGTGAATTCCATTGAAATTCCATCAAAACATTGTCCCATTAACCCGCAAACCAAATGGAATCTGACTGAAAATATAGTCACAATTATGACACAATTAACACAAGAATTGTTTGACTTTAAAAGAAATAAACTGGTCAGGCTAATAGATTCGCCACAATTTGCACAATCACTTCAACGCTGTCTACGTGGTCTAATCACTGTAGTTTCACAGCGGCCTTCAAGTCACACGGAGCATGCGCGAAGAGCTGTAGGAATCCAAACTTTTTTTTCGTTGCAGACCAACGCCTTGCATTGTGGCACATTCACGCCCGCCACCAGTGAATCAATGACATGAGACTAACAAGACTTTCTAGAGCCCGAGAGGCGAATACGAACAATTCAGTCCGTGTTTAATGATTATAATACATGGGAAATGGCGACAATAGAAAAAGATAGAACAATAGAGGAGTTGATTGTCTCACTTTTTCCCGGAGCTCCCGTTCACTGTCCAGCTCTCTCTGTAGGACCTGAGCCCGATCTTCTGCGTCGTCGGCCTGCTGCTGCAAACACTGAATCTTTCTCTTCACAGCATCCAGAGAGTTCACACCTGCCATTGTTTACTGTTTCCTTACTTAACTTAAGACTAAACGTAAAAAAATAAAACAGTTATGACTATGTATATGTTGTGCAAAAACGAGGCCACTGATTCCTGCTTATTTGGTCTATTCAGAGTAGTTGAGTAACAGAAAAATAAGACTTTTGTTCGTTGATTTAAAAAAAAAAAAAAAAAGAAAGGAAAAACGAGAAAAATAGGCGTGAGTCCGGAGATAAAGTATGAGGAATGTAAAGGAGTCACTCAAGTGCAGCAAAAAGTTATATAACTAGGAAGCGTGAGTGTCCAGGTGTTCCCCGAGTGTTTCTTCTGGATTGTAGGAATGAAAAGTTCATGAGCGGCGCAGAAAGTGGTCCTCGGGAATGTAGGTAGCCGTTTTGGTCCGGACTCAGCTTCAGTGAGAGTTTGAGGAGCATACAGAATAAGCTGCGCGGTGAGAAGAGCGCCAGACTGTGGCGGAGGAGGAGAGTGAGTGATTGGGTCGATGACGCCGAAGAGGGCGGGGCTTGAGAGTGAGCGAGCGTGTGTAAAAAGCTGATCCCTGTGACTGATGTCAGCACTGCTGCGAGACTTTGAAAAGAAAAAGGAGAGCCAGGATGAATTACTTTCAGTCATTGTGAAGGCGCAGTGTCCATTGTTTAGTTGTCTCACACAAACTTGATGTGACAGTTACATTTCCCCTGAGTTTGTACTGCCTCCAGTGAAGTGTGAATAATTTGAGTATTTCCTCTTTTAAAAAAACCCACACAATTATATTTCATTCTGTCATCGTGGACTACTGGTTAAAGTGCCACTCTGCATATACTGTTCTAACTTCATGGTGGCAATCCAAATCTAAGCAGCAGCGATTAATGTGTTTTGGATGGCAACAGGTTATTTAACCTTAAACGACCACGTGGTCACAGAGAAGCTGTTGCTCCATTTCAGAGGGGTCAAACAACTGGCCTGCATCAAGCAACAGCTAAGGAGAATGATTAAAACTAGTGAGGAAGAAACACTTATCAGTGAGGCTCAATGGAAAAAATAAAGGCTTGTGTTTGCTATGGGGCATAAAGATAGGACAAAGGTCACGTGGTCTGATGAGTCCAGATTTGTCTTCTTCCAGAATGATCAGTGGATCAGGCAGATAAAGTGATGCATCCACATGCATCTACTGTACAAGCCTGTGGGGGCAACACTAATGATCCGAGGCAGCTTTACCTGACCGGATCCAGGTTCAGTTAACATGTCCCCCAAAAACTGAGGTCACCTGACTACCTGAATACACTGAATGACCCGGACTTTCTATCAATTGATTTTTTTTCTTCTCTGATGGCACATGCATATTTCAAAATGGCATGCTAGGGTTAGTTGGGCTCAGACTGTGCAAGTATCCTTATTATTCTTGACATGAATATAGAGCAGGGGTAGACAACTCCAGGCCTCGAGTGCTGGTGTCCTGCAGGTTTTAGATATCACCCTGGGTCAGCACACCTGAATCAAATGATTAGTTCGTTACCAGGCCTCTGGAGGACTTCATGAGATTTTGAGGAGGTAATTTAGCAATTTGAATCAGCTGTGTTGGATCAAGGACACATCTAAAACCTGCAGGACACCGGCACTCGAGGCCTGGAGTTGCCTACCCTGATGTAGAGCAAGGGGCAACCTCTAGAGGTGAAGCTAGCAGTAAAGTACCAAAAACGGCAATACCTTAAATTGCCACTTGAGGCTTGCTAAAAGCAGGTAAATTTAATTGGCTCAAATGTTCAAATACTAAACTTCACTGCAGAAATAAGCATGTTTAAAGCCAGATACTAACGCGGGTTTTTTTTTTTGTTTGTTTTTTCCTTTTATGACCCATTTTAATTAACTAAAGTGATGCACAACTAGGCCCATGGTCACACTGAGCAAACATATGCCAGCTAGGTTGCTATACTCTGCTAAATCCGATCTTACCTAATATGAGGAGGTCTCTGAAATAGACCTCTCGGCCATATTTGAGATGTTGGTGTGTTTTTCAGCAATTTTAATGCCGTAATCAGACAAATAATATGGCAGACTACAGATACATGCAGCTAACCCAGGTTGCTACTGTTAGCTGATAACCTATCTCTAGATCTTCTCGTCCATATACGGTCACTTCAAGCTCTAAAAAAAGGGAAAAAATGGTGACACTTCTCACCAGGTCTGCACAAACCAACGGGTAAGGTCACGATGGCTATATCCATCTTTCATTTACAGCATCTGGTCTCAAGTGACCACTTGTGTAATAGAATGTCATGCCCCTGCACAATATGACAGTAAACACCTAGATTATTTCAGTGGGCAAAGACCAGAAATTGTGACTGGTGTGCTGGAATTTAAAAGAAGACGTCAGATTAAGTATTCCTTGGTGTGTTGCAGGCCATTTAAACAGCCCAAGATGATTAGTGAACCTCTAATATATTTCTAAATCCTTTTCAAAATTTTCATTATGTCGAATAAGACACCACCGGTGCCCAAAGGAGTACACACACAGTTTTTGCTGAGGACACGTGATTACTTGTATGCTGCTTAAAGAATGTGGCCATATGTGGCCCCGGCACCCTCCAGATGTAGTCAGTTATCTTGGGTTGACACCCACACTAACCAGTAACCTAAGCCACTAAGCCAAAAAGAAAAAAAGGGGATAGCTAATGTAGGAGTGCAAAAAAGTGCTGCTGGTTCCAAAAACAAGACTCCATGTTCAAATACCGAGCTTTCAGAGCATTAAGAAACATGTTTACAGCCTCATGCAAAAAAATAAGATTTCCCCATCTAATATCAACTCATGGGAGTCTAGTCTTTTTTGTAACATCCTCATGGGTACTGGAGTTAGGGGTGTAACTTCTTTGATAGACATGCATCCAGACACAGGCATCTCTAGCTGATATCTCTGGTTGGCCTCACATTCACTAACTGCAGTCACTGAGCTCGACCCCTCCACTGTGTTTATGCTGTTGGTGCCATTTGGTGTATTATATTACAACTAACTTGTGCTTACAGTATTTTATTACTTAGTTACCATTAATTAGCTGATATCTAGATTGTACAGAACAGTTTATGGACAGAAATTGATAGCCAAGCCTTAGCTGATAACTCAGCACTGCCCTTACATTAATGATGTGTGTGTGTATATATATATATATATATATATATATAATTCCAACTTCTGACCTCTCAGTAAACCCGCAACTCTCTAAATAGAAATGTGTTAGTGTTTGTCTTGAAGCAGAGAGCAAATACAGAATACATGAACCACTTCCCTGCTGACTGATGATGTGCATTGTGTGGGTGTAAATCAAATTTATTCTTCATTTTTCATGTTTCACTGCTTGCCCTGCCTGTGTTTACCCCTCATCGGCTCCTATTCACACGATCAGCCTGGGAGCTCGAATATGTCGGGCAGACGGGCAAGTAGGCCAGCAGATTTCAGCCGAGGCTCATCTCAGATTCAGTCCTGCTGTTCTCAACAAGAAGAACATGTCTCACAGTCAGTCTCATGTGTTGATTGAGCTGCTCTCTCTCTGATTTGGCCCTTGCACCAGAAAAGCTGGAAGCATTGATTTCATTAGACACAGGAGTGTGGGCCTTTCTGTTTGCCTTAGCTACATTCCTCACATACCAGAGCCCCCCCTGTCTGTTCTCTGCTCTCTCCGCCCGGCTGACCAGCTTTGCCCTAAAACTGTGACTGTTGCTGCTGTGATTGGTGTAATCAATGGCTGTACCAAGACCACATGCGCTAACTTTACTTTTCACTGCACTGTGTTTAAGTACTTAGATCTATAAGGATAGACTCTTCGTCTGGTGGCTTGAGCTAGCAATAAACAGTGATGACCTAAATATCAGCACGTCTGCTCTGGTGCCCTTTTTCATGAATCATAAACGGTTTGCTTGCAGGAGCTGCTGGCTCATTGCTCTGTTTTCCCAGTCGTTTTCAGGTTTCCAATTTTGGTCGGTGTGAATTCAGATGCGTAATGACTTGACTGCTTCCTCTAATAAGTGACATGTGGAGGGGAATTCATGGAAGTGGAGCAGAGCAGACTTCATAATTTGATGTCACTCTGTACTCTGTGGTAAATCTAAAAAAATGCCATAGTGGACATCTATTTTTTAACACAACTCGCACCGCTTGAGTTCTCTTTCCAAACACTACAGGACACCCAAGAGTGATAGCTACAGGTCAGGCTCTGGGTTTTCAAGGGGCCCACTTGACCCAGTTTATATGTGAGGCTTCTCAGAACCATCCTGAGTTTATTTAATCACTGCGTGAGGATAAACCAGCATGTCTCAGCCCCTAGGTCTATGTCTATATAGCAGGCACTTCCCTTCTCTTTGTGTTTAGTGCAACATCACATTTCCCTGGGATATCCTCCATGAGACTAAAACAATACCACATCTTAGTGGAAGGTGGGGGAGGTTTGTGCATGACTCTTCTCTCTCTGTGCTCACTTTGCTTCGTAATGCTGTGGTACTGCTTTCCCCTACTTTTTATTAAAATGCCATTTAACAGATAAACAGGTATACTGTAAACAGTATTGTATGTTTGTGATATATGTGATTCCCCCTTCCACCCATACAAACACACAGTAACGGACACAAGCAAGCAAACACACAGCTGTGCTGCATGAATCACCACTGACAGATATACAACCATGTGGTTTGTGGTGATGCCAATCTAAAATATGACCGCCTTTCCCAGATTGCAGCTGATTAGGCTCAGGAGAACTGCCAATTCCAATGTTCTGCTACATTTACTCAATTAACTGTTTCTGTCCACAAACAAGATCCATATAGGATTTCTCAGTGGTGGTTACATTTATTTACATCTTTACATGAGAAAAAGTAAATACTCCAGAGCCAAAAAATGTTGCCATTGCAAGTTTGAGTTTAGTTAAAGGGGAAGTCTGTTTACAGCTTTTGGTCCAGCTGTGTCTCCATCATTTGGCTCTGACCGCAAGACTGCGAGTTTGACAATAAAGTAATTTGGTGGTGTGAAGTTAGAAATAAAAAAAGCTTATCAGACTTCTTTCACCGCCTCCTTAGTCATGCCTGAAGTTTGTGGGTTAAGCTACCTGAAGCTACAGCTAGAGGTTGAAATGCATTGTTGGATATGTAGGCAGTGTGCTTCTTAACGAAGAATTAAAAAAACATAATAGCTTCCAAATGTTCAAATTAGTCAGCTTGGACATGAAATGCTATTAAACCTGCTAAGTCGTTAGAACAAAGTCTGTTTGATGTGGGACTGCACTGATTTCCACTGATGTAAGAACAGCCCAAGTAATAGTGCTGCATTCACAGCGAGTGAGTGGTCGTCTTGTTCCCTGTCTCTTGTAAGTGCAATGCAGTGAGCTTACAAGAGGCAGGTTATTGACTAATTATCTCCCCTTGTGTCCTAGATGTGCCCATAACTTGCACATTCATGTATCAAACTGACTTTTAAATGCTACATAATTTATTTAATTAAAGTCCAAAAGCATCATAAATACTTAAAATATTTAAAAATCCTTAAAGTGCCAAAAGTGAATTTAGGCATATAAACGGTTTTGTGTTGTTTGTTTTAATTTTAGTTATCACCTTTAGTAAATTGTATTAAAACATATGAAGTGGCACAAAATGAAAAACTCTTATATTTTTTGCATGTTTGTCCCTTTGCTATCATGATTGCAACATCTGCATGCAATTTGTTGTAAATGTCCCTCCTCATGTTTGTGTAACTGTAAATGTCAGAACATATGTCATGATGAGGCTTACAGTG
>NW_005187457.1:2187005-2188087 GCF_000239375.1 Pundamilia nyererei
GTGTGTGTGTGTGTGTGTGTGTGTGTGTGTGTGTGTGTGTGTGTGTGTGTGTGTGTGTGTGTTTGGGTGAAGGGATTATAGTTTAACCGTGTGCTCATCTTTCAGGAGTGGCTGCACAGGAATGTAACTGTCTCTGAAGTGCTCCAAATCGTTCACCGAGGATCAAAGCAAAGCCACAGCTGGTGCCGGCTTAGAAAGAGTCCAGCTGTGGAAGAATGGTCCCTAGTTTTCAGTAGTGCCACAGTAATGTGTGCATGCCAGAGTCAGATGAAACAAGTATTAACATCCTTTGTTCTTCTTTACGGGATTCAAGGATTCAGTGACTGTAATGGTCATGGTTATTTGGCAGTTTGATTTCTAGTTTAACTTTGAGTAAAGTGTCCTGAAAATGAAGTGACACCGAACCCTCCTGTGTGTGCGCGTGCCGTTCACTCACATCTGCAGCTTTCTTCTCAGACAGTTCCAGTTTCTCCTGAGCATCTTTCAGGCCCTCAGAGAATTTGTCCAGTTCATCCTCCGTCTGCTTCATCTTCTTCTGCAGATCCAGTAACTCCTCCTCCAGCTAAAACAAAGGATACTGTTAGTGCTGTTTTTTTCATTTTAACTCAGTTTAGCATGAAAACCTTAGATGAACTTCTATTCTATTCTAGTCTATTCTAGTGTAGTGTAGTCTGGCCTGGTGTTGTATTGGATTGGATTCTATTCTGGTCTGGCCTGGTCCATTCTAGTCTCTGTTTTTTTCTGTTCTTAGATTCGATTTGATTCGATTCAATTCTATTCTTGTATAGTGTGGTCTGGTCTGTTATGTTCTCTTGTGTTCTGTTCTATTCCATTCTGGTCTGGTCTATTCTAGTCTCTGTTCTGTTCGGTGATTTGGTATTCTATTCTATTCTATTCTATTCTGATGGAGTCTGGTGTGGTCGGTTCTTCTATTCTATTCTTTTCTATTCTATTCTGGTGTAGTCTTTTATATTGTATTCTGATGGAATCTGGTGTGGTCGGTTCTTCTATTCTATTCTTTTCTATTCTATTCTATTCTGGTGTAGTCTTTTCTATTCTATTCTATGGTGATGGAGTCTGGT
>NW_005187457.1:2188292-2202036 GCF_000239375.1 Pundamilia nyererei
TGGTGTAGTCTTTTCTATTCTATTCTGATGGAGTCTGGTATGGTCGGTTCTTCTATTCTATTCTATTCTATTCTATTCTATTTGCATTCATCTGAGCACTGAGACCATCATATTTATTCTCACAGATGAATGAACCTTTGCAAAGATATAATGATGAAACTTTTATCGAGTTAACAACTGCTGAGCAAAATGATGGTTGAAAGGAAGCCAAGTTAAGCAACTGATAAAGCTGCGGTGGCTAATTTGCAAGCAGAACTGTGTTTATGATGTTTGGAGAACATTTATTTAAATGGCATCACCCTCTCATGACAAGAACTCTGGTATGCGGTCTAATCTCTTTTCTCTTTCTCCCTTTTCTTCTCTCTCTCTCTCTCTCTCTCAGGGTTAGCTGTTCCCCCTAATCAGTGTTCCCCTCTGAGTCCATGAAGTACATCTGATAACCCTGCTGTGTCCCACACTGCCGTTCTCTTCTGGGCTCTAAAAATACAGCTGTTATCAGCGAGAACACACAGACGCCTGGAACCACAAGTTGTGTGTGTGTGTGTGTGTGTGCACGCATGCACGTGTGTCTAATCCTCCATTTGTGTGTCTATGCATGGCCATTTGCATGCTTATTAAGGGTCACACAGTCTCCATAATGGCTGTTCTTTTAAATAGGTCCTCTCTATAAAGCGGTTGAGGTGGACTTGTTTTCTTTCCCCAAAGACCAAATCCTGGTCCTGGGTGGTCTCATCACTTGTGTACCGGTGGTGCTGACCAGTTCAAGTGAAGAGAAGTTCAAACTACTGTTTTCCTGCAGATCTCCTTTAGTACAGCTTTGTTTAAAGAATAAAAAAGTAACGAGTGGAAACTGAAAGCAACGATTTGCACCTCATTTGATCCAAAGTCAGCAATTTAATAACTTCCAAACTTTCCTGGACCTGTGGTTGGATCATCTGTACTATGAGGCATTCCTCAGAAAAGAAAAAGAAAAAAAAAGTTAAACTACTTCCTAAAATATTTCCCAGCAAAGTAAACCAGTAAATTAACTGTGAAGAATGTAGAATAAATAAATGTAAGAACTGTTTACACACCGTGTCCTTGTAGGTATGTCTGGTATGGTTTGAATGTCGTGATTAGTTTAAGAACTGGATAGAAAGAAAAGTCTTCAGAGAAAAGCACATTTACTGGGTGTGGACATTTCTTTTTTCATGAAAAACTGTTTTGAAATAAATTTCGCTTCAGAAGTTACAACTAATCAGTAAATCTATAAGTAAACTATAAACTTAATCTATATATTTTTGCTTAACATACAGTTCTAGTTGCGTATTTCCAAAATCAGATCAATATCCCTAAAAAATATCTAAAATGTTTTCTATATGCGCTGGAATCCCTTGTGATCCATCTCTTTCTTGCTCTGTCTTTCCCACCTGCTTGCATTTGTCCTCTGCCGCCTTCTTGTCTGTCTCTGCCTGCTCGGCCCGGTCGATGGCATTCTCCTTGTCCAGTTTCAGCATTTGCATCTTCTTCTTGATGGCCTCCATGGTGGCTGCTCGGCTGGATTTTCTCCCTCTGAGATGTTCAAACGCACCGTTAAAAGTTTGGGCTCTCGCTGAGATGTAGGAGATTCAGCCTTGCTTGCAGTGCAGGAGAAAGCTCGAGCTGAACAAAGCTGCAGAGAAAGCGAGAAAGCAAGAGAGGCAGAGACAGAAAAGGAGAGACAGATGGAAGGAGACAGAAAGAGCTGTGAACAGAGATGGAGAGTCAAGCCCTATAAGGATGGTTATTTAAACTTCAACAGAACCTGCCTCCAGTCTCCACTCACCACCCCTATCGCCATCCTCCTCCCATGTTTCCCCCTCCCTCCCTACATCCATCACTTTTCTCCATCCTCTCACTCTGTCCATTCCTCTCTTCATTCAGCCACTCACCACTCTGCATCCACTCCATCCTTACTCCCTGGCTATCACTCTCTTAGACACACACTCCACCCTATCAAACCACCCATCCAAGCTCGCTCTCAGGAATGGTCTGGCTGCTCCGCTCTTCAGCCGTGGCCGATCTCCTTATTTGGGTTGCTATGTTTTCACAAAGAGACGGAGATCAGACGCGCAGGTCCTGTTTCCACATTTAACCCCCTGTCAATGGCTACAAGTCCTGCTGGCACACAGCACCTCGCACTCAAAGCCTTAGAGAGTGCGTATATAAGACAAACAGAGATAGACGGGCAAAGTAGAAGGAGACAGGTAGAAAGGAGACTATAGAAAGGAAGTTTCCATGATGTGATCGCTCTATTGTGACTTTTAAGCCATTTAAAGTGAGGGTGTTGGCTTTTCCCAATTCATTACTGTGTCAAGAAGACTAAAACAGAATAGAGGCATTGATGTGGTCTGAAAGGAGACATAAAGGAAACTCGTATGGAAGACAAATGCAAAGATACTTTTTTCGGAGATTAGTTTGTGCCACAGTAGTACAGGATAGTTTGATGATTCAGCCTTCACATGTTGCCTTTGTCAGAGTATCATAAAGCTGTTTTGGTTTTATAACTCTATGATAATTTCCCTGCTGCACATCTTCAAGTGTGATCATCTGCGTGACGATGGATTACGGCATGCTTTCTGAAACTTGAGCTCTGCATTCTGTGTACCTGAAACTTCAGTTTGATGACTGAGGGACGAAATCAGACTGAGAGATTGTGCAAAGAATGGAGACCAGTGTCCACATTCGCCTACACAGAGAGAGAAATATGCAGAAAGATGGATGGCCCTGAAGAGAAAAGACCTGCATGAGTTTGTATTTGCATGGACACATGCGCATATATTACCCAGGACTAGTTGGCTAATGTTAAACTAGTGGTTCACTAAGACTCGTTACACCAATAAAAGCTTTATTTTCATGTATTCTGTAGATTTGTTTTTAATTATTTTCTTCATATTTGTCTGAACGATCCTTTTCTGTTGGTGCTTGTAAGTTCGGGTCCTCTTTTGGGGCCTTTACTGTTTCTGTTACATCTGCTCTCTTTTCAGCACTATATATTTTGTTTTCTAAGTTATAGATCTTCCATAGGCGCTTGGACTGTATCAAAAATCAGGTATTTGACAATTTTCTCCAACTTAATAAAGAGAAGGTAGTGCTTGTGCCCTCAACAGATTTGTGGTAATGGAAACTCTAGGTCCTCCTTGACACTTTTGCAAAATCTTCTATCTGTCATGGCTTAATATTTGAGTCAGCCTTCCCCTTGGAGGCTCATGTTGACTCGCTCTTGCTTTTATCACTTTCAAGTTGCCAAGGTGAGTTCCTTCGTACCACGCTGTTAATTGGAAATTGTTATTCATGCCTTTATTTCATCAGAATGGACATGAGGGAATGTACAAAGAACTGGAAAGATTTGAGGGACAGATTTGTTTGATTTTAAAGGTGCTCTTTGTAAAATATCACAGCTAGACATCAGCAGATCGCAGATGTTGCAGTCAACTGAATTCTGTTTTCTGCCTCCTCTCAATTAAAGTGCAAAATCCTATCTATGGTGGCCACTGTAAGACAAACAACTCTGGCCACCTTTCATCTATAGTGAGTCATTTCCTTGTTCATCTCAGCAGGTTTCCAAGTCTATTTTCTCTGGAGACTTGAAAGGAGTCTGATATGAGCCGATGAGTCTGTGAAGCTCACTTGATGTTGTGGATATCCTGATTTTTTCTGTTGCTAAGCTCTGCTGTTTTTGCCACTGTTAGCTGCT
Source organism: Pundamilia nyererei (assembly GCF_000239375.1). Lineage (NCBI taxonomy): Eukaryota > Metazoa > Chordata > Actinopteri > Cichliformes > Cichlidae > Pundamilia > Pundamilia nyererei. Next base: position 2,192,008 of record NW_005187457.1, read on the forward strand.
AGCCAGCATTAGTGGGTCTTTCTATGAAGTGGATCTAAGGTTGATCAATAAATCAGTAAATACCAAGCTGCAACCTTCAAGGCTAAAAACAAATTCAAAGTTAAATTTCCTTTCAGTTTAGTTACATTTTATCTGATCTATATAGAACCAAATCATCCCAAAAGTTGCTTCAGTGTGGTTTATAACGAAAGGTCAAGACTCTAATAATAGAGAGATAGGAATTGCACTGGGAGACACTTAAAAGAAGTGGAGGATCTATCGGTTTTGTGAGGAAAGAAAAGATGAGAAGTGTGTTAGCCTAACTATTAGCCTACACGCTAACCTAGCATATTTTGGTTCCTGCAACTGGTCCGTCGGGTTATTGTCTCCCCAGAAACACTTTTGCTTTTGTAAATCTGTTATTCCTATTTCTGTTTTCGTTTTCATTTTTCCAATTTCCGTTGTGTTTTGTGTCCTTTTGCAGCGTTTTTCTGGTGTTTTCAGTTTCAGTCTGTTTGGCCTCTCAGGGCCACCATACAAAAAGCCCAATCTCCAGGGTTAAAAACAGTCCCCATTAGTCACAGTGGTTATGTCAATATTTTATGGATAATTTGTGGTAAAAAACTTAAAATTTAACTAAACATTAGAGTCTGAACTGAACACCTGAAGCCGGTCCAACTGGCTGGAACTGAATAATGTTGATATACAGATCCACTCAGAGACAAATTGTACTAGAGGTCTGTGTGACCAACTTGACAAATTCTCATCCAGCAGCTCATCTGTACAGAACAATTTTGTTCATTATAAGTTGTTGCTTAGCATCTGGCAACATTTCAAGGTGACTGCAGCTAAGAAGTGAACACAGCTGGAGCAGTTTAAAGTTGTGTGTTCTCCTGTCTAAAATTCATCTTGTCTAGATTACCTGTCGTGTGCTTCACCTTCATGTCATCTTGTTGTGAAGCGGTCAGTTTGCTTGTATTAGTGAAAGAGCAGAGTAGCTTTTCTTGACATTAGTTTAGGTCTCAGGACAAAGACTAAACCAGATTTATGTGAAGCCAGCTGGATTTCAAATCTCTGCTGCGTGTTTGCTGTCTTTAAAAAACTGAATTCTGGAGGACAATCATCTATAGAGATTAAATGACTCTCTACAGACATTCTATGTCAGGGTTTTTCAACATATGAGAATATTTTCTCTTAATAAAGAGCCTTTAAATTCATGTCTTAATTACAACAGTTACCAAGATAATCACATAAAACCTGAAAGCACTGACTCTGGACATCTATGCGTGTAAATACAGCAGCAGCAGAAGTTGCTCTGGTTTGAGAAGCAGCAGCTTTAAGTCTCTTACACATACTGTGTGAATGTAGCCCTGCTCCACCCGACTGCTCAGCCAGTAATTCAAGAGTATAATTTAGTGTCTTCAATATTTTCTCCCGATGTTCCAAGTATGCTTTCTCTTTCTGCAGCTTAGCCGCAGAAATGCTGCGGAGGGGCCCAGACTAAACATGAAGATATTTTGCAAATGCAAGCAGAGCAGCCAATGAAAATGAATGTTTTTTATCATTATTTTTGATGGAGAACAGAATACCGGAGAGGATAAAGCAGCCAAAAGGCAGGACTTTCTGCACTGGAGTTCCTAATGCAAAGCTAAACAAAACGGCATCTAAGCTATTGCACAACTGAACCTCCAGTCCCTTCAGCACGAGAGGTACTCTTTGTACATGTGCGTAAGTGAACTCCTGTGGCCTTGGGGTGGAAACAAAGCTCATGACTCTGCTAGACAGGACACCACCTGGACTCTGGTGATACGCACACACAGACACACATGCACAGATGGTGAGGCACATTCCCTTTGTAACTCAGAGTCTGTACGGGCGGAGGCATGTTTCCTGTATGACGACGAGGTTAAATGACATCAGAAGCCTCCCATCCACCTCTCCTAACCCACTCACACAGACACATACGTGCAGTTATTTAAAAAAATATTCTAATGACTTGCATTTTCTTGACTTGTGCTTTAACCATAACCATACTTTTAACCAACGTCAAATATAAACCTGCCCTAAACTGATTATTTACTTTGAGGGGGCTTAAAAAAAATTAATGCATGTCCCCATGTATAGATCCCCTCAAGGTGATTAGTACTTACACACTCTTTCTCCACAGGAATTTCAGAAATGTTTGACTCACAGCTAGCCAATCAGAATTGACCTGGCATGTCTCAACTTCTCTTTGCTTTGGGGTAAGTAAACACATCATTGTTACGGGCACCGATTAAGGTGAAATCGCAGACGCAGCTGCATGTTGTGACCTCATTTCACGTTTTAGTGTTTTACAAATTCTACCTTTGTTCGAACATCTTGAATTCAGAAGCTGCCCAACCCAAATGTCCTGATGAACGTGTTGCAATGAATGGAGTAAGTCTCAGTCAAGTCAATCAGCTTTTAAATTAATCCCAATTATTTCCAACGCCTTTGCAATAATACTTAAGCTCAGTAACTCTGTAATCACAGCACAATGAGTCACTGTGTAATGAAGAATTGTTGTCAGGTCACCTGGAGACTAAACCTGCCACTCAGGTTCAGGTGGTGAGCATAAGCGTGAAAATGACTGCTCATATGTGAAGTGGTGCGATCTGGGAGTGAGGTGACTTTACTTTCTCCGGTTCAGCTCGTCCACTGTGACCTACTACACCAGAGTGTTTGCTCAGTTTTCAGGAATACACTAATATTAGCACTGAAAAAATATCCTGATATAAACAAGAAACTTGGGTTGGGCTCAAACGAGCTCCCATTATTATGAAATATCGACGATTATGACTGATGATCATTCAAGCAATTACACCATTACCCACTCACTGTCTGTGACTTTTTCATTATGCAACAACTTCCTGTGTATAAAACAAGACAGAACATTCCCGACTAATGAGCCGTATACCTTTCGAGGAAGAACAGGACATGCAAAGGCAGAAAGAGTCACAGACTACGCAGAAAAATTAGAGGCTTAAAAGGAAGTTATGACAAAAATATCTAAAATAAATATTAAAGCAATTAAACGGTGGTGTTTGGTGTTTTATTAGAACATTATCAGTACTTCAATCTGTTCAATATTCCCTAAGTAAAGAGAAAAAATCCAGGGAAACATCGTAGAGTTTCCATTGACCAGCTGCAATTTAATGCTGCAACCAATAATCCTTACAGTCACCCTCTATGTTTTACAGCTCACAATAATCCTTATATTTCCTTATTGTAGGCGCTGGTGCATTTTCTGTCTAAAACAAGCTAAATTTTGGGCTCTTCCTCCTTTATCACTCTCCCTTTAAGCCTACTTTCTTCTGGTTGTCTGCTCCTCCCAAGCAGAAGCTGGTGAGTGGGACTTCTGTGCTGATATTACCATATTACACATATCCACTCTCACTGTAACTGATTGTTAAAGATGTCTGAACCCTGAGCTAGCTGCTCTGGATCAACTTTACTCATGTTTGTTTAGAACATCCATATAAACGACTTCAGGTGAACAGAAAAATCCAACATCCGAGCTTATGCCACATATAGAACAAGGTACTTTTTATTAATTCCCATGGGTGCACAATTGTGGATGGAGCCACATGTTAATTTGGCACAGATAACAGGCCACAGACTCTTCGTGAGCTAACACTCGCATTTATCCGGGCGTGCAACCGGAACTAGGAGCACAACAGCACGTGAACCCCCAGCATGTGGCTCCTCCTGGCCTTGAACCAGCGACCTGTCACATATGACGTGAATGTGTTAACCATGCACCACGGAGCCACTTTATATGGCATACAGAAGCCACAAATATATTAGGTGAAGTCACAAATAAAATGTATTTAAAAGTATGAAGTGATGATAGCTAAAGCCCTAAGTAAAACTGACTGAACTGGGATAAACTGAGATACGCTGCAGAAACTGAAACATAATAAAACCACTATAACTCCTGTAGATCATAATCATAAGCGCTGACAAAAAGACAGGAAGTCAGACAGGGGCACAGTAGTAATGACCTCATAGTGATGACACACCAGCTGCTGTGCCAGGAGCACTGCAGTCAGATCTTCAGCACAGGCCTTATAAGGACAATATATTTGACTCATTCTGTGCTGTGTGAATGACTGACAGACTAACTGAAAAGGGGGATGACAAGAGTAGTGTTCATTATCACCACACCACACATCTTCCCTCTTCTTAATCCCTCTCATTTATTTCCTGTCTCCTCCCACACTCCAATCCAATTCTTTCCTGCTTCCTTCTCTCTCATGCTGTCTTTACTTGGTTCCTCTCTCATTTCCCAGCTTTTAACCGTGTTTTCACCTTCTGTTAAGTAGGAAGGTCAGCATGAGTCCTACACAGACACACATGAACACTGTCACATACACACACATCTGGCTGTAGCTGGATCTCACCACTTTGCTGGGAGTGCAAAAATGGAAGGTGGCTGTGTGCATGTGTATGAGGAGGAGTGCCTTAAACAGGCAGGGCCGAGAGAGGATGAGGATGGGCTGGGCCTCCAGCTCCAGAGTTAGAGAGAGGAAACCCCTCCCACAGGAAACCAGCGCTCCACTCCACATGGCCTTTTAAGGTAAAAAACTTCCCAAAACTCTTCTCGCTTGGGAAAAGGGCTAAGATATAGTCATATTTAAAGCTACAGAGAGAGAGAGAGAGCTGCTAAAGGCAGGGAAGAAGACCCAATGAAAAGCAAGCAGAGGAAAATTCATGTGCTTGGAATTTATTGTGTTGTTTTTTAAGTAGCACACCTCATTTGTCAAGAGCCGAGTCAGTTTCCTCAAGTGTTGCCAGTTTAAAGTCATATTTTCATAACATTTCACTATCAGGGCTTTTATGACTGAAAGCCTTCATTAGCTCTGGTTGTGATTGTATCTTTATGACCGAGTCTTTGACCTGCTGCATAGTCAACATTCATGTCAATTATCTCGTGTCTGAGTCATATCACGAGGGGAGGGGTGTGGGAAACAGACCCCATGCATTTCTTACACATGGGAAAACTATCTGCAATTTAAAGGAGATACAAACAAAAGATGCGTCCGCAAAGTGAGCCATTATGAGAAATTGGTATTGTCGAGAGACTTGCAAAGAATTCCTAATGTTTCTGTCGGATGTCCTCTTTGTGAGCAGTTACTGGATAACAGCCAGAGAGAAGTTTGCTGTCAGCGTGGATGTTTCAAAGTCTTGCACACAAACAACTATTTGGCATTTTGGCCAAAATGCAGTTTTTTAAAACATTTTCTTTAGCAATGTAAAAGAATAAGGGAGAGCTTTAATATATGATATTTGGAATTTTGTGTGTATCAACATTTTACCTGTTTAACAGACTCACTGTAAGGAACCAACTTCCTTTGGGAGGAAAAAGCAAATTCACATAATTTAGAGTAGAATGAACTTTATTGTAGTTAAACAAGTGCAACAAAATTTAGACTGGCATCCCTCCTATAGCCGTGATGGAGGCCGTACCTCAGGGAAAAAGACATTGCCCAGTCTGTTTGTGTGTACCATTTGCCTAATGGCAAAACAAATGCATGTATAATACTTTGCTTAAGCTTAAGGTTAGAGGCTAATGTTATGTGGTGAGTCTCTAACGGTCTCTGAGTACTTCTGTGTCTTGCAGACGGTCTCTTGGATGCACTGCCCTTGCATTTAAACCCCATGGTTTCATTTACTGCTTTTACCAGCACACCTTATTGTATGTGTGTGTGCATTTCTATGCACGGCCCTATTTTTGATGGGCGCTGCCTTGTCTTGCCCTATGTTATCTGACTGTTTAACATCGCTCACAGCAAATGTGCAAATAAAGATCGTTGTCTCGAATGCCTGTCTTGCACCAGTGATTCACAGTTTTATCGCCTCATCGCGCTCATTTATCAGAAGACGGGCTGACAGGGAAGTTATATTACCTCCCTGTCAGAGGTGAGATGACACACATTTTGTCATGAATGGCTAACAGTGTGAATGAATGCAGCATGGGTCATAAATTCATCTAATTTCACACTTACATTATAATCTCTTATAGTCCTGACTAAATGATTTAATATGATCTCCACCTGCAGGAGCTGCCAGCTTTGCCTGTCTGCAGTTTGGTGCTGGATGGCTGAAAATAGCTCCTGCTGCTGGAAATGAGGTTGATGAGAGCGGTGAGAGTGAACCAAAACAGTAAAAATGTAGGTTGTAAAACCAAGCCCAAAACGATGGGCCATAAACCTCCACAGAGCTGAGGGTATAAAATGAATCTCTGTGGGTTCATTCCAGCAAGAGATCTACACATTAGACATAAGAACCATTGTTCATATAAAAACACTGATTAGAACATCTTTAAGAGTAAATTATTTGCCTCATATACCACAAAATCGCACACATATAACAAACTTCTGAGGCTTTTCCTTCATTATTGTATGTTTAAGCAGCATTTGTACAGACTTTATCCTTCTTAAAGGTATTCTAGGACAAAGTTTTCACCATATAAACAAAGGCGTGTTGCAGAGGTTATCAAGGCTCTCCAGTTAAGAAGCCATACCGGAAAATGCATGACGTTAGCCTGATAGGCTGCAGATAGCTGCCAGCATATCCCAGTTAATTAAAACCTGAAGTGCTGCCACTGCCAGCTCGGTCACAGGAGGTCAAAGGTCACCGTATGAGTGATCGTTAGTCTTCCTGGATTAGAAATGAAACAAGGAGGTGTGGCGAATGCATGAAGACTGTGAGAAAATCACGACTGTAAACACTGCAGCCAAATCTAACAGATGTTACACATTTACTTTTTGAGTCAAGCTCTCTATTCAGACTGTAGCTTTTAGTGTAACTCCTCACTGGATGAACTTCATACTCTGCAGCTCGTCCAGAACGCTGCTGCCAAAGCCTCTTTTCTCACCCGTCTCCTGTGAAGCCTCCACTGGCTCCTCACATAAAGTCGAAATCCCATTGTGGAGGAACTCCTGAAGCTCGTAGACCATTTCCAGCCTTCCTCATCTGCACGGTTTGGGCTCAGTTTGTGACGGTGGGCTCTTCCTGTCCTTCAGCAACCTGGAGTTCACCTCCCCACAGCCTGACCTGAAATGTTCTCCCTCCTGATTTCGCAATGTGGAACTTCTTTGGTAAACTTTTGCTCCTCTCTCTGTCAGCATCTTTGTTTTTCGGTCAAATCATTCCAGTATTGTTCTCAACACTGATTATCTCTCTCTGCCTCATTAAGCTACATTAGCTTTTGTACCTCTGTTTGACAAAGTTGTAAAACAAAGCAATAAGCATCATGATGTAAACCAGAGACCGTGCGTGCGCGTGTCTTTTTGCCTTACCCACATATATTTGAACACATGGCTTCATTTAAAGACTAATGGCTGGGGTCATTTGTCATCAGCAGTACAAACAAAAGAGGTCTCACGCACACTAATGCACACATATTAGTTTATGAGATGTGTATTTTCCCCTGCAGCTTTTCAAAATCAGCTCATTTTATGATGTTTCAATGTAGCCACACTCCATTTCTTTCAGTGCTGCCACAGAGAAGTACGACAAAATTTATGCTTATATTTTTGCTGAGTCGCACCCATTCTCCCTCTGTCCCTTGTTGGGAATATTGCTGTTTTCCATTTGTGGAGGTGTCCCCTCCTTTTCCCACTGCCTCCACACCAAGCGTAATCACATTTTTTTGAAGGTTTGTCAACAGCTCCCTCTTCTGGGCTTGAAGAATATGACGTAACGTGTGCTGATTACTCTCATTTCTTTGTCGCAAGTGAGACCAATAGGAAAAACACTCACTGGCCACCTCGTTAAGTACATCTGTTCGACTAATTGTTAACACAAACATCTGATCAGTCAGTCAAACAGCAGCAGCTCTTTTAGGCGTGTAGACATGGTCAAGATGAGTTAATGAACTCAAGCTGAGCATCAGAATGGGGAAGAAAGGTGATTTAAGTGACTTTGAACGTGGCATGGTTGCTGGTGTCAGACAGGGTTTTCCAGAGATTTTCCCACGCCAACTAACTGTTTACAGAGAATGGTGCGAAAAACAGAGAACATCCAGTTCTCTGGGTTAAAAAAAATGCCTCACATCAAGGATGTAGCGCCAGCAATTCTGCTGCAGACGTGTGATGCTATCGTGTGAATATGAACCGAAATCTCTAAGAAATGTTTCCAATACCTTGTTGACTCAATGCCTCAAAGAATTAAGACAGGCCTGTAGAGAAAAAGGCTACTACTTCAGGGTTGTCAGGAGGCAGGCAACCCCTGACACGTAAATCCCCACCTGCAGCCATATAAAGTCAACATGCATGTCTTTGAGGCATGTAAGGTTATACGACACGCATCGACTCAGTGAGAACATGGAAATTCCAAAATCCAAAAGCCCGAGAGACAGGGTACATCTTGGACAGATCGCCAGTCTGTCACAGAGCTAACACAGAGAGACCGACAACCATTCACCCCTATGGGTAATTTAGAATTAACCCCACTACAGGCAGCACATTGGAGTGGTGTTTAGCACTGGTGCCTCACAGCAAGAAGATTCTGCGATCAAATATACAGGCTGGCCAGGATCTTTATGTGTGGGGTTTGCATGTTGTCCCCTTGTTTGCATGGGTTCTTGCTCAGTAATCTAGCTTCCTCCCACAGTCCAAAGACGTGCATTTAGTAAGGCTGCACAAAACTATCATGTAACGTAAATCTTTTAACTGTAAAATCCTGGCTGGGCTTGCTTTCACTCGTTTCAAACTGCAACATTTCAACATGATGCTGACTGTACTTCCCAAATATGTCAAGGTTATTGAATGTGTTTTGGCATCAGAGCTATTAGAGCCATATCAAACAAAGTTTATCAAAATGTTAGTTTAACGGGCAGAGACTGCTCCAATCTCTGCTGTCGGAAGACCTCGTCTGCCCGTTTGTATTTTGGGTAACAGTTCGTGACATGACCTGACATGACAAGGCCTTCAAAATCTATTAACGATTCTTAGTTTTATGAAATATTGAGAGATTTGAATGAACAGCATTTGAAATGTGTTTTGCCACAGTGCACAGTGCCACACCTGTCTCCAAAAAAAAAAAAAAAAACCTCACAAAACTACAAACATATCCTAATGTTAATTTTTTAGTCATATGAAAAAAGAGGTTAAAGGTTTATAAAGATTTCAACAAAAGAAAAAGGGGAATCACACCTACAGCCTTACAAGGAATATGAACAAAAACTGCATATGACGTGTTTACTGTAGGGGGAGGCATTGCATTGCAAGTGGACAGCCATGTGTAGTGTTTTTCTCTTTCTGGATGTACAATGTGAGTCCACACTGAAATACAACTACAGTGCGCTCTTCAAGAACTCCATTATTTTATACTGATTGTGATCAGTGTAAAAGAAGCCACTGCAAACAAACACGATCCTGCAGATAAACTTCTAAATGTTTTGCCAGCGGCGATATCAGATGTTACACAGACAGCGTCGGATGCCAACTCATCTATCTGTTTAGCTCAAATTGTGGACACAATGCTGTCATTATGGAGTCTAACACAGACTGGATATTGTGCGCTGCATGTTATAAAGAAAGGGAAAGCCGTGGCCCTTTGTGAACTGGGTCATGTCGGTAAAGAGGTTCACACTTGTCTCTGTCAGCAGAATGATGTGATTTGATAATTCCCATAACCTATGAACCCCCCTGAGAACCAAAGAAACCGTGATCCTTTGTCTCAAACTAACTATGTAGACATTTGTAGGGTCACACTGGATGTCAGGAATAGTGTTGGTTTGAATTAGCCTTGAAGGCCACCAGAAACTCCCATGAAAAACACTTCAGCGAGTTAGAGACGAAAAACCTCATGAGACCACCTCCTGCAACTCGAAAAAGGAGAAACCGACAGGATCGGTTACAGTAGCGTGGCCTTAAAAAAAGAAGAAGAAACTTTAGGATACTTGTGACATATGCAACAAGTGATGAGATCCATGCGAGCAGGAAACCTTTGGAAAGGATGGATTTGAAACCTGAATTCTTTTGTTTCAAGAATGTGGCATTGTAGCGCTTTAAAATGTTC
>NW_005187457.1:2203081-2216685 GCF_000239375.1 Pundamilia nyererei
AAATAACAAACATGGCTGCTAAACTCTAACAATATGGAAACCATTTTAATCCGGTCTGATTCACTTGGCTCCAGTTCCCACTGAGAGCTCCAGGATGTCGATAACTAGAAATCCTTCTCCGGGACAATGTGAGGAAGTCCCGTGAGACGTTTTTATCAATGCAAATATCATCAACACAATGTGATATGTCAATAAAACCTCTCAGATCATTTGTACCTGTTATTTACTTAAGACTGAAACTGTTTAAATATAGAAAATAAATAAAATAAAGTTGCTTCCAACCTGCGTTCATTTCATGTTGTCAAGAAAGCAAATTAGGACATCTGCTGACATACATTTGACAAAAAACAAAAATTCTAAGATTTTACTTATCACGGCAAAATATCAAACATCTGGTGCTCAGCAGGTCTTAAAATCAGGTAAATATGAGCTGAGATGAACAACAAAACGTGTCGGGGAGATGGCCTCACATTTGTCAGGTGTCCAGATCCCAAAGCTGCAAAACAAGCTCAAATGATCACCCTTCCTCCCCCGTGGTTGACAGGTGGTATGAGACGCCTGTGTTGATATGCCGTGTTTTGGTTTTCTCCAACATGGAGTTGTGTGTCTGCGTTAAGGCCAAACCATTTTGGCCCCATCTGCACAAAGGACATTGTTCCAGCAGTCTTGTGGTTTGCACAGTTGCAACTTAAACCTTAACTGCGCTGCGTGAATAATCCTTCTCACCGTATAATGTCGACTTCAAATTCTTTAGAAACTGCAAACCTCTGCTTTTATTGAGATGCTCAGATTTGCTGATGTTCAGTTAACGAAGTGCTTTTGACCCGACTCCCATTTTCCCTTTTAATTCCTATGGAAGTAGCAAGGGTGCACTTATTGTTTTTCCACACAGCTTCGTCATTTTGGCTTTGTTATGGTTAAATAGATAATGCCACAAGTAAAATGTAAAAGCTAGCACCTGCTAAGGACTAGGTGATTGTTATTAGTTTCTGATATGAAACAAAAAAAATTAAGCCATTTAAACAGTTTTTACCATGACTGTATAAATGCACAACTCTAAGCCATAAATATCCACACATTAATTTAGTAGCACTTCCCACATCCAATCTACGCTGATTATGACTGCTTTCTTTACCAGTACATAATCCCTGATTCCCGAGATCTCTAATTATGTGGCAAGCTGTTGTAAACATGTTGCTTTTCTTGTTGCAGAAGTGACACAGGTGGCTTTTATTTTAAGCAGTAAAACCTTTGTTTTATTTGCATCACTTCCAGGTCAACTGATGTCCTGGTTCTGCTATTGTTCTAAAATCTTAAACTGTCACCTCTTTGCTCAGGATGAGGACACAAAATACCCTTCACACAGTGTTAGTCATGCATATGATTACTTCCTTCTCGTATTTATTATGAGAAGGAACCATTTCAGCACTTTCTTTTCTACACAAGGGTCAATAATTAGACCTGTGGGAGACATCTTCCTTTTTCAGAATCATTTCTGAATCACTGCAACACTAAAAACTGCAACATGATCAAGCAACTTATTTACAGCTTGTATGCTTTGTTTTACCAAACAACTACTGTGTTATTCTGTTGACTTTTAATCAGAAAATGTGCCTCTTTGAATTTGATTCCTTTATTTATATATCTATCCAAACCTAGTCTCTATATGTGGAAGAAGTAATTGGCCCCTAAATATAAGAACTGGTCGTGCAGCCCTTGGCAGCTATTACTTTTACAGGGCAAGTTTAGTGAGGTTTTTTTTTCCCATTAACAAATGAAATCATCATTTAAAAAAATGCATTTTGTAGTTAATCTGGTTATTTTGGCTACTAAAAAAATAGTTTGATGATCAATAACCCAAAAAAGGAAGAAATCTGAGGGGCGAAGGGGCGAATACTTTTTTCACAGCAGTTCTATGACTTTTGATTCTGTCACATTTAATCTTGCCCACCAGGAGCTCTCTAACTCTGGGGAAACTTCATCTTGAGGACCTTTAGTTCCTTAACATTTAACTTTTATCCTTTTTTATTAGTAGTAATTATTCCCCCCCCCCAAGAATATGTTGGTTGTGAGGGGACATACCAGAGAGAATTTCTGCGCTATGCTAACTATTTGAGAAACATATCTCACAACTTCATTTGAAAAACTTCCTGCAACTGCGCAGGTATCTGTTAGCAAACAAGTCTGAATGTGCCTCTCCAGTGTGTCAGTGTTCATATCTTCCTGTGTCATGGCTTGAATTTTATAAGTAGTCACATTCCAGTGTGAGAAACCACAGGTACGAGATAAGCCGAAGAGAAAGGTAAGGAGAAATGAGATGAGAAAGACAGAGAGAGGTGAGGAAAGGAGAAGAGCGCCCCAATAAGGAGACGATGGGGGTCCAACACTGCTGTTTGCTGCTTTTGCTTGTGGGCTGCCATGAATGGATTACAGGTAGATTCTAAATACTGTCTGAATAAGAGGTCTTAGGACTGCACCTAAAATAAGCAGGGCTGTTTGTAGTCACATGTGCGTATGTGAGCGTCAGTCTGCCTGAGTGTCTGTGTGTGTATGAAATGGCTGTGTTTTGGTGGACTGGTCTGTCCTGGGCGAGACATGTCTCAACCTGTCCCCTCAGGAATGCTGTACAGAAGTGTGCTCTTGCAAAGTGTCATCAGCAGTGGAGAAAAATGTTTTGCTCACTTAGTCTTGCTTATTGGAGTGCATTATAGTGTATTTATGCGGGAGTCACTCATGATGGGCAACTAAAAATGGCTGCAAGCTACAGGGAATTATAATTTTCTTCCCTCAAGGGTTTCTGCAGTTAGCCAGAAAACACTCAGTAGATGGCAGATTAGTTTTAGGCAGACAGACAGTTAAAATTGTTGTGATTGTGCCAAGAGGATATTGTCTGGAAAGATTATTTAGGATAAATTTGGGTTTATTGCTGGATTTATTTTTTCCCCTTGGAGCATGAATGTGCTTAGCAAAGTTTGTGTCATTATAATCTTGATCGGAAGTCATGTTGAAGTCCAACAAGTTATGTATATTCAAAATGTTTAATATTTCTTTGCTTTAACAATGAAACTAATTAAAAAATCTTCCAAAAAGAATAAAGATATTTTTGAGAATTTAGAAGCAGCTACTTTTGATGCTCTCATTCAAGAGGGGGAGCCCCACATATCTGATTTGGCAAATTTTTACACCAGATGCTTCCTGGCACATCCTCCAAGGAATATGTATCTATTTGTCATTGAACTGTGGATGTTTTTCTTACTATGCCCATGTGTAAACCACTGCACTATAAAGCTACTAATAGAATGAATAGCAGACTTGGATTCATGTCTAATTTTAAAGTAACTTTTTACAAACCCATTGCTTACTGAGAGAGTGAATGTTGACACTTAGTAACAATCACATTTCTGGTTTAGGTTTACATTAATAAAGCACAGCAACATTTATTTCAAAACCTTAGCATCTTAGAATGGCCCTAGATAACAAGGCTCAACTCCAAAACAACTCCCCTGCTGTTTAACCTCCTACAGCTGCAAACACAACTTGCAGGAAAACAAAACAGAGTAAAGATTGTGTTTAAAAAACCGAATATGTTTCCTGTAATAAACAAGGATTTTTTAAGATTAGGAATGTGTCATCTGCATCAGGATTGACTTTGTGGTGTAGTGTGCCAAGTACAAATCACTCTATAAAGGCTGCTACAGTCATGACCAAGCTTTGGCAGTGGTGCAAATTCGGGACCTTCAGATTTTGTTCATCTGATCTTTTTGAACATGTTTCTATTATATTTCGAACCACAATGTGATATCAGCTTCTGGACTGTTATCTTTATTTATGGCATACTATTCCTGCCTTATCAGTGCTTGAAGCTGGTCAAGTGTTTCCGTTTGATCCCCTGCTTTATAAGGACCGACCAAAGGTTCTCAGTCGGATAAGGTTTAGCGAGCTTCTCAGTTGGCTAGCATGGTGGCGTTGTGCTGATAGCTTTGGTGCCTTACAACAAGAAGGTTTGGGGTTCAAATACACCATCTGGGTAAGACTTTTCTGTGTGGATTCTCTCTTACTCTGGCTTTTTCCCACAGTCCAAATACATGCGGTTTAATTGGTTATCCTAAATTGCCTGTAGGTGCGAATGGTTGTCTGTCTCTGTGTTGGCCTTGCAACAGACTTGAGACCCCACTATGACCACTAATTAGATAAGTTGAAACGGGTGAGTGGAACTTCTCAGCAATAGGAACATAATGTTAATTTGATTTATTGTAAGCCTTTAGTTATCACTTTTGCTTTGTGAAATGGTGCTCTATCATTTTGAAAACGGTACAGATTACCACCAAACTGTTCCTACATCAAGCAGATGCCCACAAACTGTAATCAACTACAAGTGCGGATAAGGCAGGAATAGATCACTATCAATCAGGATTAGGCTCAGATGCTGATATCCAGCATGCCATCGAGAATTGCAGTCACAAGCTGTTAAAATCAGAGTTACCTGAAAATTAGAAACAAAAATACTTTCAAAATGTTGCTTTTCCTCAGTAATAGGAACATCTTCCTTTCCAACAGGTGCCGTGAGTAGCATCAGTCCTTACATAAAGTATTACGAGGGCTTGTCTTACGACAGGGAAGATCTTCACAGGAGGCACTTGCGAGCCAAGAGAGCCACACAATCTCAGGACTATACACTGCATTTGAATTTTACTGCTTTTCACAGGTAAATTTATATTTCCGTCTGGGCGACTGGTTGAAAATGTCTGTCTATATGCAACTCTTTGGTTAAACTAATAGGAAATACCTGGTTGTGCAAACTCTTTGTTGTTGCTCCTAAACCTGTAACACATGACAGACATTAGTCACTCATTAGTCCATATATCTCAGGAGATTATAGATCTGCATACTTCCCACAACACTACAAAGCTTTGACCACATCTGTAAGCTGTTTGTGTTTTTCTTCCCTTCAGGACTTTCCACCTGCTTTTGAGGCAAAACAGTGCAGTATTTTCCAAAGACTTTACACTGGTCAGTGAAAATGATTCAACGTATATTGATCTTTTCCACATCTACTCAGGAATACTAGAAGGTTGGTATCAGAGAGATATCCTGTCATCCTGTGGGACTCCAAACAATTTGTCTACGTTTGCAAAAAAAGAAAAAGGAAAAATCTATTTAACCAATTTCACTACAATCAGAATTTAACCTCGGCTTGATCTGGAAAGTTCCACCTGAAGAAACATCTTTAGTAATAGCTCCACATTGATTAGGCCAAAATAAACCGTGCTGGGCACAAGGATAAAAGATCCTCTGCAGAATTTCAAAAGTCCTCATTCAAGTCTCAGGTTTCAAGGTTTATTTTCATATGCAATGGAAAGAAACAGATTTCCCTGTACAATGAAATTCTTTCTTTGCTGTCCACAGATGCCAAACAGAATAGATAAATAAAGTGAATTATAATTTAGAAACCATTATGAAGAACTACGCAATGTACAACAAAAGAAATACAACAGAATATGCAAAATATATAAAAAGATTTTAAAAAGTAATCTGAGCTGCAAAAGGCTGATTTCTCTCTTACCCCATACCTCACCTTGTGTGTGCAGTTGCTGCCTCCTGTATTCAGGTTTCTGTCAGTATCATATATAATCTCACCTCTCTCTAATCCCCGTCTCTCCTGCCCTGGTCATGCAGGTGAACCTGCCTCCGCCTGCCATGGCTCTGTGTTACAGGGACAGTTTGAGGGAACTATCCATACAGAAAATGGGACTTATCACATAGAGCCATCTGACAGATACACCAGCAGTCCAGCAGACCACCACTCGATAATCTACCGTGAGGACGACATGGGTAAGACTGCTTCGACTTCAATGAAAAGGTTGTCCTGCACTCAAACTTCTAGTGCCTCTGGAGTAAGGGTCCCAGTAATGCTCACTGTGCAGGATATTTGTGCATTTGCAATCCAAATGATACACCATGACCTGAATTTCCTGGTCTTTGGCATAAACATATCAATAGCTTGATTAATGGCCCTTTTGGCAGTTTTACAGCAACACGTCTTTCCCACTATTTTTCATCCTCAGTGCTCCTCGCTTGTGTAGTATCTGCAGCCTGTAGTTCTCAAACTAATGTTACTACAGGTCAGTGTAGTACCCGGGGACCTTATAATGTAACAGAAAAGCCCTTTAAGAGGGGGTGTAGGGGCCCTCACTGCCTGGGCACTGGCCAAAGAAAAGATAAACCGAAGATGGTGTGACTCTTGAAACAGGAGGGGTGGGTGAGACTTAAATCAGGAGGAAGAGGAGTGAGAGAAGGAGGTAGGTTTCTAAAATAAGGAGAAGAAGAAAGAAAAGCAATATGTGGCGACTTCTTCAGGGTTTGAGGGCTTTGGAGACAATTCATACAACAACAGATTAAGATGAACTTGGGTTTGGCTAAGGATCATATGATCTATCCAGATGGGGTACGTCAGACAACCGTCAAAGAGTAAATGAATCAATGTGGATGCCAAAGTGTGATTCCCTTGCTGAAGGTGCACATTTGCAATAGTATCTGAATTTTTCCAAGAAAGCTTTTTACTGGAAACATAATTCACATTGTGCAAGAAACCCCGTCTCCCCCCACCGTTTCTCCAGAAGTCTGCACAGACTCCACGGCTGCCTTTCCTCCCTAATCCTCCTGCCGTTCCTTCAGCGTCTTTCAAAGCTGTATCCAAACTTTGCATGCGATAGCATCGCAGCTGTTAACATCCTGCTCTTTCATTCACAAGGCCAGCATATCTGCAGGAAGCTGTGAAAGATTTTGCAGATGATAAATAAACAATCAATGCTTCTAAACAAAGTGGTAAATTAGACCACGAGATGGGTGACATAATGCGTCTGCTCTTGTGTATATTTCCACTTCCCGTGGGTGTCGTGTGGAGGCAACAAGGGACGCATGAGGAACTTTCAGTCCCTGATGCCATAACATGTTTCAGATCTGGGGTACAGGTCAAGCCAGGAGCAGACATATTGCAGCAAATCATCATAGTGCAGTGTGGTAACATTAAGGAACATATGAACAATGTGCCAAGTCATTTTGTCTGCACTGTGGGAACCCTTCAGCTAGTCTTCCACCCATAGATGATGGTCAGTATTGTCCTGGTCATTTAAAAATTTGAATAAAAACTCAAATTATCAGTATCTGTTTTGGCTAATGCAATCATACCATTAAAGGTCATTAAACTACATGCAAAAAAAGTTAAAATGCATAGACACATCTTAGTGACATACCCACGTACTAAACACTAAGTTATGCATGTAAATACTATCAAAAAGGCAATAAGAAACAAATTTGTTTAATTTCAGGGCTGCATAAATAAAGATAGAGGAAGCTGGTTGCCCCCTAGATGTTTAATGTGTTTAATTAAAACAATTATGCTGCAAAAATGCAGTTTATAACTGTCAGAGTAACAAATTAACAATACCAAAAAGGAAGGAAAATTTTTAGTTTTACATTTTTATATTTTTTATGTTTACCTAAACATATCATTGACTTTCCATTGTGATTATGAGAATTTACTTTTTTAAAATTTCTATTTATTATGAATCTGTTTAGCCATCTAAGCCATCTTAAGTACTTTGGAAGTGCATACAGTGTTTCAGGGAATGTGTACTCATTGCCCCTGAGATCGTGCATAGGGAGTTACCTGCAGTTACTCCTACTGCTAGGGAGTAGCCTAGGAATGATGGGTAATTATTAACCTCAAATTCCTTTTGGTTAAATGAAAAGTAATACATATCCACATTTATTATAACTTTAAATGTTTAACTGCTGGGTCCTTAATTGCTCCTCCAAAATAAATGGACCTTCAAACATCTACTTTACATCTACTTTTTTGTATTTACTGATCTATTACATGCAAGCTTGGAGAATTTGAGAAATAACTCTCACCCCGGCTGAACTCCTGATATTCCAGCAATACAAGAAAGTCATTAAACATTTGAGTCGGTGCTAAAGTCGCTTCAGTTGTTGCATGCAGGTGATGCTCTGGATGGAAAATGTAAGAGTTCTTAGCTCTTGAAAATGATAGTTGTCCTTTTTGGCATGTAGCACAAAAAGGGAGGTATTTTGTCTGAGCTTTGTTCTCACTGCTTAAAATCCAGGTGAGGGTGCTTCCTAATCCGAGCTTCCAGGAGGCAAGTCTCACATTGGGTAAATCTGCACAACAGGACCCCACACAGACTTTGCATTTTGCTGTTTTAATACCATTTAATCTGTTCCAACGTGGCTAGACACTTCAGTCTTGATTAATTCAGAAAGGTTCAGTGCATTTGTGAAAATGGCTGAAGATGCATCAAAATGTTCTTACATTATTTCAAACAAATACTCAGCAAGTGTCATTCATAGTGGGAAGTACCTTTAGCTGTATTTAAGTTTCATAAATTGCATAAATAGAGAAGACGTGGGTTGATGAGAAATATCTGAAGTAGGATCGCCAAGCAACTTCCCAGTTAGTGTGCAAATGACATCATCGGGCAAACTGTGACTCCACTGAATAACTGTTAGATCAAAGATCTAATTTGGGCAACGACCATGTGTTCATGAGTAATGTTCACCCGCTGGAAACAGTTTATCTGATACTACTGTATCACAGATGATGCTTGTGACACTTATAATTTTGTTAAATTAATATTTTGACAACAATAAAAGCGAGTACAATAAGAGACAGAGGCTATGGGATAAAAGAAAGAGAGATCTAATGTCCAACATGGGCCCGGGAAGGACAAACGACCTGCCCACTGTGTACAGCTGGGATAGGCTCCAGCCCCCCAGAAAATAGAAGGGGGGTCCAACAAGCTCATCTGGCCCCTAAAACAGTAACTTTAGGCCAAAAACGGAGCTCTCCTATGCGCACATATTTTATTCATTTCCATCCTCAGTGCCTGTTCTGGACCTGCTCCCAAACAACCCAAATCTCTTCAGCACAATGCAACAATTTATGCACAGGAAGAGCATCCATTAAAGATTTAACTGTTCAGTGATTGTGTGGCAGGATTGTAATTTTTGTTTTGTGTGTAAATAATGTAACTGTTACACTAAAAAGCTGGAATAAGACTTTGGCTCTGGATTGGATTATCTACATTTTTCTTCACGGTAGAAGTGGCTTCCAGCATCTGTTGGAAATGAGGGTCTTGGCTGAAATGTGACACTGATGTCTTTTTTCATCTGGGAAAATCCTTTTCTGTTTGCCCTGACTGTACAAGAGGCCATTCCAATTAAATCCATTTAGTTGCTGTCTTTGGTTTCCAGTTGGAAAAAGGTGTTTATTTCTTAACAAATATTATAAAGAAGAAACTATTTGCTTGCAAGTTTGACTACACAAAGATTTGTCTTCTGCTGTGAGACTCTTCAACAGACTAAGGAAGAGAACATGGACATGTGGTCTGGAAATAATTCAGTCTGTGGGTAGTCGACACCCAGCATTTAGGCCTCCGCATCTATACCCACCCCCACTCGTGCCATGTATAGGATGAATTACAGGTTTCTGATTGGCTGAAGGACTTTGATATAATGGTGTGATCCAATCATGTGTTCTCTCACTGTAGGTTCATGCCTGAGTGTCTCTCACACACAAACTTTGCATTACCCCTTAAAGTCACTTATCATCATGTCATGTGACTCTACTGTAACTGTGGATTTCAATAATATTTGGTCAACATTAATGCAGAATGGATTACATTACTTTCCATTTGCACTGGTTTCCTGACTATAAACCTTGTACTCTTTCAGTGTGAGCACCTTTTGACTTCTTGCACTTTTGTGAAATTCTGCGGCTTTTTCAATGCAACATGATGCGCCAAAACATGCAAAAGCAATACCCCCCGTGGCTGCAGACCCATCATTATTGCATCAGATTGAATGAGACAGCCTTCCCAGAGGTGTTGCAAATCATGGACAATGGTTTAATGAAATCAGAGCAGCAGTTATAACATCATTTCCACATGTGGCTCCATTGCTCTCACTCCAGACCAGTGTGCTGGTTTCCAAATGCAGGCCTATTTACAAATTGTGTGAGGGTGCTTCTGCCCATGATTGCTGCACGAATGGTCGCTCGTGCAACAAGGATCCAATCCCCAGCTTTTGCTATCGTTAGCAGATTCAAGAGTGGAACCACATGACTGATCTGCATCATGTGATTTGATTTTTGTGTAAGTTTCCAGTTTGAGGGCCTTTCACTTGATATTTTAAATATTCTGTTGCTCTTTGTTCTAATTGCTGATATTAACTTCCATTTGGAAATGACTAAAAATAAATAAAATGAAGTACAGCAGGAACAGGTCTAAAAGAGAGAATTTCAAAATTTCCCAGCAAAATCCAGAAACAGCTGTAGATTTTTTCTTATTAGAGGAGTAAAGTCTTTATTGTCACCTCATGCAACTATTTAGTAGAGAATAAGGATCGCACAGGGTTGTGGTTGGGGTACAGGGTTGGGGTTAGTTCTAGCAATCAGTACAGGCAGGAAATATTTCTGTGCAGTCCAGTTCTTACAAGCATATATTCAGTATTTGTTCACTGATCATTGCCCCTAGAGAAACAAACATGCAGAGCAAGTTATTTACCATTATCATGTCAGCACAAATATCTTCCAAAGATCACACTGTGGCCGACGAGTACATCACATCATGTGTTTATTTTGATCTTTCTAAATTGTTCCAGTAAATTTGAATAGTTGCAGGTGGAGCAAGCCTTTGATCTCTGCTCAGTTATTTAGCATGACTGAAGAGAAAGCAACGTGAATAAACGTGCTCAAGGACAAGCGTCACTCATTGGCTTGGCAATCTGCAACTTTCTGTGTATTTGGCTAAAGGCGAGGTAGAAGAACGGTGCAGATTCAGTATTTTTGTGAATGTAAATATCTGTGTTTGTTACTAGCTCTGTCATACATGACGTCTGCCCCCGATGGATTCTGTGCTGCAAAAACTCTAAACGTCCTCGCCCAAAACCTCAGATCCAGTCAGGTATGATCATCCAGACATAAACTGAATGAGGGATCTACTGTATCCACTTTCCTCCTCTTTCCTCCTTTGTAATCTTTATTTATAGCCAATCCTATAACTGTTTTTGGAAGAAATTCACTCGTGTGTCTGATTCATCTTTTATAACTGACCATTCATTCGCTTTTATTGGGCCTCGTGAGTCACCGGGTAAGTTGCTGTTTATAACTCCAGAAGGCTGTTATCACATCGCCGGTAGCGTGGTGACCAGCAGGGAGCTGAGCGGCCGCCTCACAGGCGACCTTGGCTGTAAAATGATAAGAACAGCTGTTATAAACATCTGCTGTATCAATTAATCTAATATTCCCCATGGGCACGTGGAAAATTGTTAACCTATGACCAAGTGGGTGGTGCTCTCAAAGTCTATTGTCAACAGTGAATGTTGGGACATTAGTATGAATCCATTTTTAACAACATACCTCCTGTCAGACATCACTTCCACTGTTTGGTCATGAGATGTTCTCAACAGATGTTTTTCCCATTTAAGCATCCAAGTTGTGTTCCTGCCACTACCTGTCCCCGCTCCCACTAGGTCATGAGTACGAGCTCTGTGTCAACATTTACTTTGAGAAAGTCTCACTTTCATCTGCTTTCATTTTCTTAAACTCTTGTATGTGCAGTTTTTGCCACTTCATGACATCTTTCTCCCTGAATCAGATCTGTAATTTCAGTACATTCTGTTGAATATTTGCTATGGAGAATAACAAACTTCAAATCGGTCTCCCATCGGTTTTTCTTTTGCATCACGTCCTTGCATTTTTATCCACAGGAGGCACCAGTGAGCCGGGCGAGGAGAACTCTGGATGAGTCAAAGACCACCTGCCTCCTCCACGTTCGTGCTGACTACCTCTACTACAAAAGATTCAAGTCTGTCGAAGCTGTTGTGGCTCAGGTGAGAAGTTCAAAACTGCTTTATTTGCCACTTAAGAAGTTTGGCTTCAGATATTCAGGATTGCTGCAAAGGTTAGAAAGATTCACAAAAAGCTAAATAGAAACATGTAAAAAAAAACAAAAAACAGAGCTAAGAATAGTTCTGATTCTTTGTGCTTTTTTGACATCACAAACAAAAGATCCCCTGCCTTTAGGGCCACAGGGCGCTCGTTTAAGAGCACAGTGTTTCTCTATTGGGACATCCTGCAGGAGCATCAAATCACAGCACATTTCCCCTCCTGTTGGCAGAACTCTCCACGCTTTGTTTACACACTCTTAACTGCATTCGGTGTCCTGGATTTTGGGTACACGGGTCACTTAATGTCATTCGTCGATAGTAAAACCTTATCCTAATGAAACAAGTGCAATCATTAGTCAGACTTTAAGTTATCATTCAAGCCTCTTGTTTCAAAATACAGGCAGACAAAAAAAAACTATACTAAATCTATGTTTGTTTACTGCTTATCATCCTTTTTGTAAATGTACCAGCTAGTAGTTCAGTACACGGCGTCAGGCTTTACCTGCTATCATATTATTTAAATATCAAAGGAGCATTATGCTGGGCTAAGGTTGGATTTTGATCACGACTTAAACTTTTGTCTGATTTTGTATCGACCAACATCAAAGGATTGAGTGGACAACAATTTGTGCTGCATTATTTACCTTTGAGATAGTCAACAATAAAAGTGTTTGCTACCTTGACGCCGAACGAAGATGCAAATGTCAGGCCCCGCTCTGACGCACACAGCAGCTGTGACGCAATGCACTGCAGGGACATTATGTTGCACTGGCTGCAAACATGGCTAAATGAGGCTCTGTGTCAGGTGCAAAGACCTGCGCCAGAATTGTTCTCATTTTTCTAAATAGTTTCTTCAGTATGTTCTTTAAAACATATAACTGACAGCTATAAAACTGCCGTGCTGAGAACAAGGTGAAGTTTAGATGTTAAATGCGTGGTAAATGGTGAACTGTCCATGCTTACATTGCTTTATCTTGCCTTCCCTTTTTCACCAACTCTTTGAAAACTGAAGCCAAGCAGATAATAACTATGGCTGGCTCTGCCTACCCAAACACGGTCTTTCACATCAGAATCAAAGTTATTAGAAAATCATTGATAAAAATGTGATGAATGGTAAACAGACTGGTTCTTCTATAGTGCTTTTCTGGTCTAACTGAGAACTCAAAGCGCTTTATGCTTTGACATAGGCGATTTTTCACCAAGCACGACATCCCAGTACACTTCAGACCCAGCCACACCCTCAGACAAAAACTGGTTCATCCCAAGGACAAAACTCTAAAACGCAAGCTAAATATGTAGTGCAGTGCAGCAAGGAGTGCTCAGACCGCTACACTGGAGAAACCAAACAGCCACTCCATAAACACAAGGCACAACATGGAAGTGCCACCTGGACATGACAAGATTCAGCTGTGCATCTGCATCTAAAGGTCAAAGGTCACTCTTTGGAGTATGCCAAAGTTCATATTTTGGACAGAGAAGACAGATGGTTTGAAAGAGGAGTAAGAGAAGCCATCTATATCCGCTGTAAACCACCATCTTTGAACAGAGGCAGTGGCTTACAACTCCAACTGTCTGCCACCTACAGTGCAGTTTTGAGATCTCTTCCCAGGCACCTCAACACCCGCTTCACATCTTGC
>NW_005187457.1:2217183-2221015 GCF_000239375.1 Pundamilia nyererei
GCACTGAAGGGACAACTCCCACTACGGATTAAATACCTGGGACTCTCCATTTGGTTTTAGAACTGAAGAAGCTTCTCTGACCAGAGGTGAAACAAGTCCAGTCACTTTCTTCCCAAACTCCTCAGACTACCATGACCTGGAGGACTGAGAACCTGCACAGACATATTTATGTATCATTCATCCATTCACACCGATTTATACAAGCACTGCTTTCTATGCTTAAATGCTTTCTAGGCCAAGCTGGAGGTGGCAGAGGTGATGTTCGGATTTTCACTGGGAATGACAAAGGAGAGGATTAGTAATAAATATATCAGAGGTACAGCTCAGGTTGAGCAGTTTAGAGAAAGAGTTAAAGTGAAGGCTGAGATGGTTTGGATATGTGCCGAGGAGGGACTGTGGATATACTGGACAAAGAATGTTGAATATGGAGCTGCCAGTTAAGAGGAAAAGAGGAAGATCAGAAAGAAGATTCGTGGATGTAGTGAAGGAGGAAGGTTGATGTGAGAGAGGAGGATGCGATGGAGACAGATGATCTGCTGTGGTGTCTCCTGAAGAGAGCAGCTGAATGAAGAAGAAGAAGGCGACAGTGCACAGTGCATCCGCTCTTTTCTTTATTTTTAAACAACACATAAAGCTTAAAGCATGAAAATCCCTCCTTTGTAATGTTGTACAACTGTTGCAGCTGTAGTAAAAGCCAACTCTGAGCTTACAGATGCAAGCTAAAAACATTTTTAATACTTTCCAGTTGAGCAGGCATTGAATTTAAAGGACATGCTGGGCTAAAATTCAATATCAATTCAATTTTATTAAATTTTATTTATACAGAACCAAATCACAAAAAAAGTCACCTCAAGGCTCTTTATATGGTAAGGTAGACCCTATAATAATAAAACATACAGCGAAAAAGCCAACAATCATGTGATCCTCTTTGAGCAAGCACTTTGGCGACAGTGGGACGGAAAAACTCCCTTTTAACAGGAAGAAACCTCCGACAGCACCAGGCTCAGGGAGGGGCGGGGCCATCTGCCACGACATCAGCAGACAAGCAGCTAAAAGCTTACTTTCTGCCGATGTCCCCGCATTGCCTCAATGCAGTCAGAAACATAATCAGACAGAGAGGTCACATGATGCATTACTTTAAATTGAGTTTAGTTACAAGATGATACAATAATGCAAAAACCCACTTCAGTATGATTATCTTTCTAATTCCTCTGAATTAAAAACCAATAAAGAGTCATTATTTTTGTGATAAAACAAGATAAGTGCACAGATGTGAGTTCATGCTCCCACGAATCTCTTTCTTGACTAATTAAATCTCTTATTAGTCAAAGTCAAGTCAGTTAATGAGTAAGTCAGTTTGTCCTTAGTTTACTTGTTATTCTCTCTGGAGTTTCTTGTGCTGTCCACCCTTTCAGCACCTCTTTGACCCGCCTCAGATTCTTTCCACCTTAAACAAGCACATTTGTTGTCTCTGGTTCAGCGCCAGACCTTTGTTGCACAGAGTGAGAAAATATACTGTAACTGATGCCGTGATGGGATCGTTGAGTGTAAATAAGCAAAACCTTGTTGTCAGAGGCTCCTGTCCCAGTTTGAATGTCTCCTACATCCAAGCTGTCAATATTTACATTCATGAGCATTTCCCCACAGGCGCTTTTGTACGTTTGTCTCCTGCTGTGCAGAATCAAACCTGCGCATGTGACCGGTGTGCACATGCTTTGCTGAAACTGTTACAATCTGTGCCAACCACAACAAAAACACCCAGTGCTTTATATAATACCTGACGCGACACATTTACATATATAACAGTCACATTGTTGTCAACAGATTTCTATTGTTCAATCTTTTCAAATCAGCAGGAGAAGGTTATCTTCAAGACGAAAATATCATTTATAGCACTGAAAGGATAAAATGCTAAACCTTCTGAAAATCTTGTTTTTATTTATAAATGAGGTAGAATAAGTTATTATGATATATCACTTAATGTTTTCATTTTTCCTTTTCTTGTCTTATTGTGACTTGTTAAAGGCAAAAAAGCTAATTTTTTTTAGCTTAACTCCAGAGAGATTCCTGTTGTTCTCGCATTAACTGTGGTTTCTCAGGTCGCCTCGTACATCCGGGCTGTGAATGACATCTACGACAAGGTGGACTTCAGTGGAATCCAGTTGATCAACTTTAAAGTCAAGTCCCTCAGAGTAAGCTTCAGAACAGTGCACAAACTCCACAAACCTTTGAGCAATGTTCTTCAGTTGCTGATCGCTGATAACACAGTGAAGCTTTTACACATTCAAAATCATGTCATGAACAAGCTTTTTATTGAGATACTTGGGTTCATGCATCAGTCGGTGATGGTGCCCATGTGTCTTCTTCTGGGAGTGGAAGTGAGTCACAGCAGCAAAATAAGCTGAAATACAGGACCTCAGAACTGCGGTGTGTTTGAGTGTTCCTGTGTTTGTCTGTCTCCAGGTGATGACAGAAGAGGATAAAAATGACCCGCTGTCTCCTCTGTACATCGGCCCCGAGAAGCTGCTAAGTCTGTACTCGGAGAACAACTGGGGCAACTTCTGCCTGTCCTACCTGCTCACTGACAGAGACTACAGTGGAGTGCTGGGGCTTGCCTGGGAAGGCAAAGCCGGTGAGTCAGAATCACTTTGGCACTTTTACAAAAATCATAAACAAATGACTTCTTCATGTAACTAATGCATATGCAGCATGGTGGAAACACTGGTTTCCACAGGTACCGTAAATGTAATATTGTGTTTGGTTTCCTCACAAAAGAAGCACACAAAGAATTTGGGACACTTGTTAGGCTATGAATGAACCTTTACTCATTCACTAAATAATGCACAGAGCAAGTCAGGCTCCTGGAAATACATCCACTGTTTAATAGACTACAAAATCATCATGTAGCTCTCCCTACAAAAGTTTTACGAACCATCTATTGACCGAGACAATCATGCATTGGACCAGTCAGTGTTAGCGTTGCAACTTTGCCACCCCAGTACAATGATTTAATTAACCGCTATTAAAACATCAGTATAAGCTGTGTTTTGGCTCCTGAATACGAATATGAGCTAAACTCTGGACTTGGAGGAACAACTCAACATTTTTCAAGAATTGGACAAAATAAACTCATTGTTTTTCCACGACACAGAGAGAATCAGTTCTCTTTCTCACAGGTAGCAGACATCATGATGCTATCTTCATATCTTCATCTGAAAGCAGTTTTACAAAGACCAAAAAATGTCATTATTTATTAAAAATCCAAACTTTTACCATTGGTAAGCATTTTCCAGCAGTTAATAGAGACTAACATATTTGCTGGAGCATTTCTATACTGAAAAATTAAAAAGGATGCATTGAGAACATAAGCCAGGCTCAGCGTTATGCAAATACATTATACAGAATTATACAGAATGTGTGGATATGAGCCAGACAGTGTTAAAAAGTTTGTAACCTGGAAAAGGAATATTTAAATAAGAATGTGCATTAAATGAGGTATCGAAGTGGGTGTAAGAACTATATACAGTGGAACCCCGACTTACGAAATTAATTCTTCCCGAGGGTCTTTCGTAAGTCGAAAATTTTTCGTAAGTTGAAGCACCCATTGCGCGTTTTGAGTGAGGCGATGCTGAATGATAGGCTATAGGCTAAATGCTAACTAGGACAACAATATGTCGTTCGAGTGGAACAGCGAAGCGAAAGTACGGAAGCCAAGGGGTTGTCACCCGGAAGGCATTGTGGGCATTTTAGGCTCAGCCAATCAGAGCCAACGGATTTCGTTACTCGGGCATTTTGCCGTAACACGGGCAGAAATATTGCCGTTCAGTGCCTT
>NW_005187457.1:2221720-2256399 GCF_000239375.1 Pundamilia nyererei
ACAGTATACCTGGATTAGTTCGTACGGTTCAAGCATTAGTCAGCTCCCGTAGATGTGCAGTATCATTGGTGTGCTGGAAGGACTTGACCACATGTATGAGAACTGTTGCAGTAGGAGGTTCTTGCTTGGGTCTATGTCTCACATTCAGCATTTGATTGGTTAAACTCAGGGGCGTGAGAGCAGACCACCAGAATGACATACGATTAGGGTGCGCTGAACCTTTGACACACACACACACACACAGCCGCTCCTAGACGACTTAGAGAGGATTGGAGCTGCATTCCACCACATGATTGCCATGGTGACATCTCACATAAGTAACACACACACACGCACACGCACACACACACACAGTTACACTGTTAGGACTTTTCAGGCTCATGTGATCTCCCATAGACACAGCAGAGAGGTTTGACCTCCACAGACTGATACACTCGACCTCCGTATGACCAGTTTCTTAGTGGTTTCACCACTGGCCCTTAAACTCAAAGACCCCGTTTCCATCTGCAGCCTCAGCAAAGTGCTGCATTCACACACATGCGGACACACACAACCCCCATCCACCACACCAAACTCCTCCTCTAACCCCTCCAAGTTGCGTTTTTCTATGTTAGTGGAAGATGGGGGGTTGGGCTCAGCTCAGAGTTTCGAACCACACCAAGACATTAATTTACCAGACATTACGTTTAGCGTTAATGAATCTTTACAATGGCCTCGAACATACGTATACATACACAAAGGAGGGGATATTCACCAGCTATATTAGACATGGAGAAACTTTAAAGGAAATGCTGCAAAGAAAACTTGAGAAAGCACGGGGTTTTTTTTTCCATTACCATGGTTTGCTTTGAAAATGTAGCTTGTATCTGTAAAATAATTGCTGTATGAAAAGCTAGACAGAGCACAGCTGCTCTCCTTTAGATCCGACTCTTATTTGTGGTTAATCACCTTTCAGCTGGTGCCGGGGCATTCAGTGTAGGACGTTTAGATCTTTGTCACATGTCACCCACCCCCACCCACTCCCTTTGCCTGTACGCCTCTCTGTCAGCTTTCAAACAAGGACAAAATGTCAAAGCGCAGTAAAATAAAATGCAATGCATGGCATGCAGTTTGGAAAGCAGCGAAAGTATCTAATTACTATTAGGCCAGTTATTTGCTCTGTAACTGTCAGTAGACCAATTAAAGGCTTTATGTGTGTTGTACCAAAAAAAGTCTTATTCAGATCAGGTGCATAAAATCTCAGCTATAACAAGCTGTTTCACACTGTAATCTGGAGAAATATGGTTGTAGTGAGTGGACAGAACTAATAATATATAATATATCCACATATATATGTCCACATAGCCATATATATCCATAATATATATATAATAACTAGAATAATATAATTTCTATGGTTTCTTTACTTTACTTTAATTATTAAAGTCCTCAAACTTTAATCATCTAGGGTATCTCCTGACACAATTAACTAGGAAAAAAAAGTAATTTCTTAAGATTCAATGATTTTTTTGTTGTTATTGTCAATTTCCTGCATGTCCAGTACATGCAGGTGAATCAAAATACTGTTGCTCTCTCTCCTTATTATAAAGAAGAATTAAGAAAGATGAAGGACACATAAAAATCAAACCTATGTACAACGGTGACAGCAGTAATAAAATGAATGCGTGCAAATAACCAGCAGTGGCAGCCTTTTCAATGAAATAGTTTCATTTTGTTATACTGACATTATTGGAGCTGAAAAACATACAAAGCGTAAGACCCCGGCTGATTAACAGCTGTGCTACACACCCGTCAGATTAAGTCTTTAGTCTCTGACCAATAAAAATGCTCGAAACAGCCTCATAACACAGCAAATAAACACACACAACTGCAAGGTCATTGAACTCTGGAGACAAAGACAGCCTTGAGCGGAAGCCTGTATAGACGTACATTATTTACAGTACTTTTGGTTGCCTTCCTGAGTAGTACCAGCGTATTATCTGGGAACTAGTTGTTGTTTTTGGCACGCAAAATGTTCACTGCATCTGTTTTTGCTGTTAAAGGTCTTATTTGGGTACTCCGACTCCCCCAGATATGTTCAGGTCTAAGGAAAGACCCTTTACGTCTTTTTAGCGTTTGCTCATTTACATTAAAACCATGTGTGTTTGCTTGTGTGTGTGTGTGTGTGTGTGTGCTGTGTAAGCATCTCAGTGTTTGTGTGTGCTATGATGTTAACTGATGCTGTGTCACCATATAAACTTTTTTTCTACTGTTAGTGTATGTATACAATATATACACGGATGTTTCCTGCTGATGCTGAGTGCGTGTGAGTGCGTGTGTGTGTGTCGGTGTGTACATTAGATTTAAGCGAGACAGATGATTGTTTGCTCATGCAGACTGTGTTTATCCAGCAGGCTAATAATAGGAGTCTTTCAGTACGCGTCCTTTGTGTGTCAGAGACGAGAAGGAGAAAAGGAGAGGAACAGAGTGCAGGCCGACTCTGCGATCGCTTGCACGCTCGCTGCCAAAACCCACAGTGGGGACCTCTAAAGTAACACTCTTTCTAGGAAATGCAGCCCCTTGAATTAGGGGGACCATTTCAGGTCAAAAGGAGGGAATGGAGGAAAGAAGCAGCCAGCATTCTTCATCAATGTGACTGGAAAAGCCGTGCTCGGCAGTTTGACTTTTAACTATGCGGAGGATTTATAGTAATGGCAGTCTATCGTAATTCTTTTTGTGTTTTTATCTAAAGCTTAAAAGCCTCAAAGTTTCAATTAACAAAAGATAAAATAGCCTCAAACCTCCTTCGCTTATCTAGAAGACATTTTATTTGCTACTGCTTCCAGCCTGGTGTCATAGGGTACGCTTCTGTTTTTGTTTTCTGACCTCTGATTGTCCCTGACCCTTCCTGTCACACTTACACCCACTGCGTAACAAAGACATACAGGTGGGAGATCCAGATGCCAGCGACATTTTCCCACAGTCCGCGATGACACCTGGTGTGCTCGGTTTTCTCAGAAACGGACACGTACCTTGCAAGCTTTTCCCGCCAAAATGGTGGCGCTGATAACATTATGTAAGAGGATGTTACATAAAAGTCACGAGACTGCCAAGACCTGCAACCTCAACCGACACACGGGTGCACGGGAACCAATGAAAAGATGGGGAAATAACTCCCCAGCTGTGCTTTGAAAACGCAGGTTAGACTCCTCCATTGTTCGGTGTGTTGTTGACAATGAGAAGAACTGACCCTATAAGACTGAAAATTTAGTTAGATAACTATGTCAAACTACTGGTATTCACATCATACTTTATCCAATGAACAGTCTTTCTGACCTATAGGTGTGCAGCCTGACCAATCAGACTGGTTTCTGTAGAGCTAGCTCTGTGGCTGGCCAGCTGCAACATGACATCACTTCCTAGATATCCCTCCATGTGATTGTGGACAGCTGTTTGTAATTGTAAGAATGGCTTTCAATGGATATTATGTAAAGTGAAAGGCAATGATGACCACCACAGGCTTTGGTGTAAAAAAAGGAGATCTCACCTGACTCTAGCCACACCTCAAACTGGAGCCACAGTAGCAGAGCACTGTTGGTTTTAAAGTATTTCCAGTAGCACAAGGTCACTTATGCAATCTTATCACCCTGTAAAGTAGCAGGTGCCAGGCTTTAATTAGATCTGCAGCTCGTTTCTGCTGTGATTGTAAGATCTTCCTTATCAACTCAGGAGGCATTCATGAGGTTACAGCTTTGCAGTGACCTGTATTTCTACCTTCCTCAGCTGCTTCAGTGGTTTTTAAAATCCTATGTGGATCATTTGGTTGCAGCACTCAGAAGCTCCCTTCACTCACAAGGTTGCAACAGACGGTCGCCCCTCCCACAGCCTGGTTCTGCCTTCCTGTTAAAAGGGAGTTTTTCCTTCCCACTGTCACCAAAGTGCTTGTTCATAGAAGATTGTTTGATTGTTGGGGTTTTTTGGATTATTGTCAATTATTTACCTTACACTATTAAGCACCTTGAAGGCATTAGTGTTGTGATTTGCTTCTATATAAATAAACAGAAATGTATTAAATCGACAGCTATACAAAGATATGAACTAATTACAGTTGCATATAACATAACAAAACCCTCTGAGACCTCTATCTCATCAACATGATCAATACCTGCCATCATTTCAACATGTTATGGACAAAACTCTTTTTTTGTATAAAATTAACAGTGTTGTTAACAAAAAGTTGCCAAAAATGGCCAATGCATCAAATGAAATACAAAAAAAATAATAAGATATATCATCAAAATATATCATACAAAAAATGATACAGCAAAAAAAAAAAAGTGGATTTTGTTCTAAGGGTTAATAAACATCTGAGTTCCCAAAAAATCTGAATTCTCTGGCTATTTTTGATGGGTTGGGTCTTACAGGATTGAGATGAATTCATAAATGTTACATAAATATATGTAAAGGTTTGTCAGGAGAACGCTGAGATAAATCGGAATGTTCAGAAGTTTCAGCTTTTAAACTACATTTACTTTAAGTATTAACTTTAAGTGTCACATACTCAGTGAACCTCACAATCTCAGATATTGTCTTTTATTTTCTTTATCTAAGGAAACTGGGGAGGAGTGTGTTCAAAGCCTGCGACCCTCAAAAACGGTGTTAACTGCACCCTGAACACAGGTCTGGTCACAATTCAGAACTACGGACAGTTTCTGCCTCCTCGACGAGTCCAGCTGACTTTGGCACACGAGCTCGGCCACAGCCTTGGATCTCCGGTCAGTCACCACGAAAAACACCAGCAAAAAAAACAAAACAAAACATGATTACAATTCAACCATACAACTTATATAAAGATTTTTTCATATATGTCGGAACTTGTTGATGTCAGTTGTGGTTTAAATTATATCTAGAAGGTCGAACAGGAGGCCTTTTGTAGATATTGCAGCTGCAGACAGAGCAAGTTGTATTCAGTTGTATTTATTAAGTTGTATTTATCTGAGTGTACTGATAGCATTTCAACATCTTACCTTTAAAAAGTACATCTCAATCTTCTGTGCTGCTATATCTCCATGGTGCAGCTAGCGTATGTTGCTAATTTCCAGAACTACTGCAAGGCGCCACGACCACAATTTCATGTTCATGTAAATCAAATTGTGGGTTATTAGACAGACAGTGTTTTTGTTGAGAGACACTAATGACTTAGCATTAGCCTAGCTTTAGTGACAACAGTGCTCCATGCACCAAAATAAGGCCAGGTGATTTCTGACTGAAGGATTACCTGTATTGGAATCAGTCTTACTCATGGTTAATAACTCTATTGAAATGAAAGCCAGATTGCTCAGCACCAAGAAAACAAAATCAAATGTATCATACCTTTTCTTTTCTTCTTCTTCTTTTTTTTTTAGTGCAGCCATATCTGCTGCTGTTTCTGTTTGTTGTACTAATGAGTGACGGTAAAACGTGAGGAGACTTTTCATTCGATTTGCACGTTTCATGGGTTCAGTGTATCCTGGATGTCTGTTTGCTAGTTTCAACCTGAATCATTTCCATCTTTTATTTAAACATAAAACGTCGTTGGCTGTTTGCTGAACGTGACGAGTCCCAGAGATTCAAAGTGTTGTGTCGCATATTCTCACACGGTTGTTTGCACTGGAACAAATTGTCTGTGAATGATTCACTTCTGTGGGCGTTGGAGACCTTGTCCTTTATTGACTGGTTTGTTTTTATAGGGACCCCTGTCTCAGTCTCACTGGTACATCTCAAAAAAGGGAACGGGAGGAGCTCTGATGTCAGTCACTTGTGTCCTATGGTTACTCTCTGTTTGTGTCCATAAGCAGAGCCTGGCAGTCTCTTCCGCCACCTCAATAACAGCACACATGTTATATAAGCACACAAATGCCTGCACCTCAGTATGTGTGACAGCTGCTAACACCTCCAACCTTTCTCCTGCTGCCCAAAACGCCAGCAGCACTCCACACTCTCTTTTCACCCTGCTCTCTATTATTCATATTACCACACACTAAAGAGCCCTCCGAGGCATTCCTGAGCAGATTAGCTCTGCTATGTCAGACCCTGCTGCCTTTTTATAAATTAAACTACTGTAAGCACACCTCGGCCCCTCTAATATCTTTGCTCCTATGACAGCCATGTTTCCAGGCTGCATAGGATTGAGGAAGACATAAAGACATGTGACTGAAGGTCTCCCCTGCAACTTCATGGTGGAAAAAGCACAGGGGTGCACTGTGATGGGGAGAAACTTTGATTAAAAAGACGCTATGGCTTTCAGAATATTTCTCTTCCAAACTGTGTATCTCTACACTGATTTTTAAAAATGAATTCATCAGGTGAAAGATAAATTGAAATATAAAGAGGACATCATTGATGGGTTGGAAACAAGACCAAAGTTTGCAAAGGCGACCTTCACTATCTAAACCATTACACCTTGCAACTGTAAGTCAGCAACAACAAAATGAATTTTTGAAGGTCATTTATCAGACTGGCTTCCAGGTTAATATCTGAAAAGTTATATCTTTTCTTTGCTTTACCTCTAATATAATGGATAAAAAGAAAATAACTATCAAAACCATCAAAACAGATTTAGGCAGCAAGTCTTAATTTGCATTAAGTTGAAACGTCTTTTTTCAGGTGTAAAATGTAAATAAAAACAAAATGCAATGATTGGCAAATAAACTGATCTGCAAGGCCAGTAACGTTGTGGGGATGGAGCTGGACTCCCTTAAGGTGGTGTCGTAGAGGCGGATGTTGTCCAAGATAAGGACAATGTTGGATAATACCTCCCACCCACTCTATGACATGCTGGCTAGCCACAGGAGCACGTTCAGTGAGAGACTGAAAAGCACCACTGAACGACACAGGAAATCATTCCTGCCCGTGGCCTTTACAACTGTAAACACTGCAACAGTTACACCCTTTTTGCACACGCTCTTTTCTACTCAGTAATGTTGTTGTCAATATTCTAGATATATATTTATAATCACCTCTGTCAATCCTTGATATTTATTATTGAGTGATTTGTATTGTTGTATTTGTACTGTGCTATTTCTTACATCTGTAAATCTGTAACATATTGTATTGTTAAATAGTCTAGCCTGTTTCTGTTACTGTTATTCATATTCATATAGGAACGCTTTTAAGTTTTTCCCCTGTCCCCATATTTGTTTACAGGTGTTGCTGCTCCATAAATCATATTTACTTAAACTGTATAGTCATTGATTGCTTTATCCTTTGTTTTTGAATATTTTGTTGTCCCGCTCCTTATTTTCTCATTGTATTCTGGGGGGTGTAGTGCATAGAGCTTATGTATATTTGTATAAGAAGAAACATTCAGTACCTCATAAAATACAAGGAAATAGCACACCAGGTTTTTCCTGAATTGGAAAAGCTTTCTAGTATAAACACTTATCTTTGTTTTTGGTTATGTTTAACCTAAAATCACATCGTGTCTGTGAAAACAGCATCTGTAGACTGCTACAGGTGCTCAAAAAGTAAACAGGAAGTGCTGTTACATACATCTCTGCAGAGGTATTGAACACAGCTTTGCTTTTCTTCCTGTTTTTCAGCTTTAAAGATAGCGTAGTTCTGGTATACACTAGAAGCGAATACAAGGTTTGGTGTAAAGTCTGAAGCCCCCACAAAAGAAACTGAGGCATGAGAGTGGAAACACAATTCAAGTTAGTTTTATGCATGCTGAAAGAAAGAGTTCCAACATCTGCTGTGTTGCAGTGCCCTGGCAAACCCAGAGCTGCAGATAGTGACAGATAAAGTGACGACTGTATAATCACCAGTGTCTTTCAACCTAATCTTAAACATATGCAAAAATATCCACATCAATGCCGTTTCCCTCAGCATGTTTGCATGTTCACTTCAAGTCTCTGCATTAGACCAATAATTCATCAGAGACTTTGACATCCTAAGAGTATGAGCTCCAGAAAAAGAGGAAGCTCTAGTTTTATTGCACATGTGGAACACATCATTAGATGGACAGGGGATTCAAGATTTGTCTTTTTGCTCTTAAAAGTAAAACTCCCCTTTCAGCTGAGG
Organism: Pundamilia nyererei; assembly: GCF_000239375.1. Taxonomy (NCBI): domain Eukaryota; kingdom Metazoa; phylum Chordata; class Actinopteri; order Cichliformes; family Cichlidae; genus Pundamilia; species Pundamilia nyererei. The sequence goes on from NW_005187457.1 coordinate 2,229,761, forward strand.
CCTGCTGATGGACATGACTGGAAAAGCTCCTCATCGTGATCAGTGAAGGAAGTTGATTCCCCAAACTATATTTAAGAGGTGGAAGCAAATATCTTCAGCTTGCTGCTTCTCTTTACAGTCGAGTGAAGATGCTTGCCGTTTTGTCTGTGTTTCAGCACGATGAGGGCGCTAACTGCGGGAACCTCGGCTCCGATGTCGGTAAAGGCAGGTACCTGATGTTTCCTTACGCCACAGACGGGGCGCGTGAAAACAACGATAAATTCTCACCCTGCAGCATCAAACACATTAGCAACATCCTGAAGCTGAAGAAAGATGACTGCTTCACGGGTGAGGAAGAAATATCAGTGTCCTGCATCCTGTTTACATTGTGCACTAGTTGCTGCAGCCTTCAGGCTATATCTGTATGTGTGTATCTGCTCATGTGTTTATCTGCTTGTCTGTTCATTTTGGGCAGTCAGTGATCAGCCCATCTGTGGAAACCAGATCATAGAGGAAGGTGAGGAGTGTGATGTCGGTAACAAAGATACAGATCTCTGCTGCTACAGTGCTAAAGAGCCTGTAGGAATCCAGTGTCACCTCAAGCCTGGTAAAATCTGCAGGTACTCCACATGTACACAACATCAAAGTGTGCGAAAATGATTTCCAAAACTGTAATTAGCTGTTCAGGTCTTTCTGAATATTTGTAGTTCAATCATGTATGGGTTTGAGGTTAATAAATTTAAATATTCATCATCAGTCTTTCATCTAAACTATTTATATTCTAGTTTCGAGATGCGGCTTTGTTTAGTTTAGATGTAGCTCTCATGTGCAGCCATGTTTGTGGTGTTTTTTCTCTTCCATTCATCAGTCCAAGTCAGGGCCTGTGTTGTGGTCAGAAGTGCGAGTTTAAGCCAGAGGGTCAGAGGTGCGACGAGGAGACAGACTGCCAGAAAGCGAGCGTGTGCTCAGGACTCTCCCCGCTCTGCCCCAAGCCAGCTGCCAAGGAAAACCTCACTGTGTGCAGTCAGGGCACGCGTGTCTGCCTGAATGGGGTGAGGCGGGCACATCCACCACACCAGAGCGTTACTTAACACACTCCGTTACCCAATGAGGGAAAGTGTGCAAGTGTGCAGCAATGTTGCAAAGCATGTGAATCTTGACCTTGAAAGCAGCACATGGCAATAGACTTTCAGTATAAGGTTCATTTAGTAGCTTTTCCAGAGATTTCTTTTTCATCATGCCCACTCGCCAGATGAAGGTGAAGATGGGCACAGTGTGGTCATAAGGAGATGGTCATAGTTGGCAAAAATACTCAGGTAGGCTGTGGAATTTGTCAAAGCCAAATTCTGACTCTACCATTAGAATGTCGCAGAACTTCAAAGAGACTCATCAGACCAGACAACAGTTTTCCAGTCTTCTAAGGTTCAATTTTAACAATCCCGTACACGCGGTTTCTTGTTATGAGCTAATAAGAGTCCCACCTGGAGTGGTCTTTTGCTACTCTGGTTCATCTTTCGGAGACATGAAAAAGAGTTCTTCATATGTTGACACAACCTCTGACATCAACAAGGCATTTTCATCCATGAGACCTGCCAGTGAGTGGATATTTTTTCTTTATTAAGACCACTCTCTGTAAACCCTCGACATGGTGGTGTGGTAAAATCCCAGCAGATCAGCAGTTTCGGATATACTCAGACCAGCCTGTCTGGCAACAACTCTGCCACATGATTGCACTCATCAGTGCAGACTGACTCAGACTGATTGCATATTGCAGACAGAATGCTAACATATAAGCAGTCTGTCTACTTTTATAGAAGAGAGCACAATTATTTGCAAACACTCACCAGTGTGTCTGAGAGTGCAGAGAGTGCAAGTTGCCTCCCATCAGCTGACTTGTGCATTTGCCTTCTGATTAAAAGTGATTGAGGGCGTTGCACACAAATAAGTTCGGCTGTTTCCAGTTTCTCATTTAAAATACAATCAAGTGCTTCCTGTTTTTGTTTTAGGTAGCACGAAATGAAAATTATCTTGAAATAATCAGAACATTTAAAACCCACTGTCTGTGCTTACTGGCAGGTATTACAGGTGTAAACAAAGGTGCCATTTTAACACAGCATTTCTGAAAAAAGAAGAGAAAAATCCTTTTTAACCAGCAGGATAACAACAGGACCAAAATTAAACACAGACGTTACTCTGTCCTCTCAGCAGGAGAGCATTTATTCCAGCTGTGACTGTGGTTTTCTGGATATATTATTCTCCAGATGTTCTAACCTCATCTAACCTGGATGACCTGATCCGGGAACATAAAATATATAATCCCAAACGTAAAACATGATAAAAGGCTTTTAAGAAGATGTAAGTAATAGTGTAAACCAAGAAAGGGAAAACTTATCTTTAGTTAAAATTCTCAAATTCATCTCTTTTTTTTCACTGACACTGATATATTATTTCCAACGAACCACAAAAGAGAAAAAAAAACTTCAAACAAACATATTCGGTTCATCAAAACATGTCAAACATAAATTTACTTCAGGCTTAAAAAACAACAACAGTGAAACACATCTGTGATGCAGATCCCCACATTACAAAGTCTCAGAAAGTAAGAGGCAGTTTCTAAACTCTGTCGAACACTATATAAGTGTCTGTAAGTGTTATATACACTGAAAAAGTTAATGCAACACAAGCGCCCCAGTACATCTTACCTGTCTGTTTCCCCAGTTTTCTTATGAGACATTAGCCAGGAATGGTTATGAATGGCTAAATCTGATGTATTAACATGAAATGAAGAACACTCCCTAAACTAGCTCATGTCTTTTGTGTGCGTACGTATTTGAGTATTTGAACTAGTGTTGTTTGAATTGAACCTGGTATACTTTTCTGTATTTTTTCTTGACTTCAGATCGTTCTTTAATGCCCTAGGCTCTGTATGACATCAAAGAGAGCACATATGTCTAATATGGTGCATAGGCACATGGCTTGGGCTGTGAGGAAAGAAGCCCCGCCCACCTTTAGTTCAAATCTCCTGTTTGTGAGAGGTAGCCAATGAGATATAAGAATGCTTAAATCGAGGGTCCAGTGTACGATAAATAAGGACCTTTATGAGCTCTGGTAGAGTCCAGTAATAAAAACATGGATCTGGAAACTAACATAATAGGTCCTCTTTAAAACATAAATATAGATATATAAATTTAAATTCACTGCTAATTCGCATGACTGACATAAACTGTAAGGTAGTGAAATAATCCAATGACCTACCAATCGAGTCAATATTTTTGATCATCAACAATAGACGTACTGATATTGATGAACTTGAACTGGCTCTTATTTGTCTTAATTTCTTACATCATAGTTCTCCCAGCTTCTTCTGACTCTACATCCTAACTGTAGTATCTGTTTGTCTCTGAAGGTCTGCACTGGCTCGGTTTGTGTGAAGCACCGCCTGGAGAAGTGCGACTGTCCCGGAGACTCCATGAGGGAGAAATGCCACATGTGCTGCCAGAAGCCCGGTAACCACGGGAACATGTGTCCTCTGCTACAGAGGAATGTGTTTACACGCTGTGTCTCAACAACTCAGGCTGTGTTAATTAGTGCTGAGGTTACATTTCTAAATGATTGTGTTCTTTTAGACCAATCTGTGTTCACAGATCGTAGTTATTAAAGGTCAACTGTTTCTCAAACTCCGGTTTCCATTTCATATTGTCAAGTTTTGAGTAAGTGGCATATCTCTTTATGATATACACACACAGGCTGGTATGCAGCTCAAAAAACTTGCTTTTGTAAAGTATAAACAGTATTTATACTCTCTCTCTCTATGTGTGTGTGTAATGTTTCTGTAACTTGATTTGATTTCCTTTGTTTGTATTTCTTGCAGATCAGCCTGAGACTTGTGCAAGCACCACATCGTCTGTTCTGTCCGATCACTTCCACAAAAAAGTGTTGCCCCTGGTGGGTGGTGCGCCGTGCTCTGGAAACCGTGGATACTGCGACAAATTTCACGTATGCCGCATCCTCGATGCAGACGGCCCCATCGCGAGACTGAAGAACTCCTTTCTTCATTTGGATGACTTCGACGACGTGGGAGAGTGGATGAAGGTGGAATCTACATTAGTGCGATAACATCAGAATAAGATAAATACATTGATTGTCAGGTTTCGCTGCATAGCAGGCACAGTTGGACCCAAGCGCAGGACCCAAAAAATGGCTTTATTTCTGAAGGTAATAGGGCAGAGTGGACACACCTGAGGAACACAGCTGAACAGAATCCGACTGACGAGACAGGGGAAGCAAAACTGAACATGATACTTGGACCTTAGACTATTAAAATAAAACAGGAAGAAACACTGAGACTAAGACATGAGGGATAGCTAGGTCTAAATAAATATAAATCTGCCTACACCTCAAAAATGTATTCGATCTACACATGGCTATAAAACATGCAGCTTGTCTACTAGAAGCTCCTCTACTCTACTTGTTGAAGTATACTTGCTCATCTGTATGAGTCTGTGAACTTTAGGTTAAAAGCTCTTAGGTATAAGAAAAGGTGCTTGTGACAAAGATGGTTGTAGTAAGAAAGTACTTTTTGTGCTCAAATACAGAAGAAAAGTCCTCTTTCCTTTAGATTAGGTATGATCCAAAAAAGAGGTTTACGACTGACGGCCTGTAGATCCACGTGATGAGCCCATCCCATTATTTGGCTGATATGCATTTGGCAGCTGGAGAACATTTGTTTTCTCTATCGGGGCCATATGTTGTTCCTATCTGGGTGTTCAGTGTTCAGCCTTAAAACAAAGTAGAGTCTTTTCTACAGTTTCTGGGTTGAAATGGTGTGGAAAGCACGTGCAGCTGGCCTTGAAGCATGTTTTCTTTCAGCCAGTGGATGCGTCAGAAATGTTACTCAATCGGTAGAGTTACCCAAAAGATCAGCTACCATATGTGCTCCCTGTGTAACAAACAGGATGTTTAGCCATTGTGTTCATTTGAATAAAACAAGTAATTCAAAATAATATAGACCTTTTTTTAAATCTCTTGGTATCCTATTGGTCACTGGGAGAAACTGTGCATTTCCCAACCAGTAGGTGAGTAGTTGCAGGAGGAAAGCACGTGTTGGCTGCTTTCCTGTTGTTGGCTGTCACTGTGTGACATCAGTCACAAAAGTCACAACCAGTGGAATACTCCCTTTTCCCTAGCAACTAGTGGTTGCTAGGTAGTCATCAGCCAGTATATAGGCTATTGTGACTGGGACCTAACCAGTATGAAACCACAAAGCATTATAGACTGAAACTTTTGAAAGAAGAAACTGCACATGTAGTGTTTTTGTATCAGCTTCATAAACAAAAAGAGACATCATTGCAAAAGAAAAGGTAGATTAATACTCAGTGATAACATGGTAATAGCAGAGTAATAACATTATAATGGCCTGTAATGATATTTAATTATAACATTATTACTAAATAATAGCTTTGTATCAGTGATGGGTTCTAGCTGAGTGATATTAGACTGATTTATGTAAGGGGGGGGTAATAACTGAGGGAATAATATGAAAGTGAACAATAATGAACAATAAGCCAAAATCAGTGAGGTAATATTTTTGGTAAATAAAACCTTTGAACAATAAAATTATTGTTTCTGCTCAACATTTTAAATTAAAGATTAAATTAAAGATTTTTATTCTAGTGATCTTAATCTTAATCTTAAACCAAACGACACCAATGCTTCCAGCTTATTCGAAATCATGTTTTTGTTTATTCTCCTCAGGCTCACTGGTGGGCCATCCTGCTGGCTATCCTGACGCTGTCTGGAGTCATGGGCTGCACCGTCTGCCTCTGCAGCATTAAACTGGACACACGTAACTTGGAGTGACTTTTTATCCCTGAAGACTCTTGAATAAACGTCCTTTACCTGAGATCTTCAGGTGCCACGTCGAGGAGGATTCATCAGCTTTGTTCAACTGCCCAAAAACTCAGCCATGTTCACCGATGTCTTTGTGTAACTCTTCACATTTAGGAAAGACGCAAGAGTCTCCTGTGATGTATGTGTTGCGGAAAATGTTGCTTCTTCTGCTGCCAAATGTGGGTCAGTCAGCTGCCCCTCAGAAAGCTGAAGCACCGCTGCAATGTAAAGCCATCTGTCACTACAAAGCCTTAAATGCACGGAGCATGTTTAAGACACTAATTTCAGCTATGAGGAGCATCCAGCTTTCCATCTCAACCATAGCAACACCTGCAACTGAAGGGTCTGCGTGTACATAGAGTTTGACGGTACTTTCTTTCAGTAGATACTATTTTGCAAATCTTTGGGCAAATACTGTGTTTTACTCCACTACATTTATCTTCAATCTTCTTAACAACCTACATAACAGTTTAGAATAAGATATAAAACAAACTTATCTACGAGGTCAAACCAGCAAGTTCCAACCTTTGTGGTCCTGTAAGGAACCAAAGTGTGGTTAAACTAAAGCTGACGCTGCAGTTTACGGTGTCCTTACTCAGCATATCTTTGGGGTCACCTTGACACATGTAGCCAAACACGTGTCACAACACCACAAATACAAGGACTTGCAGAAACAACACCGCTCGCTGGGCTCAATCCAGGACTGCTTGCACTTTTATATCAGAAACATTTGTGAGTGTTTAAATTGTTAAAACTGTTTAGATCAAACACACTTTGATAATATTTTTTAACGGAACAAACAGCCTTGAGATGGTAAATAGGACTGATAATTATGATATTTTTTTTATACTGAGCGAGCAAGGAAGAAAAGTTGAGCATTCCTCTCGACCTTTAAAAAAATGCAAGCTCAAGATGACCTCTCAGGCGACACACTGGTTTTATTAAAGAATTTATACAATACAGAGACGTATTTACAGCTATGTACAGTGATTACATGAACACACTTTTTATAGATCAAATTCACCGAGAGGTGAAAATATATAACTAGCAGCGCTCCATATAAGAGACTCCAGTATCTATATTATAGTATTTACATTTATTGTACAGGTGAGTTGTTTTCTCTTTCCCTGTTTTAAGTGCAAAATACCTTTTTTTAAAAAGTCACAATTATTACAGTACAATACCTCTGAAGAACTGAGGTTCAAGTATTGCTTACTAACTGGAAATGCATAATTGAATGAGCATGAGCCAAAAAATAAAATCTTATCCACAGCAGACATTGCACTTTACAAAGACCACACATCACAAACATTAATAGAAGCTTTGCTTTCGAGCTCACACCGAATATTGCATACTCGTTAAAAGAAGGAAGCCATTTTTAGAAGAGTATCCAGCACTTCTTTGAGGTGACAGCTTCAAAGTAACGTCTTCTTGCAGAAGTGAAGCAGTAAAACATGCAAAAGCATTTAAAATAATACCTTTTTCAGCTTTGAGTACTTCAGTATAAGTTCATACACTAAGAACAACGGACGCCGAGTTGGAAGGCAACAATAAAAAGCCGAAAAGCTTCTGCTGCTTGTTTACAGTAAGGCACACTGATACAGGTCCCACAGTCACATACAGCGCTGAGAGTCACAGTGGTGAATGCTCGGTGACTCAGGTAACTTAGTACTTACTTAGGTAACACAAAAAGGTAACTAAACTGTAACCTACTGCTTAAAACACACAAAAAATACACCTTTAATATTATTTTTCCTCATTTTCAGAGGTGTCACTCTATTATATTTCACAGTGGTTCCTTTATATGAAATATTATTATTGTACTACACATCAGGGCATTAGTACCTCTACAACCAAACTTTGTTGATCTGGCCTGTAAGATTTACTAGTAGTACAACAATCAAGCAAACGTCATTAAATTACTTCTTCTTTTTTTTTTTACAAAGTATGACAAAGTATTCACATACATATTGTTTTAAACATTATACCTATTTGGATATATACAAGGTGATAAAGGCTTTCAGATATTTACTGGTGTATAAAAGTTACTAGTGTATAAATTATCTGCTAAGTGCTGAAATGGACAAAGGGGATGGTGGAGAGCGTCTTGTCTTCACGATCACTGGTTCTCCAGAGTTACTCTACAGACAGAAGCAGCAAATGTATTGTTATTTGTCAGCGTTAGCAGTAATGCAATGGTGAAGAGTAGAGTTAACACAGAGGCAAGCTCACCTTCTTAGAGTTCGCTTTCTGTTCGTCCTCCACGGATCCTTACATTTAACAAACGTGAGCTCCTGTGTCAGCTTCTGAGCGTCAGGATCTTTTATGCAGAACACCATCCTGTGGGAGAAATTCATGAAATACTGCTTAACTGTGCGTGTTCAAGTAGCTCCGTGAGATTCTGCTTAAGCCTGTGCTTTAAGCTTGAAATGTTTTAGCCATAAATCCCAGTAATAGACACATTTCTATGAGGTCCATCATGGAAACTCCAACACTGGCATTTCAGGAAAACTCAAGGGAAGCCTCGAGTTTTTTTTCTTCTGGCAGACAGAAATTATTTGGTAACTACACCTTTAATGTTCTGCAACTCACTTTTGTTGCGTCTCGCCCGCTCTAATGCGGATTTTGTGAACCGCCACGTTAGCGCCATCTGAGCTGCCAGACCACCAAGAGGAAACCATCTTCAGCATGCTTGACGCAGACCAGACGTTTGTCTCCTCCCATTTAAACTTCAGCATCAGCAGGTCACCGATGTCTTTCTCCGTCACCAGCAGGAACGAATGTGTCTTATTTGTGACAATTTTCTCCTTTCTGCCAGACACAGACGGAAAGAAATGTTGATCTCCACGCATACACACAGCCAGCATGTTTTATTTAACTGAGGCTTGTAAAGTATGTGCCATAAAAGATGATAAAATGGCGATGAAAGCACGCTGTAAAGGCCCAGCAGTGAAATGTGTTTGTGTGTGGTTGCCTCTTTCTGTTTATGGTTTCTGTCTCGTGCTGTTTTCTTTGATTACTGTGCAAGTGTTAAAAACAACTCGTAACTTGAAAAATGCAAGTCACTGTGCAGTAATTCTTCTTTATAAGGGTTCAAACCCTCACTCACAGTTTAAGCTGCAGGTTTTCAGCCTCTCCTTTGGTTCCATACAGCGAGACAGTAAGCGAGGGCTCCATATCCGAGCTATTCACCTTACTGGAGAAGTGGATCTTCAGCTGATAGTGGTAAACTGCAAAACAAAGCAACAATTTGCACCATTTAAGGACCTGAAAGCATGCGTGTAAATTAACGTAATAAAACTGCTCCAGATTTAATGGGTTTAAGTTTCAGCCGAAGCAACTAGAATCTCAAAAGTCACCAAACCCAGAAAGTATGAGATGTTTTTTAGATTATTCTTTGCTTTTTGTTTCTGCAAATATATCAGCTTTCATGTGATAACAGCGATGATATTAAAGAGCATGCCGCTGACCTCTGAAAGGCATGGAGGATCGTGTCTTGGTGTACATCTGAACGCTGCGAGGCTTGCGGACCTTGCTGATGTCGTAGCCCACCGTGTTGCAGCGGCTTTTCCGGCAGCTCAGGCACATCCCGCGGTCGAACATGTCGTTGCTGCCACATCTGTACGCCATGGCCGCTTCCTGCTCGTTCAGCAGGGAGTCGATGAAGAGGTGAACCGAACGCTCGTGTTCACACTTGACGGCGTCCGACACAGCTGAGGAGGAAAGAAATGGATGCAATTTATTATCTGCTGTAATTCTCTACATTGCATACACATTACTTTTCCATTCAGTAGCTGACCGTGCTCCGGGTAAATTTACTTATTTTTAATCTGACCTTTCCTCAGCCATGTTTGGGACCCTCTGTTTATTTTCACACTGGTGTGAATGACGTCATTGTGCAGCTGTCATTAACAATGTCCACTGCTAAGATATTAATGACAGCAGCAAGCAGTTACAAGCTTCTAAGCGGCACACTCTGTGTATAGGCACTTATGTGTTTCTAAAAAATGTGCTTAATTTTGTTTTATTGTGGCTGAACCTCTGATCTGATTGCTTCATAATAAAGTTCATTAACGCTTTAACTAACTTTACCTGTTTCTTACTCTCTTCGTAAAAGAATACAACAATCACTGTGCAGATACAGTAAAATCAGGGCTGCAGTCATTTTAGTTATTTTTACCAAATATTCCAAAGTTGGCGATCTTCTCCAGCGCTCCCCTGAGGTTGCAGCCCGGCTGGTAGCTGCCTCCGTTGGGGTAAATGTCCACGTGGCCGACGGGCTGCTGGATTCCGATGCTGAGACCCAAAGAGCCGCGTGTGAAGGTGTGAAGGACATCCACGAAGTGAGCATCATCTGGGGAGAGGCGCCTGTGGGCGTGTTCGCCCTCGAAGTCGGGACCAGCGGGATCCAAACCTTCAGACAGAGACGAGGAGGACCAACATTACACGACTGTAATAGCTTTAAAACAAACATATGAAATCTTCTGTCTTGTTTACCGGTGATTCTTCCGACTTTATTGGTTGCATGGCTGCCAGCAAATCCGGCCACGTGGGCCCCGAGGCTGTAGCCAATCAGGTGAATGTTCTCAAGAGGCATGTTGGTGGTCTCCTTGAAAATCAAAAGTAATTAAGTTAAGCAGAGTGTAAGAAATACTCCACATTACCTTTGGGTTTAATTTCATTCGCTTTTTCTTTGTTACTCATATAAACACATCGTTTAAATACTTGAGGTTAAATAACACTAACTCATCGATATTTTAATGAAAGGGCATTTAATGAGACCTGTGAAATCAAGAGCTTAACTAACCTCGATCCAGTCGATGAACTGAGCGATCTCCTGCCCCACTGCTTTGGTTTTCTGAGCTGCGACCACATAGTGATTCTGAGCCGAGTTGAGCCAGTCCACCACGATGACGTTGGCCGTCTGCTCTCTCTCATACAGTGCCGATACCAGTTTAGGGATCCAGCTTTCAAACATACCACTCAGCTGTTGAAAAGACAAACAAACATCAATCCTGACAAGTGAAACTAGTGTACGCGTGTAATTTAAGCCACCTCCAGATCAACATGTCAGGAAATACTTTGGCTGGTTGTCAGTCAATATGATTTTTTTATTTTAGTGAGATGCCACCTCACCAGAATTTGGTGAAAGGTATTCCCGGTCTTTTATTCTCCTTTCGATTCAAAAGAAAACAAAGCTCTGGATATTTTGGAAAATAGGGGCAGGTTAAAACAAGCTGAAGCATCTCTGCTTACCGTCCAGCCATGGATTATGAGAAAGGTTTTGGAAGTGCCGTTGAAGGTGCAGGTTGCCAGGGAGTCGGGTTTTCCTGGAATGATGTAGCAGAGGTCATCATCGGGATGGGATGGCTTGCGGAGCGAGAATTTGGCAACAGTGGCATTGCTCTCAGCCTTGTGGTCAAAAAAGCCTTTCACAGGATCGAAGAAGTTACCTGACAGAGAAGATTATCCAGTTAGCTGGATGGTTTAAGAGGACATTATACTCTTAAAAAAAATAAAGAAGGGGAAACAAATCCTCTGGCTTCCTGGTGTTTTGATCAGATATACAAATCTTATCTAATAGTCTGGCTGGAAAGTCTGAGAAGTCTGACCAGCTAGCTGAGTTGCTGGTGGCAATAAGGTCCGCCCCCAGGGCCCCTCAGAAAATGAGCTTCCACCTTAGAGGAGATCAAAGCTCAGGGGTTTAAGGAGTTCACTTGGTCAGGACTGAGCTCCACAGAGGCTCATAAGGGTTTCTCAGCTTTGTTCCTGCCACCTCACCGAATATAATCTGCCCAAGTTTCTGTGGTCCTGCTGGCACAGTCAGCTGACTGGGCCTTGTACTGATTTTCAAAGTGTGGGGAGGTGGAGACCAGACCCTTGCAAACAATTACCAAAATAAAGGCTCCAACAGTTTGAGGATCATATTGTGAAAATAAATAGACATGATGACACCCGGATAAATCAGTTTGTTGGGATAATTTGACAGTCTGACACATTTCAGTTTATTTCTCTAATTTCCAGCGTTAGCTTCAATTTCAGAGCGTCTCTTCCAGGGAATAGTAAGTGAGGAGAGTATCAGAGAGCACAGAGATGAGTTTAGTCATAGACACGTGACCTAAAGTATGTCCTATAGCGCGTTGATATCACTGGCAAGGTAGAAACTACTGTACACACACAAGCACTGCGCTTGGTTTTCACCAAGTTACAGTTACACGGGAATTTTCACCTCACGTACCTGCAGAACTACAAACATACAGACCTAAATGTGGATGAAGTAACTGACAACTCACCAAAAATAGAACCGGCGAGCTCTTCCTCCAAGGACGTCACATTTTGCACAGCTGCATTCAACACCACGAAGCACAGAAACCGCACTTTCCACGCTCTCATTTCTTTTGCACTTTATTCCTTTTGGAGAAAATATCTTTAAGGACGAAATCAGTCAATGAAACGCCGCAGCCCGGGAGTGTACGCAGTCCTGTAGTAAGGAATAAGCCCGCGCGTCCTGTTGCGCGCAGTGCGCTGATATCTGAACCACCTTGAACTGTCTGCGTCTTAAATAGCGCTTCTGAAGTTCTGACAAGCCATTGGCTGCTGGCCTCGGGCGGGGAATGGAAAGTAAATGTGTAAACTAAACCATTAAGCCTGCTTTATGAGGAGCGATAGCAACAGTGTTTGGCAGTGTAGCGACTCATTGAACCCCGAGAAAGCGCTATTTATTTTTTAAATGCATTCAGTGTATGTTTCTACCACACGACCACGGCCAGATCAGCAGGAGACACTGATTAGCATAAATGTTTGCATTGTTGCAGTGCTTCCTGTGTGATTAACTAAATCTGTAAAGAAATGCACTTTCATATTTAAATAGTGTAACTAGGCTGAATTGTATACATACATGGCTTTAAACCGATTTTTATAAATCAAAAGTTCCACATCATTCAGATCATTCATCGTCATGTTTGCAGGCTCCACTACTCAGAAACAGTTCTTATTCAATATTATATTATTTTTTTTAAACTGGAAAGATAAGACTGAAACCTAACTGAGCAATCAGTGAGGTTCTTGCAGTAAAATTGGCCACCATTGCTTTAAAACTCTGACCTTTGACCTATTACATGTGATAGGTCAATACCTAACCTATTTACTTACCAAATAGGCTAGGTATTGCTGATACAAGTTTAAGATTATGGACACATATTCATGCAAGAGTAGTTGGCTTTACAGCTGCTGAGTTGTTGCCCAAAACGTCAGGACAAGACACTAAGAAAAACTGGGAAGGAGGCCAATGAAGTGATGGTTGAAGAGTCAGAAGCTTGTTAAAGTCAACTGCACCATTTGCAAGATATAAAAAAATTACTGGTGCAGTGACTGATATATACTATGTATGTTAGAGTGTGTAATAAATACAGTACATACCAAATTAATATAAGTTCGGATCTTTTTTTTAAGTCCATTTTAATATAATTTTCTAAATAAATCCAAGTTCTTGATTCTGACTGCTAAACTGCTGCTACTTCACACTTTATTCACAAATCACTTGTGATCTGACTCAGACATGAGCACATATAAAATGATCATTTGTGAAATGGGACCCCCTAAAAGCTATTCCCATAAAAATGAGCGTTTGATGGAGCATCTAACTTGGAAAATGAGTAAAACCCAGCAAAATCAATAATAATACCCACTTTAAGCCTCACCTGGACTGGACACCAACAGTACAGTCTTGAGATTCCTGCCCAAGGGCTTCAACTCCCAGCGCACCTTGAGTCAGGTGATCTCAAGGTCTCAGAGTGGTTTCACCCAAAACTTGTAGTGCTAATGACACACGCCTTTTTTCACACCTGGGCTCATGTGATGATGCATATGATTAATAGTGGGTCAAGGACAACCACCTAAGGAACAACCCCGACTAGGGTTTAAAAACCTGGGACTCTCCACCCTTTGGTTTTAGAGAAGAAGCATTTTCAATGAGAGGTGAAATGTCTCCAAAACACTTAAAAGACAACTGTGACCTGGATGACCGAGAACCTACACAGAAATATTTTACACAATATCTTCATTTTTGCTCTGTTACATGAGGTGCAGGCCATACTGTGTAATAAAAGCTCCACTCCTCTCCTTCTTTTTGCACACACTCTCCAGATGTTGGTATTGCAACAAAACAGCTGGCTTCATTACTTTTTATTCTTCTTTGAATATGATTGGATTTTCCTTGAAAAACAGTGACTGCATTTGTTTTTCCACTCCTGCCTCTGCAGCCTTTTCAGGGGAAGCACTCGTCCCCTGGTGACTAAAGGGCAGTGAAGAACATGCCGGACCACAGCCAAGATTTGTTGGTTCCAGCTGAGATGAAAAATGGGCAAACAGTAAGTCCTCCTTAAAGTTTGGAGACAACAGAATGTCTTTAATTTTATGTACTTCCAAGATTATTTCCCAAGCTGATTTCTAGGAACGGCACATGTTGCATACAAGAAAATCACACAAAAAAAGACAAACAGAGAAAAACTTTGTATTTTTTAGGCTTATAAAAGACAGCAACAGCTTTAAACCAAGCAAAAATATGAATAGTTAATTTGTTACCATTTATACATGCAGCGTTTTTCCTGAGCACTAGTTTCAGATTGGAGAGGGCAGCAGGAAAAATGGAAAAGTCATCTTTGTGGCTTCAACAACACTTGTTCACCAGCAACAGAAAGTCATGAGGGAAAGTTTCCACAGTGACCACAAGGACAAAAATGCTTTCCTGTACCTTGACCTTACACTTGCTCACACCAAGTTCTGTTACAACTCTTTAACCTTCTTTGTGTCCCAGAAAAGTAAATGAGCAATGATGTTAGTGATACTTTATGAATAATGGGAAGCGGACTCTAAGAAACTCTTTGGCTGAAGGTTAGAAATCCTGTTATTCCCCAGTGACACTGCTAAAAGAAGAAAATACTGATTTCTACAGTCCCCTCACATTGGATCAGGCATTTTCAGAGTATCAGAATTATAGAAAATGAAACATTACAAACAAAGTCGGGGGAATTTTTGTTGTTTTGTTTGGAAGATTAAATCACGCCATGACCTGATCAACTTTAAAACTAAAACAGCCGTCAGCTGACATTCAGATTGTGCTTTGAGAGTTTAAACAACTAGAATATAAAAAAAACATCCACATCTCATTTCATTATCCCGGTCCAGACTCCAAATGTTGCACAACAGCTTTCCTCTTTTTAGGAAAGTTTAGGTTTAGGTGAGCTGTGGGGCTGTGGGGGCACAGCAAACCCACACCTATTCAGGTTCAAGTGGATGTGTCTACACAGGGCATACAGCATTTTGGGCCTTTGGGACTACTACATGGTCCACAGTGTACTTACCCATAGAAAACCCACGTGGAGCCTCAAAGGGGAAAAAACTGCTGTGGGCCCTGCTTGGGCACACCCATTTGAGGCCCATTTGAGGGTGGAGAGTCCCAACCAACAGAATATGTTGTTTTCATATTCTGTGAAAGTTCCCCAGTTTGAGCCTCGGAGGAGACACATGTGAGGCCCCAGCACCGAAGTCCACAGTGTGGAGTGGGGCTGAGGTGTGCATTACAGGTGTGCCTGCTGTGGACCCGTGCGGGAAAGCTGTTACTTTTAAGTAATATTACAGTCTTTATACACAAGGGTAGTAAAAAAAGAGTGTTTACATAAACAATTCTTCTTTAGGGTAAATCGT
Source organism: Pundamilia nyererei (assembly GCF_000239375.1). Classification (NCBI taxonomy): domain Eukaryota; kingdom Metazoa; phylum Chordata; class Actinopteri; order Cichliformes; family Cichlidae; genus Pundamilia; species Pundamilia nyererei. The sequence continues at coordinate 2,245,334 of NW_005187457.1, forward strand.
CATCTGTTGCCAGGCAACATCATCTGTTGCCTGGCACCTTATCCTTAATTTTACAGTACTGTGGTGAGCACTGATTTATGCACCTATATGGCTTGAGTCCTCCTAGCTACGGAGTGTACTTTTAATGAAAAGAGCAAAAGCAGTTTTAAGAACTGTATCAGTGGTCGAAACCATTTTAGCGGCTGCTCAGGAAATGGTAACACGTGGGAAGCTGAAAGTATCATTTATTAAAATATCCGAGCACGCATTCTCAGTCAAACTAAACTGAAATTGTTTGAAAATGTACAAGCATGGCTCTCTCCACAAATACAATCAAGTACCAGACCATAAAACTGCAAGTCAGCAAGTATAGAGCACGAGTGCATCTCCAGCATTCTCGGTTGCTATACTTTTAATTTATTATCAAAGTAAGCTACATTTAGTTAAATTCATTTGTATAATCACAGGTAGCACTCAAAGTGGCCAGAATATTTTTCTAGCTCTTTTCACAGCAAGATTTTTTTTTTCCTTGTCTTCACTAACATTCACGATTTCAGTTTTATCATTTCATGAATGCCACACATGCAGAAGCTTTACTGGAATGAAAATGTAACGTTAGCTTCTTCTTCTGCCTCAGTTTCACCATCCTCTGTAATGCCATTCCCCTCTCACTACATCCACAAATCTTCTCTGGAGTCTTCCTCATTTCCTCCTGCCTGACAGCGCCATATTCAACATCCTTCATCCAGGATCTCCACCATTCCTTCTCTCCAATCCAATCCATCTCAGTTTTGCTGCTCTAACTTTGTCTTCACACTGCCCAACCTGAGTGCTCACTCTGATATACTTATTTCTCAACCCGTCCATCAGCACTGCAAACAAGAAGGGGCTCAGAGTCTCAGAGGTTAGATAGGGCGTCATCTTGGTGCCCTATCTAACCTTCTCCATCAACACTCTGAAAGCAAACATTGCATCTGCGCTGCACTGCTCCTCACTAAACATCACCCTTCGTCTTAACCTAGCTTCAACAGCTCTTCCCCATATCTTCATGATGTGGCTCATCGGCATCGCCACAGATCTGCACATCACTCCTTGTTCTTGAGAACTGGTACCAGAGCACATTTGCTGCATTATTTATATGTATGAGTGATGCTGATACATGTAGCCTTCATTATAAGGCTCTGTTCTTTTGATAGCAATACTTTCAGCACATCGTTAGCTTCATAGCATAAGTGCCTAAGTCATTTTTTGGTCAAATTGCATGTGATATTTCAAAATATGCATGTGATATTTAGAAAATTAGTTTTTTCTTGTTTTCCGAAAACACAAAAAAATGACTTAGGCACTTATGCTATGAAGCTAACGACATGCTCAAAGTAGCGGTTCCATCAACAGCTAGAACTGGGACCAATTTGATCGATCCTTCCAAGGTCTCGCCCACAAAAACACAAACCGCTTGAATTGTAAAAAAAATAGAGATGACAACGGGAGCCTGCCAAAATATATTACAGCTTTATATACAAATATATAAATGTACAATCAATAAATACAAGGTGAAGTAATCTTGAGATGTATTATGGCTGTCGTTTATGTCAGTCCATCACAAATCATAAAGGCTTGGGTGATTTTTTTTGTAATGTTTGACCTTTTAGTATATGGCTATAATTGAGTGAAATGAGGTAAACTGTTTCAGGTGAGATGCTGTTGACCGAGAGGCGCACTTATCCTTTAAAATTTGATCAGTTTACCAAAACGTAAAAAAAATGCATATCCTTATTGGAGTGCAACCTCGATGACCTTAACATCTGAACTGCTTCGAGGGGCGGAGAGCCTTTTAAAGTGACCAGTGACACAATAACCAATAAAATCAAAGATCAAGCAAGACTTCAAAAGATCAGATATTACCATGTAGCTCATATTTGAAAAGATACTGATTAAGGTATTTACAAAGACCACTGTGATTCTCTATTCAGTAGATTGTAAATGCTTCTTTGGTCCCTGTTGATTGTTGGCAATTAGTGGTTAAGTAAAGACAAATGTTGGGCAGAAAATAATCACTTTGGACATTTAAAAAACATAAAAACCAACAAAGATGTGCCAAAATTATGCCTATCACTCTGGATTATTTAAACATCAATAATAATCCAAGTTCACAAAGGCTCAGAAAACACATCGCTTCTGTCAAAGTATATCAAAGTCGGTATAAACAGTACATATAGGATACAAAAAGCAAAAATAATGATTACAAAGCAGTTCAGCTACTTAAAAATGTCAGCACATCATCAAGAAGAAACATGCTACAGCAGCGTGATTTCTAGCACTGTGGATGAGGTTAAGTTGGTTGCACGGGAAGTTCAGTAAATACAAGAGCAGGAGAAGAAGAAAAAAACACAGCAAATCTCATATGTGTCCAGTTATTTGCGAAGGCTTTCCCAGCGTTGCTGTGTGCTGCCCATCTTTGGCTACGTGTGAAGGGACAGATGATACGCGCGGTGGGTGTTTGAGTGCAACTTCAAGCTTCCTGCTGCCCAAAAAGGCTGCCCTTCGTTTTAAGCTTGTGCGCCCTGGGAAGAAGAAGAGTAGAATGAGACATCTTGTCTTTGATAATGCGAAAACAAAGCTCGCAGGACCTAAAGAATGCTATCTATAGGATTCAAATGTGATAATTGTTTTATTCTTGTTGCTCTTGTTTTCAGATTTCATCTCCTCCTGGCCTCCACACTTTCCTCTGTCATGCACATCCACAAACATCTTCGGGCCGTCCTCCTTTCATCTTGCCTGGTAACTCCTCCCCTCTTAATACATCCAGTAATTCTCCTCTTTGCATGTCTAAACTTGCTCAATCTCCTCTGAACTGCCCAATGTCTCTGCCTAAAACTCTTTCTAATACATTTGTAACTGTTAATTAAAGTTTAATGATCTATTTCTGTGGTTCAGGTTTGATTTACTCATTTTTCCACTTCCTCCAATTTATCAGCTCAGGGGAAAATTGAGTTCTCTACATCTCTCTAACAAGATAAATCTACTTTTTACATTTAGGCAAACACTTAAAGATTTTATTTAAAGTAGAAAATGTTTCACTGTCTTTAACTTACAGTTTTTCTTTACGGCTCTGTTTGTCTTCCTTTGACTTGACAAAGACGGCGTTCTCTCCTCCCCGGGTGAGGTCAACAAACTCTCCGTCCTTTGCATCAAAGATCACCCTGAATACACACGGAGAAAAAAAAAACATTATTAACATCCTAAATGATTATTTTTCCGTCACAAGACTGCAGTGCGTAAATGTCAGCAGGTCTGAACTTACTTGGACTGAGTCTCTCCACACTTGATGCGAAGTTTTCGGATGTTGAACTTGGTGCTGCCCCACCAGTTTGACCAGCTGATGTACGCATCCCGCTCCCAGCGCAGCTTCACGATCATCAGGTCTCCGATATCCGTGTCGGTGGTGATGAGGAAGGATTGAGTGGTGTTGCTGTTCAGGGCTGGTCTGCAAGGTTAAGACAAGAGAAGCTGCTCAGATTTGAAGGTTCTCTACACGGATTGTTAGATTTGTCTACCTTTTCTTGTAATCTACATGTGCACGTCTTTGCAAACTTGGTTTTAAAGTTATAAAAGTAAATATGTATGCTGTTTAATGTACTCACAGAACAAAAGGAATATCTTCCTTCTCTCCATTTGTTCCATACAGGGAAATCTTCATTGGCTGCTCCGTGAAGCTCTGCTTGTTCTGGCTGAAGAAATGTGCCTTCACCTGGTAGTGGAAAACTGTAAGAAGGGGGGATCCAGTTGTTAGAGATTAGCCCACTTCTCTTATTTGACTGCTCCAAGTTTGTTTATCACAAGAAAAGCTTATGTAACCTGGACCTTTCTCTATCTCAGTGTGACCTTTACAGACTGGCATTTAAAACACGGATTTGCGGTAAATCCTGGCTGGTTTCATTTGCAAAGCCACATAAATGACTAACAGCCAGATTCCCAGACACGGCTCAAGACGTGTACCAGATTAGAGGAAAAATTCAATCAAGATCTTTGTTGAAAAAAGTCACTGAGTGGCGAATGAAGCTTGATCCATGTTGGAGACCCTATGTATCTACAAAACATGCTAAGCTGTCAACACAAAGTTTCTAACAATAACACTGTTGGCTTGTGTCAATAAACTTTTCCATTGCTGGTGTCCACTGGTCTCACTTTTCCTTAACATCCCCTCCAGATAAAGGAAACACCCATGACACCTTCTCGTAACCTTCTGAGTGCGTGATACTTTTTGTACACGTGTCGTTGCAGTAAGAGTCAGCAACACTACCAGTACTACCAGTAATTCCAGCTTCAGGAAACCACATGCACACTAAGAACACCACAGAACAGTAGCTCATAGACTGAGGATTACTTTAATAAAGTATGTGAATGGCTTAAATCATTATAATCCTCCATAAAGTACATAAAACCAGCTGGAATTTTCTTCAGCTGTTAAATGTTAAATTTAATCTCTTTTGCACTGCAGGGAGCATCCATTCATTCTACTTTAATATCACTGACAGATACTCAAATCTTTTCACGTGCACATCCTTTTTTCTGGTTTTTACCTTTGAAAGGCATCGTTCCACGAGTCTTGAGGTACATCGTTGTGCTGCGGGCCGTGCGGACTTTTTTCACGTTGTAGCCGATCTTGTTGCAGCGGTTCTTCCTGCAGCTGAGGCACATTCCCTTGTTGAAGGTGTCTTTGGAGTTGCATCGGAAGGCCACGCTCTGCTGCTCGATGTTCAGCAGAGAGTCGATGAACAGGTGGATGGAGCGCTCGTGGGAGCATTTGACAAGCTGGTCCATATCTGCGAAACAGAGAGCAAAGAACGTGTAAGGTTTCTGCACGTCGCCCAGGTAACGTCACGCAAACATGGAAAATTACTTCCTCGTGTTGGACTTTTACTGTTTTTTTAACACATGCTGACCCACAAGCCATTTCCCACTTAGTTCTGCTCTGCTCTGTTAAAGTACAACAGCTGAGGGGGCAGAACATCAAGAGGTACTTTAATCTCTGTCACAGTGCAAGTCTGTTATGACTGGAGGCAAACACGCTTTAACTGCGGCCCTGAAAGCTTTCATACAGTCAGTGTCTGTTGATGCCACGTAAACTTACAAGAACTGTTACAGACATTTGTTAAACCGATCGTTTATACAATTTAACCGATCACCATTATCTTCTGTTTTTGCTCATTATACTGAACATAAACACTCACTCTTGGTGTTGAAAAGCAAAGATTATGTGATGCTGCATGTGCTGATATGAATCCAGGTTATATTTGTATTTGGCTGTGTGTTACCATCAGTAATCAAATCAAACCTAAACAAAGTGCTTCAAAGTGAATATTTGTAAAAGTGCAGTCAAGAGCAAAAAGCAAGGAGGGTTTGTATGACATACTTTGGAGGCCTTTGATTCCTTCTAATGCAATTCCCATCAAAGTGTTCTGGATGTCGCAGCCTGGCTGGAAGGTGCCTCCGTTGGGGTAAATATCTATGTGACCCACTGGTCTCTGGATGCCAATGCTGCGGTCCGGGGAGCCCCTGGTGTTGGTGTGCAGGACATCCACAAACTGGGCATCGCCTCGGGACAGTGTGCTCTGTTCATCCGCGTGCTCGAACGTGGGGCCGGCGGGATCCAGACCTGGAGAAAAAGAGGGATTTGTGTTTTTTTACTGTGTCACAACAAAGAAAATATGGAGAGATTTGGATGTACTAGAAGAAAGCGATCACTTTTATAGATAGATTTACTAACAGAGCTGCACATTAAAGTATTTTGGCCTTTTACTGCACCTATGCAGAACCGCTGAAGCTCAAAACAATGTGAGGCAGTGAGTGTGGGTTCTTAATGGGCGCAGCTCTTAGATCACAGTAAACACACCATTATTCTTGGCAGGTCAGACAGATTTCAAAGCTGGAGCAACGTCATAGTGGCAAAAAAAACCTGGAGCCACTAGCTGGCAGGAGCTCAGTAGATATAGATACACATGCATGCCCAGATTATGTTTCACTGGCATGCCGAGGTGCTTTTAAGAGCGGCACTGGAAGAAAATACTCATACATATGGTATGGTATGTTAACACACAGGCACTTACACTATATTTAGTATTTAATGGTATCTGAAAACAGGTCACAGTGCTTACAGCTAAAACACCTTACACAATCCTAACTGTAATGATGCAGTTGTGTGAGACTGTGCTGTCAGAGGGCAACACTGACCCATTGTGGTAATAAATCTATAATGTGAGCAGATAATAATCCATTTGATATCTTAATGCTCTTACCTGTGATCCGGCTGATTTTGTGGTTGGTAAGGTCTCCGGCAATTCCAGCAACATGCGCTCCCAGACTATAACCCAGCAGATGAACTCTGTCCCAGGGCAACTGCAGCTCGTTCTGAAAGGTAAGAAATGCGTCAGAAGAACATATTACTCTCCCTTAAAACAGTTTGCAGAGAATCCTGCAGACTTGCAAGAGGGATCGAAACTATCTGTAGGTTATAGCTTTTCCAAATGTTCACAGAATTTTGAAAATCCTCCAAAAAAGGGGATCATTTTATGTAATTTGGGGTTTGCCAAATCTTTGCAAGCTTCATGTAAACAAATTCTTCACGCCAGTTCCCCTTTTGGCCTTGTTAAAACCAAAGCTGCGCTCCACTAAGCCTTGTTAGGAGACGCTGTTGTGAGCCACAAACGCGGTCATAAAATATTTTTATTGGCATTTAAAATCATAACCAGTAGGAAAACATATCCGCAGCAGCACCACAGGGTACAAAACATTACATAATTTAAAGCAACTTTCTCTGGCAGCACACTGACGACAAGTCAGCGCTGTGGTAATATGGGCGTCCAAAAAGAAAAAAAATGTGTTAAGTTAGTTGTCAACCGCTGCTTATCTGTGAAAGCACTCACTTGTATCCAGGTAACAAACTTGGCGACGTCACGACCCACTAGTTTGGTGTAGGCGGCAGAGGTCGGGTAGTGCTGGTTGGCTCGGGACAGCCAGTCCACCACAATCACATTAGCAGTGGGTACACGGTCATACAGAGCAGACACCAGCTTGGGCACCCAGCTCTCAAACATCCCTGTTACCTACAGGAACACACAAAGCTAGTGTGAGCTCAACTGCAGTATGGCATGATTTATTCTTGCCTTAGCCCTCGCTCTGTGTCCTGTTGTTGGAGATCAGCCAAAGCATCATCAGGTTCAAATTTTGCTGCCTGACTGGCCATAAATCACATGAAAACAGAAAATGCATGGACTTCCTATCATTCCTTTCCCAGCCTGTTTCCTCTTACAAGTGTAGCTTTGTATTAAGTTTACAATTCTGCCCCAAAAATAATAGTACAATTGGTAGGTTTGGTTTTTCAACATCAGAACAAAGTATTTCTGTCATTTGCAAAGAGCAAAACATGGCTGTCAAGTGTGCTCAGTGTGACATACCGTCCAGCCGTGTATCACAATGAAGGTCTGTGTTTCTGGATTAAAGTTGCACTCCTTGATGGTTTCCGGCCTCCCAGGTACTATGTAACACATGTCATCATCCGGGGTGTCTGCGGTGCGCAGGGAGAACTTGGACACGATGTCGGTGAAGTCGGTGAGCCATTCAGTGGTATTCAGCAGTTGATCAATGGTGACTGTGGTGTTTGCTGTTACAACACACACAAACAAGCAGTGCTGGATTGTTATGATATGACAGAAAAGCGGGTGTCTGTTGACAGGTGAGACAAAGACACTTTTTTACGCTGTTATTAAGTTTCAGTTAAATGCAGCTTTTCAATAATGACGGAAAACTATTCAAAACAATACGGTGACATAGTTTTTTTAATTAAGTGAATCAGCATCATTCTTACGCCTCGGACTGCTGATGCATAAAGCATTGTGAGCGGTGGAGCAGTAGGAGTGTAAAGCGTGGCGGTGTCGCCCCCTTTTGTCTCCTGGATTCCCACCAGCACAAGTTTTGAAAGTTTCGTGAAAAAATGAAGAATGTGGCTTTTCCGGAAATAAAACCGGATCTTGTAAAGTAAACAATAATAACTTTTTCCCTATGAGACAGACTATGAAACTGAATTTGCGCTGTAACTTAATTAAATATGAGCATCGTGTTTTTCTACTCTAATATTTTTCATGTTTTATAATAAAACTGCGAAAATAAATGTGCGAATATTTTTTGCTTTTAGTTTTTCCTGTGTTGATGCCTTCTGCTTTACTCTTTCCTCGGACAAAAGCCTCTTGGCCGCAGTCACACATGGAGCTAAAGACCTAAACTCCGTCCGCTTATTACCAGGTTATTACCGGTCAACACGGTGCAGCGCGCATTAATTAACCTGCATCCATTTATTTAAAGAGAGCAGCATCGGGGTAATATGATAATAATAATTTAAGATAAATAAAAAGTATCTCAGCCACTTACCAAAAGCGGTGGTGTTGGATTCAAGGTCTGAAGAAAAAGTTGCAAAGATTTTTCCCAAAATTATCCAAGCAGTTAAAAAGCAGATATTTTGTTTTCCCATCTTATTGATGTGTTTCTTCGAAATGTTGCTGGATGCTGGTGGAGCAGTTGTAGATCCAGTTGATGTTGGACAGGTCAGAAAGTGGTGTGAAGCTGGAGCTGAGGAGTGAAGTTGCTTATGGTCTGTCACAGTTGCCGCTACAGGTCATCTTTATTGGTGGCTTATTTGAATATTCAAGTACGATTGGCTGGAGGTTCGAGGGCGGAGACTGATGTTTACCCCAGCTCTGAGTGAGCGAGGAGAAGGAGAACAGATCATCCACATCCCTTTACAGAAGAGCTGGCTGCACGGCAGAGTGTTTTATTTACGCGGTGATAACAGGGTTAGGTATGAATTACCATTCAAGACAATGGATTTTTAGGAAAACACCAGAGTTTCCTCACACTTCAGCCAAACAGTGACATTTAAAACAGCATATTAGACTCATTAACTGGTGTATGGATTTGGATGCATGTGTTATTATTTTATGCAACATATGATCATACTGCTGTCCGTCTTGTCCAGGACATTCTTGTAAGAGACTTTTAATCTCAAGAGTTTTTCCCCTAGAAGGTTAAATAAAAAAAATTATGATCGACCTTATTGAATTAATATAAAAATGTTACCAAAATAATTTAAAAAAGTATATTCAGAATCTTTACAATCTGCAGCTAAACGTCTTGCTGTAAGTTTGTGCTTCAAATAAAAGTGAACAAAAATGAGAGCAGGGGAAAACCAGCCCATTGAGTCATGACTTTAGTTGGGCAATGAACAATCACGCAGTCAGACAGTACGGATCGAGGCAGGGGAATGAATCCAATGAAAACATGTTGTGTCAGCGTGGAAGTGAGTGTTGGTAATTTGGGTGGACTTAACCTTTTAAATATCCAGATGGAGAGATGTGTGCTTGTGGGGAAACATCACTTCTGTGAAGCCTTGCGTGCCACAATAATAATTTTTTAATCATAGGCTACCTGCTGCCATGTTTTGTTAGTAGGGGTCGCTCCGTCTTTATGGTAAACACTACAAGTACTGGCTTTAAATACTGGAGTACATATTTCATAAGTTAAATATTCATTTTCTAGGTGTGAATTTATGGCTCAGTTACCTAGATTACGTTTAATTTTTAATGACTAATTAATGAAACTGGTCACAAGCCAGTGTACTCCTAATGCCAGCCCTGTCCATGTCCAGCACTAGGAGGCAGAAAAGGCATTCAGATTGTCACTAAGAAGAAAAACCATTTGTAAAACACAGAATAAAATATACAATTCATAATAAATGTATACTTATAAATGTATTATGAGCTTAAAAATACATTAACCTACTTGATGTTTCCTATTTAAAGATCAATAAATCGTCTACATCAATAAATCAAATCACTTTAAATTCTAAATATTTCTGCTTGTATAAATGATCTTTTCTTTTTTATTCCATATTCACATTTTAAACTACTTTGGCGGTGGTACTGGTATAAGTCTGATCTCAGCCAGGTGTTTTCTGCTTGTGGCATCATTACCCCAGCGGTTATTGTTGTGGAGTTGACAAAACAGAGCTTTTTACAAACAGGAGAAGTGTTCCTTCTAACACATCGTGTGTAAAAAGGGGCATTTTAACCCTAACAGCGACGTTTTCCAAAACCAAACCAAACAGCTACTAAAACAAAATGTAAAAAAATGAAAATACAGCACGAGCCCTATGCAGGAACACAAACTTGTGTCTTCTTGATCAAAAATCTTGTGATGTATTCACTGCAGACATGCCAACAAAGATGCTGCGCTGCAAGTTGAGAAATCACACTAGAGGGGGGACCCAATGCATTAAAACATGACAATGCTTCTTATCAAGCATGATGAAGTGGGAGTGAAAGCGTGTTGACACAAAACAGATCCGAAGAAGCGCATCGACAAAGTCTTTGAAAATGCGCACGGGGCAGTGAAAAAATCCCAAAGAGATGTGAATCTGGAGATCTTTCTCCCGTGTGAGTTGAAGGCTTTTGCATCTTTGTGCCCCTCTGGCCCAACCTCTGATAATCTGTCCACGCCTTCAGCATACCTCCAGCAGATCAGAACAGCGTGGGTGTGCTACAGAGCCCCATCTCTCATTGGTGGACCTCTGGTGAGCCATCAACTGTGTAGCAACGCCAAAAGCACGACGTGGTGTCTAATGCTTCACAGTGTCTTTGTTCTCTTTGGGTTTAGAAGAAGAATTTAATACCATTTCCCACCCCTATACCATATATAAATAAAACAAGCTGCTTAGATGCATGTGCATACTTAAAGCCTTTTAGTGAGGGCCTCGGGGGAACCAAAGCAGCAGTGAAATCAAAAGCATGTGGATGTTACGAGAACTGCATTTCACTTTTACAATGATTTTCATGCCAAAACACCTGTGTGAGAATATTTGGTGCCTCTCTTCTCCAGACAGAGGCCAACAAACACAGACTGACTTTTAACCTAGATTACCCACAGTGTAATTGTATAGTGTGTTCTCTGTTGTAAGCAAAGTTTATCTGTTTGATGTGAAAGATTAAAATATGTGGAGACTGAAAAGGATTGTGCACATTCTGCACACCTTTTCC
>NW_005187457.1:2256802-2263802 GCF_000239375.1 Pundamilia nyererei
CTCCCTTTAGCGGTCGCCACAGCAGATCTTCTGCCTTCATCTCACTTGCCTCTGTCACACCAACCATCTGCGTCGTCTCTCACTACATCCCTGTACCTTCTCTGTGATCGTCTTCCTCTTTGCTTCCTGCCTGGCAGCTCAGTCTTTACCATCCTTTGTCCAATATTTCCACTATCCCTTCCTCTGCACATGTGTTTACAAGGAATAAAAAATAAATCACCCCTGCTCTGTTTTTCTTTATCTAAATATAATCCTTTTGTTTGTGTATGTGTGTGAAAGCTTGTGTGTGTCAGTGAATGCCAGGAAGGTGATGCTTATGGCCTGACCAACAAGTCCAACCCAGTGATTAGCCAGAAGAGCGACGCCTATCCTTCAGCCTTTGATCAGCCTCGATCTCTGCTTCTAGTGTGGTTACAGTACCTTGCCCCAAGGGGAGACACATGCAGATAAACGACAGGGCCAGAAAGAAATAAGATGAGATAATCCAGAACAAACCTCAGTGAAATGATGATTAAGATCGTGGAAACAAGATTTTATTTTTCGCAGCTTGGAGATTGATAAAAGTCAGAAGAGGAAGTGCTGTAGATGGACAGAGAGAGAGGGAGGAGAACAAAAAGTCAATGATAATTACTTATAAAAAGCAGAGGAAACAAATTACCAGTGTTTTTCTAGTTTGTATACAGATCTTCTGCCTTTCTAAGCTCCAATTGGTCTGGTTTTGACTGCTGAGGAAATTAAAAGATCACTGCTGAGAGAACATAGATTTCCTGCCGGTGAGGAATTTCTTCACTTTGCTCTTGCAGCATTTTCATCTGAAGCCTTGCAAATCTAACGGCTGCACATTTGTTTCACATTCCTCAGCTGGCTCTGTTTGCACGTCTGAAAGATTATGCAGGCTGTAGCATTTGAAAGTACACAAGAGTGCAGACACTGCAGTACTTAATCCACAAATCATGCCTGGGCTCTGTGTGGTGTTTCAGGACTAATTGCAAATATTTAAATTAGTGGCTTCATTCGTTGCCTTATTTGTTTTGTTTTCCTTCCCGCAGTACTTACATGTGTTTACAGGGTTTAAAAGAGCGCTGTAGAAACACCGCCGCTCTGCAGGTGTATTTACATGTACAACTCAAGCCTTTATTATACGAACATACAGCAGGTCACAGATTTTAAAGTCAGGAGAAGTAAAGCAAAAACCTCTGAATTAAGCCTGAGTATAAACGATCATTTTGACGACTCACTGAGAAGGCAAAAACAGGGATGTGGTTTCATGAGACCACGCAGCGTAAATATTCTTGGTGAAGAAATTTGCGGGGGGCCCTGAGTTTCAGAGAGGTTACACTATGTGTGTACAGTAGATGGCTGCTCCTCATTACAAGGGGTGCTTCCTTAACAGCTAACTGCATGCGTTTTCCTTTTTATTGTCCAGCTCAAGGGTCAAGAGCAGATGCTCATGCCTACGTGTCACAGTGTGAGTGAATATTTGATGTTAAACTTCCTTCCTAGATTCAGAGCACATTTGCAATAAGCCCAAGGCCATCCTCTTATTGTTTTCAGCGCATCTTCGCATCGTGTTCTCCTCTTATCCAAATGTTTCCACTTGCTTTCATTGCCATATCTTTTTAGACTCAACAGGAGATTGAAACACCTACAGTCTCAACAATGCCACCAGTTTTATTTACAGTGTACTGTAAAACTCTAAAACATAGGAGGAAGCAGTATTCGGTTAATACCACAGTTCACTTGAACTGTAATTGCCCTAAACCGTAAATCCATTAGAAAAGCCAGATTTGCTGTGCAGCACTGAAAAGTAAGAAAGCCCTCTCAGTAGGAGTCGAGCCTTTTACGAGTTGCTCGCTAAAGACCCATTAAGGTCATAAAAGAGCCACAGAAAGAGTCGAGGGAGAGAATTGTTTATGTGAGGAAGGCTGTTTCTTATTCTTCTGTGACATGAAAAGGCTGCATCGAGCACTCGTGCTGGCAGTTTAATGAGGAAAACTGCTTGATGTGCGAAATGTGGGTGTTTGGCCACATGTATAAGCGCATGGTCATTGCGTAAGATAAACATTTTTTGTGTGGTGTCATGTGAAGGCAGTGTGCAGGCAGGAGTGGTGGTATGGAGGACCCAAAGTGCAGACATTCAGAGGCAAACGTGAACTCAAACTCAGCTTTATTGCTAGATGGCAACGCAGAACAGAAACTAAACAAACTGAGACTACAGATAACTAACTGGCAGACAGATGACCAGAACACACAACACAGGATGATGGACGCAGACAAACTAAAACACAGGGCTTAAATACACTGAGGGAGCAATCAGGGAATGGGAAACAGGAGGGAAACACAGCTGGGCAAATCAGGGCTAACGAGACAAGGCAAGCAATCCCAGATACATTAACACGAGACACGGACTTTCAAAGTAAAACAGGAAACATAACACAGAGACGCGGACTTGACCCAGGTCTCCTAACACCTAGCAGGTGAGCCACCATTGATAAAATTAATCTACCATTTTTGTGCAAGCAGGTTCTGCCTAAATGGTACTAATGCTTATTGTAAAGAATATATCGTTCACAAACAGACAGACATTTTTTGTCCAGCTGTAACCTTTTTTTTCATTTGCAGAGAGTTTTTTGCTCGATCAAACCCAGTGACGGTGAAGTCCTGCAGTGGTGGAGCAAAAGTATCAGCAGTAAACCAGAAACATCAACTTTCTCTTTTAGCTTTACTGATTTATATTTAAAGTAAACATACCACTCCACTAACTTGTTACTTACTAATATTAGTCACATTTTTTCTCTTTTTAGTCATAAAACATTAACGAATGCCTGATTCCAAAAGAAAGCATATTTTAAAACACCTAGGCCATTCACTAAGACTTTTCCCTCAATAACCTCTCAATGAATGCTTATTAGTCATTCTCTCGGAGTGACCCATTGGCGTATTCTTATATTAACAAATCACAAAAGAATAACTGGTAATAATTTCCAAAGTATGGTAGATCTTAGAGATCTGTGCATGACCAGTAAAGTGGGCAACTACAGTGCTGATCATACTTTAGGCTTGCAAGCTCTACATCTGCAGCTGCTAAACATCTGAAGCTTACATTTTAGTCATGTATGTATGCACATGATGCAGATGCACATGTACAGTGCTGCACGCTCACTAAAAGGTCCGATTCCATGCGTATGGATTGCTTAATTTTGCACCTGTGGGTGGTTCATCCATATTATATGAGTGGAATGCAGCAGATGAGAATCCTGAATGTGACGTGTGTTTCATCTATGACGACAGCTGCTCGTGCTGCTGTTCATTGGGTTTAAAGGACATGTGAGGAGCTGTGAGTACAGCCTGGTGTGACTGAGGTTTCTCAAGTCGCAGATGTCCCAACTCAGGAGGGAGAATATGTTTCATAATTATTGGATTTCATCTCCTCCAGAGGATACCACCGTCTGGGAGGCAGAGGTGAGACAAGGCTGCATGAATAAACAGGCATATAGTTGTTGGTCTTCAGACTTCTCATTTTGTTGTGTTGAAATTTATACCAACTAAGTTTAAAGGTTTTTTTCTCTAGAAGCATTTAATCACCTGATCTACTGGGTTGTTATTACTGGCTGATTTTCTTCACGGTGTTCCTCTTCTGCAGCTTCATCTGGGAACAAATCAGTCTTAGGTCTTCACTTGGTTTCTTCTAAATGTGGTTACAGAGTTACAGAGTCGGTCATTGTGTCCTTGGGCAAGACACTTCACCCGTTGCCTACTGGTGGTGGTCAGAGGGCCCGGTGGCGCCAGTGTCCGGCAGCCTCGCCTCTGTCAGTACGTGTCTCCTCGAGAGATGCGTGAAATTATTTTTCTTAACTACTGAAATAATTCTGTCATCGTGCAATTTTTGTCTTCTGTGGTCTTTCAGGCATTTTGGTATCGATGTGCATCCATTGTTTTTAAGAATGTACCAGCTTGTAGATTCAACCCTCCCTAAAGGTTTTTACAATCTTTTTTAAAACAGTAGTCACCAAATACAAGTGGAATTAGCTGCAAATATTTTATCTGTTTAATTTGTACCAAGGGAACAGGACACATCTGGGCATGACAGCTAAAAAAAAAAGCTGAAGGTCTGCACTTCAGTCACATTTAGATTGATTTAAAATCTCCTGAGGTGGTGCACAAAGGCACAATTACACAAAAAAGCTGTCTTTGTGCGAAGAAACTGTATGATCAAGGAAAGAGAGACAACCATGTCTGTAAAATCAAAGATGCAGAGTAAAGCTTGTCGAGACCCAAACATTATACACATCAATCAGTCTTCAGCTCCGAAGCTCATAGAGCCTCTCTGAAGATGTAAGAAACACACGTTGCATTCAACTAGCCCAACCTGCTGTTTCAAAAAATTTAAAAGTAATTAATGTTTTGAATCCCTTTAAACTTTAAAGCTCTCTCCGCTAAATCAACACTACAATTTTCAGATAGACGAAAGATAAAACTCAATAGATAAAAATCATCCGAAACAGATGAAAGGCAGCGTGTTTCTGTCCGAGTTTACTTCCGTCGATGATTCTCTAAAAAACGTGAGTCCCATATTTGTAGCTACCTGCTATGAACTGTCTATTTCTGTAAAATATGTCTTTTTTTTTTCAAAGAAATACAAAAGAGAGACACCGCAGAGACACGCAGGACAGCCCAGACATTAGAAAAAATGTAATTTTCCAAAGGCCAAGAATCTGGGTAAATGATGTTTCACAGCATGGGGGTCGATGTTGAGCATCAGTGGGTGTCTGAGTGCATTCCTCGTGTAGTGACCTCTGTGTGAGTGTGTGCACGGGTGCTTGCAAACCATATTTCTGCCTTGTGTCTGTGAAGTTTCTGCAGCTACGTCCAGGCTCTCTCGTTGTTTTCCGCCTCTCAGCAGTCAGTGATGTTGATTTAAGCGGGACATTCAACATCTGGCGGACTGTTTGTTCTTAAGGAGTGGCCAGTCAGGGTGAGAGAGCCGTCCTGTTTTAACCTCGCTCACACAACCTCTGTGCCCCTGTCGTCTGTCCTTTTTTTTTCTTACACCTGTCATTTGGGGATTTTTTTCTGTTTGCTTGTTTGTTTTGCTTTTGCACATAGAACATAAATTAAACAATCATTAAAAAATATATACTATTAATTTTTACACTTGCAATGACTGCCACGCATAACAAACTGACCTAAAAGCTAGATATTACCAGTCTGTTTCTATCTACGACTATAGGATGCCCTCTGGTGGAGAAAAAGGAAAAGAAAGAGGAAAATCTGGAAGATTTAGGGGCTTTTTTTATGATTGAAATAGTCTTAATGACATTGTAATTAAGAAGTAGCCCTCAATAATTTCCCCCCCAAGTTTATTTGCTAATTCTAATATAGTTTCTGCATTTTAAGAGTAAGATATCTAGGCTTACTGTCAATGGTCACTTTATTAGGTACACATCACTAATACTGTGTTGGACCCACTTTGTGCCTTGTTAACTAACATGTTTACAGATCCAATACCTTCCCGAGACCTTCCAAAGAGATTTTGATCCATATTGAGATGTTAATGTCACACAGTTGCTACAGATTAGTTGGCTGCACATCCGTGATATGAAGCACTCATTCCACTGCACCCCCAAGGTGCTCTAGTGGGTTGAGATCTGGTGACTTTGGAGGCCGTTTGAGTTCAGTGAACCAAGAAATCAGCGCCCTCCATGACCCTGAAAAAGGAGAAAGGAGAGGATGAATGGATGGATGAATGGATGGATGGGGAGGCTGTGGCATCCAGGCTTTCATGTTGTTCACATCAGATTCTGAGCCTACCATTCAAAACGCCTTTCAAACTCAGTACAAATTAAGTCCTATCAGACAGGGCAACATTTTAATTTTGGCAAACCCAAATTGTGGCCTCAGTTTCTGGTTCTTAGCTGACAGGAGTGGCACCCAGTGTTGTCTTCTTCTGCTTCGAGGTTCAATGTGTTGTGTGTTCAGAGATGCTCTTCTGCACCTTGTGACCTTTCCTATCAGCTTAAGCAGTCTGGCAATTCTCCCCTGACCCCTAGTATCAAGAGGCCAACTTTCCCCCAGAGATCTACGCTCAGTGGATATTTCTCTTTTTCAGACCATTCTCTGAGATGATTGTAGTGGGAAAATCCCAGTAGATCTGCATCTTTTATTACTTTTTTACTTTTCTGAATCACTGTATGTGTCACCCTTAACACTTAACAACAGGATCCTAGGACTCATATTTAACATTGTTATATTTACATCAATAAATAAATGACCACGCTTAATATTTTTCTCCACTTTGTTTGTTTTTATCTTTTTGCTAGTCCAGAAATATCGACATGTTAAAGGCTTTGCAAACATACAACAGGAAAGGATTATATATCACTGTGAGACATCATTTTGACCTCTGTTCATAACACCCACAGAGATGAGCACACACAGCTGTCACAGCTCCACGTATAGCTCCTTCCTTTTTTTCCTTTTTATTTTACATTTCAACAAAATAAAGCTACTTGTAACCTTTCTATGTTAGTTCTTTATTCCTGAAATTGAGTTCCTGTATTTTAACTTTTACTTCACTTCATCAAGACTCAGCAGATCATGTGTCATATAGTATGATACAAACTGGTGTTTAAGGTCATCCTAGCGTGTTCGTTCTTTTAAAGTGAACAAGCTCCAAAACGAGTCATACACTCTTAGTTTACAGCTTTATATTATTACTTTAAACAACTTGTGAGTACTTAACATTTCACACTAAATATGCAAAGCCCTTGTTTTTATTTTGCGCTCCCGAAACTCCCATCACCCCTGTATTTAGTCACCTGTGTAATCACAAATTAGTGTTTTAAAAAAGTGCAGATCTGAAAAGACAGCGCAACATATAAATGTTCATTGAACTTACTGCAATGTCTGCAGAGAGCCTAGGTGGAGTGCAAACATACAGATTGCAACACCAGATCTGACTATACACTTCTGATACACTTTAATACAGCGGTCCCCAACC
>NW_005187457.1:2275237-2287338 GCF_000239375.1 Pundamilia nyererei
AAAGCTCTGAACCACAACAACATATCAATACTGTGGGAGCTCACTTTAAAGAGCACTCGTGTTTGATATCCACACGCCAGGCCTGTGAAGCTGCAGTGCTCAGCTCAACTGTGTTTTATTTAACTTAAGTGGCTTTGCCGGTGTCCATGTTCCACATCTAGACTTCAACATGCAGAGTTTAGGAGTCAGGGTGGTGCCAACAATAAATATTTGTGGTTTTTGTAACTCATGGTGTTTCTTTTCCTAACAGAATAATATCTGGGGGGAGGATGCAGGGTTCTTACCTGACCATCTCTGTCAGCACCCATATTACGGGTGTTGTCCCGCCTGTCCATCATCATGTCGTCTTGGTAACGTCCCCTTTCTCTGTGATCAAAATCCTGATAGCGACCAAAGTCTGAGCGGCCGTAACGGTCATCCATGGCCATACGCTTATCAGGCCAGTCATCCTTCCTAAAAAGGAACCACAAAAACCACGAGGATCGACCAGTGAGCAGAGCTGTATCCAGCAGATAAACGCAGCATGCATCAGTGTCACACACACGTCACTGTACCTGCCGTCCATGTCGTAAGGCCTCTTAACGGGGCGCCGTTCCTGTTCATAGCGCAGCTGCTCCTGCTGCCGTCTCAGCTCCTCGCGCTCCCTGAGGATCCTTTCCTGCTCTCGCCGCCTTTCGTACTCAATGCGTAGCCTTTCACGCTCCAGGAACTGACGCTCCATGCGATCTGCGTCGAGGCGCTGCTTCTCAGCCTGCAAATGAAATCATTTGATTACAGTTAATTCATACATTTTTTAGAACTAACAGGGATTAAGGTGAGAAGTGTTTATATGGGAGGAATGAAAGAAAATGTAGTGATTATGTGCAGAGTGCATCGGATTGAGAGTTGTACCAAAGGACGCATATTTGGAGGCAGAGAGGAGTCATGTGACGATACCTCCAACCAGTGTCTCTTCTTCATCAAGTGGTTTCGCTCCTCCCTCTCCCGGAAGAGACGGATGCGCTCACGCTCTCGGTCAGGTCGGAATTCCCGATTGCGATCACTGAATGAAAAAAGAAAAATCAGCTGATATTTATTATCCGATCAAAACCTGAGCTAACTGCTAATATATAGAAGTGTCTTTATGAATACATTCTGTGTTGTTAAGCTCCATGATGGGCTAAGTGTTATTTCTGTATTCATGATCCTTACGTGAATCTGCGTCTCTCGACCTCTCTGATCTCCCTCTCCCTCTGCCTTTGTCTCTCCCTCTCCCTTTGCTCCTTAATCTGATCAAATGACAAGATGTCTTTCCTCTCCTTACTCGAAGAAGTTCGGTCCCGACTCTTGGTGCTCTGAAGAAAGAGCAGAAGAGTGTGAAGACGGGCATGATCTAACCACTTCATGCATCAACAAAACAACACTGATTAAGAGGGAGATGGCAGTTACAGGGTCATTAATCATTACTTACCCTCTCCTTGCTTTTGCTTTTGGTTTTGACACTGATAACAGGCTCTCCCTTGGACTTGTCCATAACTACAGTCCTCTCATTTCGTCCTGTCAAACAATCAAAATTATTAATGTCAAGTATGTAATAAAGGTTGTTTTTTTTTTTTAAATCATGTCCAGGTGGAAATTCTAACACATCTCACACCTTTGCCATCTTTTCCTTCTCCCTCAGACTTCTCATCCTTTCCATCAGACCTGCAGAAACATCCATATTGTCAGAAATCATTGAACAGTTAACCTGATCCTTATCTTGGTTTATACAAAGGGTTAAATGTCTGACAAACTACCCAGACACATGGCATGCTAAAAATATGCCATGTGTCTGGGTAGTTTGTCAGATATTTAAAACCTCACTGGGCCAAATTTTCCCAGCAGAAGAGGCACTTTTAGCGATATCACTCAAACACAAGTCAACGGTCTGGCAGTCTTACTTGGAGTCAGTGGAGTGTCTCCTGTCAGTGCTAGACCTCTTGGGGTCGTTCTTGTCAGCTGGCTTCTTCCCTGCAGGTTCATTTTTAGCCTGCAATGTTTAAACGGGAACACGTTTATTCACAAGACCAAGCTCAACATCAGCGTGTTTAAAGAAACAAATACCCCTGCCTTCTCTATAGCTTTCTAATTACTTCAGATCATTTCTAATCTTTGCCATTTCCAACCATTTTATTTGCTGCATGTTTTTTATTTTTTTATTTAGAGCTAACACTTTAGTCTGATTACAACCATCAGTTTAACAAAGTTTTAGGCATTGCAATACAACTAAACAGAAAACAGACTGCTGCTTCCAAATGATCAGACTGTCAGATGAAATGTTAGTTACTTTTCCTTCTCCCCACACTCACCCGCTCCACAGAGATCATCCTGCCATGCAACTCGGTCCTGTGAAGGTGGCTGATACACTTGGTTGCTTCCTCTGTGGATGACATGGTGACAAACCCGTAGCAGCGAGCCCCGGGACTTTTGGCATTGGTCACCACCTTAGCTCCGACAACCTGCAGGACATTTATAAAGCCCATAAATATTTATTTTTGCGTCCATGCAGAAAGTAACTGTCTGGTGACACTGGTGAGAGACCGTTTTCAATCGACTAACCTTGCCATATTTGCTGAAAAGCGTCTTCAGATCAGTCGCTCTGGTAGTGGAAGAGAGGCCACTGACCCACAGATTCCTGCTGCTGCTTGCTGCGGCCCCAGCTCCAGCACCTACACATGTGCACCATAAAATTAATGAGCACACAGCCACTGAAAACAAGACCACCAAGACAAAGAAGCCATTTGATTTACTCACCCTTTTCATCCTTCGACTCGGTCTTGCCATCTTTCTCCTCAGAGCTAGAGAAGAAGGGGAAAAAAAGCCATCAACCTACAACGGTGAGGATGTTGGCGAGGACATCCACGATCTTCTGGCACACATGTTTGTATTTCTGTTATATAGCATCTCTCATTGCCTACAGCGATCAACCCAACATGTACCATAGTGCAGTGATGTATTGGCGAATAAATGGAGTTATATCCTCTGGCAATCCGAATAGTTAGGTTTTTAATGGATAATAAAGTGGGACAGGTGAGTGCAAGGAATGAAAAATGGGGGAACCAAAACAAAACAAATGTACAAAACGTTTTTACCTCCAAAAGAGCATCCAAATTTTGCTAGCACAAAGGGGCCAAAGCAACAGAGATAACCATTTTTGGTTTCTAGTATACAGAAAGCAACAAACCTCTTTTTCTGATCATCGCCCTCTACAGAAGAGGACTCTTTCAGTGTCGAGGCTGAATCCGCAGCAGCTTTCTCTTCTGTCTTCTCATCCTCCTCAACCTTCTTAGCCCCCGTTTCTGAATCAACAGTTTCAACCTCGCCGCCCTGTTTGCTTACACTAACAGCCTGCGACATTTTGTTTTCACCGTCAAGTGTCTCTTCTGGGGCGTTCTGTTCCTCCCCAACCTCTTTGGGATCAGTCCCCACAACATCCCCGCTGCCCTCCGCATCTCCAGCGGCAGTCACGTTGGACTGGGCACCTGTGTCGGACACACTTTCTTCCCCTCCGGCGGTGGCTCCTTGGTCTTCTTCAGGGCTCGTCTCGTGGCTCTGGTGTTGATCTTCGTTATGCGGCTCAGATAAACAAGACCCGGCTACTTTGTCATTTTCTACGGATTTAACAGGAATAGAATGGCACATAGTTTAATCACTTCTGAAACACATCAATGGTTAACGAGGAACTGGCAAGGCCTGGATTAGGAACGTCATGACCACTGGCCTGTGCTCTTAGAACTATGTATTAAAACGATGGCCCTAAAGAGAGACTGGAAAAGGGCCCAAAGGCTGTTGGGACAACCGAGCAACTAAAGGGGCTAAAACTCATTTCTCAAGCTCAACCACTTCACTCTTTTCACCTGATCCAAGACAGACAAAGAGTAGAGTGCTGAAGAGAGCCACAACATCAGCAGTACACCGGAGGCTCGCTGAACTCCATCTTCTTTCAGCCTTTGAGACTTTTCCAGCGTCCATTGGTAGTGAGCAGACCTTCAGCTCAAGTCCAGCAGTTTCTTATCCAGCTGATTTATGATTCACCGTCTTTAAAAAGTCGTAAGAGTTGACAAATCTTGATGCATCTTCTTTGCCTTGACCTTCACGTGGCAACCTAGAAACACTACAATCACCTGCACAGCTTAAACCTCCCTCACCTTGAAACTGAATTGCTGGCAGTGTGAATCAACTTGTTAACCACAGTCACGTGAGCGTGTGAGAAGATATATGGTAACTTGACCGATATTTACAAATGAACAAAGAAAAGATCATATGTGGCTAAACAAATTTCAACACCAAGTCAGCAATTCCCTTTGGGCTTCCAGTCTCTCTTGTTGGTTGAAACTAAACAAAGTGTTTGCATTTTCAAGCTTAACACTGCACATCTACACCTCAACCTTATGATGAGCCAATTTCTTTTACAGTACCTGTTTCTTCTTTTGTGTCGTCAGCCTCTGGATCCTGAGCCTTTAACACAGAAAATTATGTCTCGTTCAAAACGTTATCGTGTTTTAACAGGCTCTGCAGGCGTAAGAAATACTTAGTAAACCTACCACATTGGCTGCTGAAAATGTTGCATCTTCATCCTTATCCAGCATCTCAAATTCATCCATCTGTTAAAATATAGTCAAATAAACTAACATTAAAACAGAGTTACAAGTAAAGATTTAGCAGACAGGTTTCTAGTATTATCTCTCACCTCTGGACCTCTCGTGTCTTCTTCTGACTCGAGTGCCCTGTAGTCATTTTCTTCATTCATCCCCGAGTCGTCCTCTCTGTAAAAGTTCTCGCTTCCATACTCGTCATCTTCAGCCGGTATTCCGTTGTCATTGTCAGTCTCATCCAGAATGTTCATGTCAAGGATGTCCATGTCCTGCATGTTCTCATGTTCATGCTCATCCTCCTGATTATCCTCCTGATGAGACAAAGACGTTTTTAATACATCAGCTGTAGCATCCAAACTGGAGGAAAAGCAAGATAATCCTATCAATAAACTTACATGGCCATCGCGGGAATCCTCCTCCATAGTGCCATCCTCCGGTTCATCGTTCTCCTGCTTGGTATCTAAAGAAAATACACTTTAGTTTAGTCTTCGCCTGATTTTGACAGGCGTCTAAATCTCTCCCACGCATATTCTGTTACCCTTGCTCTTGCTATACTCTTCTTTTATAACGAAATACCGTAATTGTTCAGGAATGCTGCACAAGCACGAAATGCAACGACATGACATATTACGTGTCACCTGCCTTGCAGAAGCCACTCGGGCACAGCAACAAACGGAAAACATTGTGTTTTAAGAGCTTGCTGCAAACCTTACCTCTGGCAGCGCGTTTAGGTGTGACGTTGGCCTTTTTGGTGGTCAACTCCGGAGCGACGATAATCTCGTCCGGATTCCCACCCTCTTCCTCGATTGCCTGTTTGTCAAGAGTACGGCAAAAACGCTTTACAGGTTGTACATTTAAGCAACAGTTGAAATAAAAAACATGTCAAATAGGTGAATGCACGCAAATTAGCGGCATTAGCGAGTTATTTGGTACAAGCGCATGCTAGCACTTAGCATACATTTAGGGTCAACGGTCTCGTAGCTTAGTACGCTCGAAATATTGCGGCTGTGTGAGCGTCAAACTAAACTTCTATAATGCAGGCCTTTATGTGCATTTTAAGCATTGTTATTCAGCGACTGGTTGTTTAAGGGACTGTAAAATTCAGACCTTTTTAAGACGCTCTGATAGCACGCTCTTCACGCCCGTCGTGTCCAGGTTTCGTTTCTTCAGCTCGGCCTTCAGGTCTATGACCCGCAGCTCCGACAGTTTGCGCACTTCTGCACCCTCCGGCACCTCCACATCTGCTGATGGGTCAGCCATCGCAAGACACGGGAAAATATCTCTTCAGCTTGCAATAGTAATAATAATATTCCTTCAAAGAGCCGTGTTTACTGGCGCCGCACAACGAATGGAAGCAGCGGGATTACTAAATTACTGCAAAATGGCGGATGCTGCAAGCAGAGGTGGTGACGACACAGCGCAGGCGCAGTGCAGCGATAGTGCGGCGACTGGCACCAATCAGCGACAAGGATCTGATGGCCGGGAGAGCGCAGAGTATAGTAAAGTAAGCAGCTGCTGTTATTTATGCAAGCGTTAAAACACGATAAAAGCACACAGACAGCTATTTTAGTTAGGAGTTCTTCTTTTCTGCTCCCACCATCTTCATCCTTCTTACCCTACCTCTTACATCCTCCTCTGTTACACCAAACATATCCACTCGCTCCACCCACTCCACCCTACCTGCACTCTTTTTCACATGTTTTGTGCACTTTCCCTTGCTTTGGATGGTTGACCCCAAGTATTAAAATTCTTCCTCCTTCACTGTTACACCTGCCTCCCTCTCATTCACACACTGCTGACTTTTATTCCTTTTCTCTCCAGTGCATACCTGCACCTCTCCAGGCCATCTTCCACCTTCTTCCTATTCGTGTCATCTTTGAACGTCATAGTCCATCTCTGCAAGCAAGAATGATCTCAGATGTAATCTCACCCCCAACTTAAACCCATATGTCCCTCCAGCTGCACCTCACCACTGTCTTACTGTCTTCATACATTTTTTTCTAATGCATGTTACAAAAAGGTTAAAGGTATAAAGTTTATGCTTTATTCTCCTGTTTTGAAGGCAGTCTTTGGGTTGCATAACATTGTTACAAATCCATAATAATAAAAAAAAACATTACACAACTTAATGCATAGTTAATACAAAGATCAGAGCTTAAACGGCCCCCATACAGTCCGGGCCGAATTTAAAGAAATGCCATATTAACAGGACTTGTCTGTCAAGCTTTCCACACATTCATGATTTTGTACTGCCGATTTATTAGTGGGTAAAGGCTGAATCTCAGTCTCAGTAAGAATGAAAATTGTACATGTCACTAAACTTGTAGTTTGAGTCATTTACTTTACTGTGGGGCAAACTTTTGCTGGCAACAAGAGGTCGAGGGTTATCTAGTATTTCAGGACTGTCAGTCTCCTCTGGCACATTGGCACTCCTGGGTGATGTCGGGGAGCCACCGGTGAAAGACACACTGGCACTTTGTGCATGATGTGACCATGTGTTTGAGGCTGTACCAGTCAGGGACAAGTCTTCACCAAAGGAGGAGCATCCGGGAACGTTAAAAGAGTCGAAGCTGAAGGACGAGGAGGCAGAGCTGACGTGAGCTGCTCGGGGTTCGTGGAGATTGAGTTTGGAGACCAGTGGTTTGCCGACTGTTACTTGCTGCCTTTCTTGCACTTCCTCATCCATGTTGGAGTAGGTGTAATGAAGGCATATTGTGAATGTGAGCTCCCTCTATAAAGACAGTAAAAAGCACAATTTGTTTTGGGTTTGTTTTAGCAGTTCTGAAAAAGTATCGGCTTCAGTCTTCCTGTTTTTTAAGTGAGCTGCAGCAGGCTTGGCATTGGAAACGACTGCTCTGAGGTCATAAATAGAAGAACTTATTGTAAAAATAGGGAAAAATGACAGACCTTGAGTCTCTGCAGGCTGCGGATGTGCGTGTACAGACTGTGGGCTTCTGGTGAAGGAAGCTCCTCTTTTATCAATGATAAACAGCCAGCTTCCAGTAGAGACTCCTGATTGCTCTTCTTCAAATCAATGTCCACATCCTGCAAAAGTGATACGAAAACTCTGTAAAGCTCAGTGCATTTTCAATTAGATGCTTGTGCTTTAAGGAGCTGCAGCAGCAAATTTAGTCCTGGGTAAAATTTTGTCTGTTCTGTATTGAATCACAAGCTTTTTAAATCTAAGTGGAATAATGTGTCACACACCTCAGGGAAATCGGTAAGCTGAGCCGAGCAGGAGACTATTTCATCGGGTTTGTCAAGTATCCGAGTGTAGATGACCATGACGTTGGAGAATTCTGCAGCAAATCCAAGCTGAACCTTCACTCCACAGTCAAACTGGAGGTAACGGCTTTCAGGGAGAACTGTGAAATAAATAAATAAATAAATAAATACGAGTAGAAATGTGCCTTTTGAAATATTTCATCATTTCAGTTAATACTTTTTTTTACCATGTGCAATAGCCCACTGCAGGTTTCGAGCTGAAGAGGATGCAGAACACTGAGAAACCTGTATCCTGTCAGTGAGGGAGCGTCTTTCAGAGAGATTACTGCGGAGCTCCAGCGCCTGCCGCCCTCGTGTGATTACACAGCGACCCATGTCTGAGAAGAAAAAACAAGCTTTAATATTGGGAGCACAGATGTGACGTGTCTATTTTTCTGTTGCAGGACATTATTTTTGTTTAAAACACTTTAATAATAGGACTAATATGCATTTTAAAAAGGGTCATAGATGATCTTAGAGCTTTAAATAACTGGAAGAAATCAATTTAATAGTTTTTCTTGCAGGCTGTGTCACTAGATCTTAAATCTGTCATAAGACTAAACAGGCCATAAAATCAACAAATAATTGTAAAGATATTTAAAATAGAAATGATGCATTCGTTTTGCAATTATAGTTTGCACCATTCAGTGTGGTTTACCCCAAAGGGTTCACAGTTTTTTCATGCTGCAGTATGTATAAGTGGGATATGACTGGACCTGCAACATCCTCCTTGTTAAACAGCATTTAGTGGGCTTTCAGGTTTCTCTTCATATCCACGTTGGCATATTGCTACACCTTGACTCAATCCATCTAAGTCTGGTAAATGTTGCCAATGAGTCAAAAATCAGTGAGTACCTCCCCACTGACCCCCTTGGAATCAGCTTTTCTTCCTCCAATAACTTTGATAAATTACAATGAAGCCATGAAAAAATTTACCTTCGTTCTATGAGCCATTTCCGGGTCACATGCATGTTAAAAACATAAAAGTGGCTTTAATAACGGTGCTCACAGTTCACACACATTACAAAGCTTCACCAAGGGTTCGAGCATCGTGCCAAAATCGAAAGGAATCAGTTTGTTGTTGATGCTCACAAAGTAGGAGATGGATATGCAAATTTATCCCAGCATTTCAGTAAGTGTCAGGAATAATCATTTCTCACTCCTCACACGACTTTGCAGAATTCCTGCAAAATGAAGGATGTTAAACTGTTTTCACAGTTGAAATAATTTGAAAAGAAAAGCGAATGAACTGTAAGTTTTGTGAAGACGTTTCACGGCGCATCCAAGAGACATCTTCACTTCTAAAACCGTCCGAGTCGGAGGTGTTTAAACCCTGTTGGGGTTATCCCTTAAAAGGGTCGTTGACCCACTATTAATTGCGCTTTATCACATTAGCCAAGACATGTGTCAGTGACACCTTGCCTCATCCTATCATGTGACCTATTATAGTAAACTTTTAAAAATATTTTGGGGGAGCTTGCAAAGGATCTCAAGACTGCACTGTAGGTGGCCAACAGCTGGTGTCAGTACCCAGCCACTCTGTTCGATGATTGTTATTCACAGTGGACACAGATTCCCCTTTTACTCCTCTTTCAAATCTTCTGTCTTTGAGTTCCAAAATGTGAACACTGGCATCCTCGAAAGAGTGACCTTTATCCTTTAGGTGCAGGTGTGCAGCTGAGTCTTGTCCTAAGGACTTAAGAAAATCTCCGGGAGCAGTGCGGCACTGCCAGAGCAGTCTACTCTGAACGTGAAGCCAAACTGAAATCAGATATGTTTTTTACATTTTTGTAGTTGAGGAATATTGCGATCCGACCTCTGATTATATCGTACAGATTGTTGAGTGCTCTACCTTCAGCCACTCTGTCGAGCATAACGGTGACCTTCTCGTCTTCACAAACTCGCTGTTTGAGGAAGTTTATGAAGATGCCATTTGACACGTCTTCCCTCTTCACCTCATACGCTTCAGCGTCTACGCATCTAAAAGACAGCAACTTTCACATGAGTTTGACCTTGTAGCCTGAAGTAGAAATACACAATAAGTGCTAGAAAACAACACCCGATACTAAAGAAATTCAAAACTGAACCGCATTTAGGACTGGGAGCTTACGTGGCATAACCAAACACTATATTTGCTGTGACCTTCAGCAGTCCAGGCTGCACGATGACATCATCGTGTGGGTTTCTGAAAAAGAAAACGGATGAACAGATTCAGAGGGTCTGCGCTGATTATAATTTCATTAAATAAAAACAAAACAAAACATACCTTTTGCGACACATGTCCAGCAGGAATACATTAAGACCAGTCTTTTTCTCCTGCATCTTTGTGAGTATATTCTGTACACACAAGCAGTGCTCTGATGTGTAGGAGACCGGCGCGTCAATGGGAACCATGAAGCTGTTTCCATAGTTCTCATAGCCATGACCAGCAAAATATAGCAAACCTTCAGAAGTAAAGAAAAACAGATGCAATTATTTATCCTAGTTGTATTCTTTTTTTTAAAATTAAAAGTAGATTTTACAAACACAGTGCTGCATTTATTTTATCAGTAAAGCGCCGCGCAGTCGCTCAAAGTGGACAGACGTATGCAGCAGACGTACCGTAGACTCCTTTGTCAAGCAGCAACAGGAACTCAGTAACAGCGCTGTGCATCTCCTGCCAGTTGAGGTCGAGCAAAGAAACCACCTTGAAGTCCAACTGTCGAAGAAGGTTGGTCAACTCGTGGACGTCAGAAATGGGAGCACACAGCTGCGTGTGGTAAATGTAGTTCATGTTACCAATCAGAAGAGCGACTTTGTCTGTGGCTGTGGACAGGAAGAGAATGAGCAGTGAAATCCACCACAAATCGACAAAAGTAAGACTCGGTATTTGTCTGTTTGCTTGCGTAAATTCACCATAAACGTCCTTGGCAGATGGGGGCGAACTGGCTATCTGTTGAAGCGGATGTGTTCCTGCTCCGTAGGTTTTGTGGACTTCCTGTGACTCTGAGAACACCAAAAGAAAAAACATGCTGTGTTATCTGATAACTAACAGTTTGTTTAACATCTCGTTTTCACATCTGTAAAGCCTGGTAACCAGACTTACTGTGCACTTCACATTAACCCAATTAACCACAGCTATCAGTAGCTGTTTTTT
Organism: Pundamilia nyererei; assembly: GCF_000239375.1. NCBI lineage: Eukaryota > Metazoa > Chordata > Actinopteri > Cichliformes > Cichlidae > Pundamilia > Pundamilia nyererei. The sequence goes on from NW_005187457.1 coordinate 2,286,251, forward strand.
AGGTTACACATGCACACTATCTATAAATACCACTTTTTAATTACCTGTTATATTTAAAAAGAGGAATCAAAGTCAGACAGGACATAGGAATTACAATACTGCGGTAGTTCCTCTAAATATTCTACCAGAAATTAAAGAGTACCTAGACCACGGTCAACCTCTACCCAGGAGGCGTCAGTGACAGAACTGGGGCCTGCATGAAAGGGGAAAGCAAGAACAGTTACCACAGCACGGTACTGCGATTTGGTAACTATACAAATGTGAAGTGTCAGACTTATTGTAATGTGCTTTTACTTATTTACTTCATGCAAATATATAAACATTTTAACATTAAGAGCTTACTAAATTTTCTCATTTATGTTCACATTCCTAATTTAGAAAATACAAACAATGGCTCACCGATGGTGACTGTTGCCGTGCTGCTCCACACCTCATGATACAAATTGAACACCTTGCAGGTGTACTCTCCTCTGTGTGCTGTGGTCACACATGGGATCTGCACAGATACAAAACATACGCCACATAGAGCATCAAGCTGACATCAAGCTACAACCTGCAGAGACGGAAAATGAATGTGGAAGTGCTATAAACTTGTAACTCCTGAGTGAGTATGGGCACAAAAGTGACTCCCGGTACATGGAGTGATTTGGATCCTTACTGATACTCACATCCCTCGTGGGGGACCAAAAAGCCATCACGTGACAGCCAAAATGTAAATATTTAGGTTTTAAAATACAGAACCCAGAAACCAATAGATGCTCACGTGCCTATCTCCATCTTTTATATACAGTCTATAACCGATATAACAATCAGCTGCATTTTAATGTAAAAGTTTTAAAAAAATTAAGGTGTTGCAGACATGTGACATTTTCTTATAAATGTTAAATGGACTGATTCTTATATTTATACTTTACTTGAGTAGAAGACGTCTTTGTGCTTTCTATCCAACACTCACCGAGGAATGCATCTCAGGGTTCAGTATCTTGCCCAAAGAAACTATGGCATGCAGACTGGAGCAGACAGAGATTGAACTAGCAACGTTCCGATTAGTAGATAAACTAGAATACTTGCTCTATCTCCTGAGCCAC
>NW_005187457.1:2287516-2307087 GCF_000239375.1 Pundamilia nyererei
GCAACAAATTTCATTCCCCACACAGCTCCAGGACCCATCGCCACATAGTTGTTTTCCATCCCAACTATATCCACATGCACAAAAATGCCCATCTTTCCATCGCAAATGGTGAATATATCATATCCAGTGCGCATGATGTCACATGTAAATCCACCGTGCTCTTTAAGTGAATATAATTCAGTAGTTTTCATATCCAGTAGAGAAGCAGCTCTGTGCAGCATAGCTGTGCTGCTTACTTACCCTGAGTGAGCTCGTCTTTTGTTGTGGCATGGGCACTTTGTTGTGGTACCACTCATACTGTGCAGGTGGGTTTCCCTCTGCAGTGCACTCCAGGACTAGAGTGTCCCCCTCAGAGGCTGCCTGGGACTGCGGGCGCTGGATGATATGCAACCCGCTCACTGAACCTGGAAACAGACTGCTGCTGCAGCCTGAGAAAATTCACCAAAACATTACATGACACGCTGAAAGATAAATTAAAACAACGTCAGAGAAGCAGAAGGAAGACGAACCTGCAGAGATGATCAAACGAACTTGAGCCCACTTGGAGAAAACAAATTTCTCTCCATGGCTTATCCTGCAGATATAGTGACCCTGGTGGGTGGGGCTTAAAGGGCAAAGAACCAGTTCTGAGGAATTTCCTGATTCCCCCAAAATCTATAAGACAAAAGAAAAAAAAATCAATATGCATAAGAGTTCATAGCTGAAACTGTATTAAGATATTAAGATGGCAAGCTATCTCATTGCCTCTGCGGGTTTATGCAGGAATCTTTTCCCTTCTTTTTATAGTCCATTAATCACAAAAATTTCAGTGACCTCCTGTTTGCCTTTGAACCACTGGTAGCCGAGTCCGGGGGGACCAGAGGCCCTGCAGGTCAATACCACATTGCTCCCAGGTGCGGCTTCCTGGGACTGCGGCTGCACTGTGATCTGAATCTGCTCTGCCACTACCACACAAACACACAACATGAGCAAATCATCAGATTTATGACACGTGCAAAACGACCAATACTGCTGTGCATATGTGAGTAAATCAGACTCATTGTAAATCAGTGGGCTCGTGCTTGCTGTTTACAATCTGCATACTACCTGCATACGGACACACCCCCATTTCTTTATATAGGGGAAACAGTTTACCTGAAGATGAAGTGGAAAGAGTTGTGATGTTGTAAGAGAGAAGCATACATCGCCGAGGCAAAAAAGAAGGAAAAAATGCGACTGGGGAAACTTAAATAATGGTGTCTGAAGTCTGAGGAGGTAGCCAGAAAAGAGGCAGCTTTCCAAAGAGGTTACACAGGCGTGATTACTCCAATTACTGGCTGAAATAACGAGGGTGCCGAATTACTTTTCCCTTGAGATGCTCACTAAAAGTTAAACTTGATATGAGAAGACTAACAGGGTATAAGAAAAATAAGAAAATGGGTAGAGGGAAAGGAGCATGTGACCTGTCAGCCGCAGATGATAAACTTACTTTATGAAACTGGACTGTAAGTGACGAATCCAGTATAGCCAGAAGTCATGTTTAATTAAAGATAGGATGAGATAAGAGATACTGGAATGTATCTTTTACATTTAAATGTGTTTAAATGTAAAGGTTAAAGCCTATACTTTACCATTAAGCATTCTGTTTTCTTTACAAGTCATTTTATTTTTAAATGTTGATGTATTTTGGGGGATTTTGTGGCTTATGGGGTTCTGGAAAACTGTCTGTAATTATCAGGGTTAGGGTTAGCCTTATTATTCGTAATAGTAGTATTTCAGTATTCATTTACGCACAGATTTGTGTGTATGCCCTGTTAGTAAATGAGGGTCAGTGGGTTTACTGTAGTCAAATGGCCTCCACAGTCACATGATTGAGATGACAGTTACAGTCATTAGAATTAAGGTAGTTCTGAAGGCAAAAGGAAGTACTAGTGAGGTGTACCTAATAAAGCGGCTTGTGAATGTGTGTTTTACAGTTACGTGGTCTAAACAGGACTGTGTCTTCCTCCTGTTTATAAGGAAACAGTAGGCAACAGTAGCAGTAAGAAACAGACTTTGCATATATAACAGCCCAGTGACTTCTCCTTTACCTGCAGTGGTGAGGAACTGCACAGCTTCCTGGTGCTCCATCTTCCTCAGGCAGTGGAGCAGGAAGTCCAGGGAGCAGGAACGCTCAGCCAGTAATGTCAGCATGGTGCGTGCCGGGCTGCCTGCAGCACTCAGCACCTGGAGAGAACAGCTGGTCAGCTCCCGCTCACTGCAGGAGACAGGGCAGTGTGTGATGTTAGCAGATGGTGGCATAGTCAGTCTTGAGGGGGATCCATAACCCCCCATAACCACACACCATACAGTAGAGACACGGCTTAAGTTTTAGAAACTGTGAATAAAGCGTAAAGCTACCACCTTCACGTGATGCCTTCAAGGTCTCACCTGCAGCGGAATTTCGGCTGCTCGGACACCGCGTTAGCTAGCTGCCTCCATCCACAGGTGGAGTTGTCCAACATCTTTGCCAGCTTAATTAGGATTTCGTCGCTGAGAGTACCGATGCTCCTTTTCCACTCCTCCATCTTCGTAATTCTTCACTACTAACAAAGCAGGACATCGAATTTAAACTTTAGGAGCTAAAATCGCCGAGTGACTGCGCAGTCGCGGCTTCTCTAACGCTTCTACCTCGAGGTGTGACTGACAGCGGTGATCTACAACATTGCTTTGATTGTTGAATGAATGCACTACTTATTCGCCTACGGAGCCGAAACGCCACTAACCTACGGGTTGTAAACACAGCCTCGGGTTTTCCCGTTTCTTACTTTATGAAAATCCGCCTATAACTGCACACGCCCGCGGATCATAGCACCGCCGGGAAGCAGGATGAAGACTTAACAACGAAACCCCCCGAAATCGAACTGAGTTGAACTCATACCAAACTATCAAGACGTCCATTAATAGCTGCGCCAAGTGCCGCTTCCGCTATTTTGCGCTACTAAAACCTTAGTTTTTGCGGGGATTTTAAGCCGTTAAATAAACGCTGGACTTACCAGATTTACAACAAACCGGTGTTCAAATCTCAGATACATAGAAAGAGGAACAGAGTTACTTTTACATTAACGAGATAGATGATGCATCGTGATACAATCACTCTCCCAATCTTGCATGATTTGTTCCCCAGATGAGTCGCTTCTCATTTCGGTTCCTCGTTTCTGCAACTCCTGCTGCGCGCAGTCATTTGCATGAAGCGTTTTTTATGGCAACACCACCACTGTAGCTAGTATTTAAAGATCAGCGCAATAACTATTACAAACTGCGACCCAGAGCTTTTCCTGTGACTTGGGGTTGGGCTGAAAAGCACCGACTTACCAACCGTGAAGACAGCTCTACATTGCAACCTAAAGTGGTGCCACATCTGGATACCTAATATCAATTAAAGCAATGGGACAAACTCAACTTTTGAATATAATTTCATTTTTATTTATAGACAGTCTGCACATTCACAAACAGGCAAAGTGATTTGCAAAAAGAAAACAAAACACCATAAACACATGTTCAAATGATTGAATCCAAGTTAAACACAATGAAATCCTTTTTTTCTACTTTTTGCCACAAAGTAACTACTCCAGAGCGTTCTAGTATACAACAGAAATGTTGAAAATTGTTACTACGACTTCATGAAAACTGGTCAAATTTGATTTAATGAAGAGTTTGTCTGAAGTGAGACAATAACTTCATTAGGTTCATATGATGTTCAGTTTTTGCCTTCTTGAAGGACTCCTTTGCAGTTCATGCTGTTATATCACCACCTTTGTTTAACACAAGAGAACATTTGCATCAAACAGAACCAGCGATGTAGAGACAAAAGTCTCTCAGCTGTCAGGTGGGATAGACTGATCCAGAAGTCCGTTTCTGTCATAGTAATTCAGTCCAGGGTGTAAAACACTGCTGTTGCCCTCGGTAAGTCCAGTGAAACCCTACAACTTCTTCCCTTTATGTAGTCTGTTGAAACGCCAAATGTTTTCCTTCCTCAGACGTTTCCAATACTCCCAAGAGTCCGACTCGAGCTCGTTCAGCTTTTTGGCTGCTCCCAGGTTTAACTGGAACAACCTGAGTGAAAGAAAAGAAAAAAAAGAAAGAAGTGAAATATAACAACTACAACAACAACAACTCACAAAGAAGTTCCCCGATTACTTAAGCAGTGAGTCGATATGTCTATGATACAATATCAACTAATATAAAAACCAAAAGCACTCATATTTTGGAAACGGCCAGCATTCATAATCACTGCAGGTAGAAAGGCTGTGGATGCCTTTGAGTTTAAAAATAGATGTAAAAGTTAATTCAATATAAAGAAAATTACCTACAAATGGCACAGATTTCACACAACTGCCAGCTTCTCCTAACAAGTTCTGGCCGATTGCAGACTTTTTGCTGTAAAACGAAACATCCACCAAGCTCAAATTTTTAAAAACACTGCACACATTTTATGTTTTGCCCTTGATCTCGCTAAGCTCTCCTTTTTCCCCCTCTTCTCTTTTCCTTTATTCTCTAGCTGGTCACAGTTAGATGGCTGCCTCTCCTCAAACCTGGCTCTACTGGTTTCGTCCTGTTTAAAGGGAGTTCTTCCTTCCTGCTCTCGCCAAGTGCTGCTCATACGGTATCGTCTGATTGTTGAGGTTTCCTCTGTAATAAAGACCTTGAAAGGCCTTTATCTTTTAGTTTAAAGCAGCTTGAGGTGACTTATGAGTAGAAATGCATTTTATATTATCTATATTAAAAATACAGGCTTCTTTTCTCTAGATTTCTTTAAACAGTCTTCAAGAATAGTTCTCCGGGCTTCTTGAAGGACATTCAAAGCTCTTCTTTGGATCTTGGCTGGCTTTTGTTGCATTCTCTGTCAAGATGATCCCACACTGTTTTAATAATGTTGAGTTATGGGCTCTAGGGAGGACAATCCATGACTGCATTTTTCAATCCAGATATGCTTTTATTGCATTGCATGCAATAAAAGGTCTCATCTGTTAGCTAGCTGCTAACCCATAGTTTACAAATGGCTGTAAACACTCACTGAACCTGGAACCACTTGTCGAGTGTCTTCATATACTTTCATGGACACAGTGCACAGCGTGTTGAAATATGCTATAGATGTTCAGCTGGTCCAGCTAGTTTAGCTAATAGCTCTTTGGGAATCACAATGTTGGTCCAAAAATACTATTTTATGCCTCTCAGCGTATTATCTTTGGCATTTTTTGTAGATTCAGCTAAAGACATGGGAACAAATGCAGCATATAATAGTGAATCCCTTGCCTAAGCTGCTTTTTGTCATGCTTGAATGGTTCATGAGTCTCTGTTAAGTGGCTTAACAAAAAAAAATGGGGGAGGGGGGACAGCCAATGTCCAAAGAAAAACTTAGAAAAAGTTCCCTGGAGAAAAAACGAAATACAATAAAGACATATAGTCATAGTCCCAACTCTGTGCTTCACTATTAAGAATAAATGTACTGTGGTATAACTGCTGAACAGATGTATTCTTATCACAGTCTGTGAGCTGCAAGAGGAACTCATATTTTACTTGATAAAGCAATGCATGTCTTTTATTGAGAGGTACTGGTGTAAGTAGTTCCCCATTCACTGCCATCATTTTCAGAGGATCGCACCGTGGCTCTGATTAGTGGCACGATGTCTCATTCTGTACCTCTCGATCACTGCTGCAGCTGTGTTTCTGCTTTTAATTTAATCACTGATCTTCCACTTTGTGTTTCGATATTTATAAAGATCTGGTGTTCACAGTCATTTCAGGAGCAGGTTTATACATTTGGACTAAATGGAAATCGCACCTGCAGACAGATTTGTTTCAGGAATCACAAGTTTCCTAACTTTTATATCAGTTTTGGAATTTTTTTGAAAACCAGTAAACTTCTGAAAAATGCCTATTAATTAATTTAAGCTAAGGAGGCACAACCAGCTTCTGGAGCCAGATGTGGACTTACTTTTCCCAGAACATCACACCATTTATTTGTTCAGTAAATGGGTGAAACTTCCACTGGATGTGTGTACAATGATGACACAACGAGGGAAAACATTAAATAAAACATTAACATAACGTGCACTCTCACCATTCAGGGTACTCCTCAGGAGGCTTCAGCTTGGGGTCTTCCCCTTGTTTGAAGATGTTGACCCCTACTGCATGAGATGTGAGTCTGACAGTGTCTTTACACACCTCTGGACCTTTCAGTTCCTCTTTCATCATGCCTTTACCCTTTCCCTTGGCCGCTAAAAGATGGAGGAAGAGATTTGTGACTCAAATTAGACTCATGTGGAATGAAAAAAAAATCCACACAACATTTTAAATTTAATGCGATCTAAATGACACATGCATCGACATCTCCCCTTTTTGTTTTTATATAATCGCACATAGTAAAGTAAACAAGCTTGGCACACAGATGTCCTCTTTACTCACCAACTTTCTTAGCATATCCACATGTCTGTCCTCTGTTTAATATGCTCACCCTGCACAGAAACGACGTGTTGTTTCCGGTGAGGCACCGCGCTACCGGTGCTATCCGTAATAAACTGTACCGTAACATTTTTACTTTATTTTAAAAACGAACTCCACCATGCTACAATTTGACATTCAGTTTTGCCTCAACTTCCGCTTTCTGCCTCGTAATTGCCTCGTTAGAAGTAGAGTACAGCACCCCCCGTGGCTGGGAAGAAACACCGCAGGACATTTTCATGCATACTTGGGTCGCTTCCTTTCACCTCCCGATAGGTGGCAGCACTGATCCTGATCCTGATCCGTCTCTGTCAGAGCAGAAAGCAGAAGAAGACGACAAACAGCTTCTCGAACATGTCTGAGTACGCTACAGTCCAGAAAAGTGCCCTGAAATTAAAGGGTGTGGGAGATATTTCTGCTGGGAAAAAGTAAGTCTTAGTAGTATCAGCGCTTAGAAGAAAATGTACGAAAAAGACATCTCTGTCAAGTCGATGAAATACTTCAAATTATGTGGTTGTGTTCGTACCAGGCTATGGTTAGCCCTTTTGCTAGTAGGAAAACAAACCTCTTTGTTCACTGAACGTGTGTGGATATGAGTAATATTACGTAATATTTGAAGAGGCCAACAAATATGAAAATAACATTTAAACGCATGCTTCGTGGCCTCAGAGCTGTTGATAGTAGAATTATGGACTGTAACAGAAGGGGTAGCTAGCTAGCTAGCTTGGCAAAAACAAAACGACCGACTAATATATACTTTCTTTTGCACGACACTGGATACACATCCCTTTTAAATGTTAAAATCTAAAATACACAAAACCAACTGACTAGTTAGTTGTTCAGAAAACAGGAGACACAAGGTTTTGAACGCTAAAGACAGATGTGTATTACGTAATACATGATTACTGCTGTAGTTGTGGGACTTTGCAGGCCTTAAGTGCTTACAGGATCCTTGTGTATTCAAATGAAACCTGTTTTTAGTGGTATTTGACTAACATACTCAAAAACCCCCCAACTTGAATGGTATGTGCAGTACTGTCCAAGTCTTGTGGCACCTCTCATTTCTTTGTGTTTTTATTTTTATTTTTTGCTGTAATTGTTTTTTTTTAGTTGTGTTGATAAAATAGTTGGCCAGGCGGTATGAATGCATTTCAAAGGTTTTTATCTCACCTTAAAAATAAGGCAAATAGAAAAGAAGAAGTTGGAGGCCTAAAAGAAAATTCATCTACAGTGGATGAATAGTATTTGAAAGTGTTGTCCTTAAGAACATCCCAAAAAGACCTGATACAGAACCTGAGAGATGGCCCTTCAGTGGATCCATCTACTATTTGCTGAAGCTTCATCAGAATTGTACTCGGTGAAAGGGTGGCTGTCAAGTAACCATTCTCGAAGAAGGGAAATGAGGGGGGAAAGGCTGAAGTATATCAAATTACTCAAGAAGTGGAACAAAATCAGTGGCACCAGGTCTTATGGAGTGAAGTGTGAAATTTTTGGTCCAAATTGTTGTTAACATGTGAAAGAATTCAGGAGAGAAGTTAAAAATGGTTTCATTTTTGATCCCAAACACACAGTTAAACATTATTAGTCACCATTGGTGTACTCGATTAAAAACATTGCTGCAGCTATTTCCAATTTTTCTGGCAAAACATTTTTTGAAAAAGAGGAGTGGCTCAAGACCTTTGCACAGTACTGTCCTGCATGTACATTTTCTTGCACAAAATTGGTAATAAATTATGAGGAATAATAATGGTGTTTCTCTTATTTTTAGGAAGAAAAAGAAGAACAAGGAGAGCAAGCATCGCATGGAGCAGGTCGTTACCAGCCAAAGCGATGAGGAGGTGAAAACCAAGAAAGTATATCTTGACAAAAGGACACCGGCACAGATTGCTTTTGACAAGATGCAAGAGAAACGGGTGAGTTCTTTTTCTCCAGCGTTCAAGGGATTGAATTGTGAGGGGAAACAAAGCTAACATAAGTATTAATAGATTGTAGAAGTTTCTGTTTAGAAGTGAATTATTTGTAAGGTTGGGTTCAAATTTGGCACTTTTCAGGACTGAAAAACAAACTTGAGCTGCTTGAAAACTGCAGCCAAATCTAGTATTCTCTGAAGTAAATTATCTAAACTTAGAATCTCTTTTGTTGTTTAGGGCAATATTTCCTAAAGCCATCTTTATTGTCAGTATCATGAATTATAGCAGGGTTTCAATAACAAATCTGCACCAGGTCTGCCAGTGGAAAAACATCAATTGCTAATGATGTTTCACTAAGGTATTGATAATATTACCTCTAAGAGAGAGCCAACAATCTTAGCACTGTACAATAATTCCAAACTAGTGTAGTTTTGAAATACACATTTGCCTAATAAGCAAATTCCCAGTTCATTTCTGAAAAGAGACCCAAATCCCTTTGGGAATGGCATCCAGTGTGAAAATCTGCCAAATCAACTTTGGTGCTACCTGCTGCGGTGACCACTTGTGAACAAAGAAGCATCCAAACCTTGACTTGTTATGTAATCTGAAATAAATTCTTACTGTGTGTGTGTGTGTGTGTCAGTCAATCTTACTCCCACTAAATCCAGTAGTCTGTGTTAAGTGTTTTGGGGGTTTTTTTCTCCCCTCTGGCAGAGATTTAAAGATTGTGAATGTGTAAAACGAAAGTTCTAATGTAAATTGTTTGGCATTACATTTCTCTCCATTTCTTTTTAACAGCAAATGGAGCGGATTTTGAACAAGGCATCAAAGACCCACAAACACAGAGTCGAGGTAAGAGCTTCCTTAACTCGGCCTTTCAGAGACATAGATTTAAGACAACATTTACATAAAACTTAATATCAAAATTGCATATTTCTTAATAGAAACAGTTTGTGACATTATGTTCTTGTTTATCAGGATTTTAACCGTCACCTGGACAACCTGACAGAGCATTATGACATCCCCAAAGTCAGCTGGACCAAATAAAACCGGCGCAAATGTTCACTCATATTTAATCACTTGTACAAAATGTTTCTGCACCACGTTTTTTGAAATGTATATTTGTTGTTTACAATTAAAATTCATTTGATTTCACCTTCATACTGTTGTAATCCCTGGTGTTTATACAGCAGATGTTTAACCAATCATGCTAATGTGCGTGCATGTAAGCAAGGAAAAAAATTGAAATAAGACTGAATTTATTTTAATAAATGCATTTCATTTAACGGACACATGGCATAAATGGCACACATCGTGTAAACCAAAACACACGAGGTACAATGTTATGTAGTGTTTTGAAGCAACCACAATGGCACTCCGAGCTGCGATGGTGTCGACTACAAGCTGAGGAGGAGTTAAAAGTATTCTGACTGGAAGAAGAAAGAAAAAAAAAAAGACTTTACATGTTTACATGTACAAAATTAAGTCATATTGATGACGAAGCTTTACTGCTGCTACTTAAAACATTCCCTGTTAAGACACAAAGATAAAAGGTGTGTAGAGCTGCATCAGCTGTTTCATCCATACCAAAGGACCATGACACAGTGCACTTTGAACTCTACCAGTATGCCAGATATTACGCAAGTTGCGTCATACAACAGTATGCCAGATTTTTTGTTGAGAGATGAAAAGTTCAGGATCCAAAAAAAATGCTTACTCAGTTCCACATCTGATTTAAATACTCTTTTCTTTTGTGTAAAAGAGTTTTGTTTTTTTTTCCTTTTCCTTGGGTTGTCAGTTTACTTTGGTCCCAGCATGTCACTTGGCTTCACCCACTGGTCGAACTGCTCTTCGGTCAGATAGCCCAGCTCCACGGCCACAGCCTTCAGGGTCGAGCCTTTCTTGTGAGCCGTTTTAGCGATGGTGGCCGCCTTGTCGTACCCGATGTGTGGGTTAAGCGCTGTGACCAGCATGAGGGACTCATTCATGAGCTTGTTGATCCTCTCCGTGTTGGCCTGGATGCCCACCACGCAGTTGTTGGTGAAGGAGACGGAGGCGTCGCCGAGCAGCTGTGCGGAGTTCAGCACATTCTTCACCATCATCGGCTTGAAGACGTTGAGTTCAAAGTGTCCGTTGCTGCCTCCGACGGTGACGGCCACGTGGTTCCCCATCACCTGGGCTGCCACCATGGTCATGGCCTCACACTGGGTTGGGTTCACCTTGCCCGGCATGATGCTGCTTCCTGGTTCATTCTCTGGTAGGATGAGCTCTCCAAGGCCTGAGCGAGGTCCTGACCCCAAGAAGCGGACGTCATTGGCGATCTTCATCATGCTGACGGCCACAGTGTTGAGAGCCCCGCTCAGCTCTACCAGGGCGTCGTGAGCTGCCAGGGCTTCAAATTTGTTGGGAGCGGTTACAAACGGCAGGCCTGTGAGAGAAGCAACGGTGGAGGCTACCTTCTCAGCAAACCCAATGCGGGTGTTAAGTCCCGTTCCTACAGCCGTGCCTCCAGCTGCCAGCTCATACACCCTGGGCATGGCTGCCTTCACCCTCTCAATGCTGTATTTCACCTGCTGGACGTAACCGCTGAACTCCTGGCCCAGCGAGAGCGGCACAGCGTCCTGAGTGTGTGTGCGCCCAATTTTGATGATGTCTTTGAACTCTTCAGCCTTTGAAGCAAGTGCGTCGTGCAGAGTCTGCAGGCCGGGCAGCAGGACCTGGTGGACCTCAGTGGCTACTGCAATGTGCATGGCTGTGGGGAAGGTGTCATTGGAGCTCTGACTCTTGTTGACATGGTCATTGGGGTGAACTGGATCCTTGGAGCCCAGTTTCCCTCCCAGGATCTCAATAGCCCTGTTGCTGATCACCTCATTGACATTCATGTTAGTCTGAGTTCCAGAGCCAGTCTGCCATACCACCAGAGGGAAATGATCATCGAGCTTACCGGCTGAAACCTCATCTGCAGCCTGGACGATTGCCTCAGCTATTTTTGGATCCAGGCCGTACTCCTTGTTCACCTGAGCAGCTGCTTTCTTCAGGACACCAAAGGCCTTGATCACTTGGATGGGCATTCTCTCACTTGGTCCCCCTATCTTGAAGTTCATGGTCGATCTGACAGTTTGGGCCCCGTAGTATTTGTCGGCCGGAACCTTGAGCTCCCCAAACGTGTCCCGTTCAATCCTGTAGTCCGAGCTGGCCATTCTGGACGTGCAGATGTGGAGTTTAGAGGTAGCGCTGAGCCTCTGCAGAGTCAGGAAGTTGCAGTTAAACTGCTGAACGCGTCCTAAAGACCGAAACATGGCTTCTCACTAGAGGTGATTTCGGGGGGAGGTCAACGTTGCTTTCCACATTGTAATATGTCATTGGGTGATCAGGAAACTGATCGGCGGTCAGCCAATCGCGAGGCAAGAAAGGCGGGATTTCCGCTGTGGCTGTCGTATCACGAGAAAACGAAGAGACAGCTTCATCCGGATTAATGAAGCTTTCCAAACATCCCACAACTCTATTTCCGGTGCGACAGGGAAGTCTGTTTGACTTAAAAGAATAAAAGTCGAGAATTTAAATAATTCAGTCATTTAAAATTGAGCGTTTAATCAAACCTGAAGACGACTTTTAAATACATTTTGTTGTGAAATAAGTGATATTGGGTATGTGTGAAGCTTGTTGGGATTGATGTGCTTATATTTTTACTTTTAAGAATGTCTGTCTTACTTCGCGTTTCTGTGTTTTACTATTTGAAAAGCATAAATTATAAAGACTCTTTATTGTCATTATACAAGCATAACGAAAATGCAGCCACACCACCCTTACATGGTGCACAAAATTTCAGTAACAGCCAAATATACTGACGTGTATACGCATACACATATCCACAGGTTTAAATAGTGATGCAGTGTTTAGTACTATAATCTCACAGCAGAAAGTTCCCAAGTTCAAATCATTTCACACATCCGGGGCTTTCCTGTGTTGAGTTTGCATGTTCTATCCTGGTACACTGGCTTTGCTCGACAGTCCAAAGAGGTGCGTCTAAACTGAACACTGAATGTGTGCGTAAATAGTTTTCTGTGTCTATCTGTCCATGATGTACCATGCCTTACTTCCTATGACAGCTGGGAGATTGGATAAGCAGAAGAAAATGGAGCGATACATACTTCCCCACATATGTATGTAAATGCATGTATGTATTCAAGGATATTGCACGTTTACAGACCATGAAATATGCAAATAACATAGTCATAAGTATATGTCTATAGTATGTAAACATGTGGAACTGAACTGTATAATTTTGCATATATGTATTTAGTTTGTATAAATTTAAGCTACACTCTTAAAAACAATATTTTCGTGATTTTTTTGTTGGTGGAAAACTAAAATTTGTTTAATCGCGGCCAAAAAATGTTTATATGAAGGAAAATATAATTTACTCTTTAATTGAGTCGTTTTTTAAAGTCTTTCTTTTGAAGGCTAACTTGGCACCCTGGAGCGGAAACAGTTAGTACGTAGCGTCTGGCTTCACGCAGCTTCTCGCGGTAACGTTAGTATACTGTTAGCTTGGTAGCTAACACCACCGTTTCCAGGTTTCGTGTCGACCTGAAAACATCAAACCGAGAGAGACACAGAAAGACTGCGTATCTTAAACCTTTTTAAACCCAGGCTGTGCAGAAGAGAAGAACAATGCCACACAACTTCCAGCCCGGAGACCTCGTCTTTGCTAAGATGAAGGGATACCCCCATTGGCCAGCCAGGGTAAGCAAGCAACGTTAACAGCAGCAGCAGTCTGAGAGGCGGAGGAGGGGGTGGGCTGCTCTGCACGGGACGCTGTAGAAGGTTCTCTGTAGATGTTCTCCACTACGTTTATGGATACAGACAAACAGAAAGCGTAGGCTTACTTCTGCAGGGATGACAGGCTGCAGGTGTGCACAGGCCCACTGTCAGCGTATGAGCGGCAAAATTTGCATGAGATGCTCGTGGCCTAACCTACACGGAGACGTTCACCACCCCAGCTAACGTTGTTTTTATGGAGATGACGTTTAAAAAAAATTGTGGATTTTTTTCCCCCTCCCCTTTTTAAAAACTTGCTGATATTGTAGAGCATATTTCCCTGCGCATTAAAATGGATAAAACGACTATCAGGTTGCGTTTGTTGTTGTTTTAACTGCTAATTGCACAAATGGCCAAGGGGCTGACCGTTGAAGTGGCACATTTACGGGGATTCTGATGAGCAGAAACAACTTTTCGAGCCACAGTTGTGTGTTCAGTCCTGTGTCTGCAGTGAATGTGTGACATGTCATCTGTTTGCTTTCTTCATTGAAAATCATGCTTTTAAAAATTCTGATTATTCTTTTTTTTAAACAGATTGAAGATGTGGCTGATGGAGCAGTGAAACCACCTCCTAATAAAATCCCCATTTTCTTCTTTGGGACACATGAAACGTAAGTACACAGAGACTAGAGTTAAGTGTATTTGCAGAACTGTTTAATCTTGGGTGGATGCAGGTGTTGTAAACTTGCACATTGGCTGAAATTCATCAGCCATCTTTACTTTTTCTGGTTAAATTTGGTAGTTCCAGTTTTGAATTTAGGCTCTGGCTCACCTGTTTTTAAAAAAAAAAATCCCCTTTGGTAGAGTGACGTTGGCACATATAACTACTTTGATGTGAAACTACTGTTAATTTGAGTCAGTCTTAGTGCGCAGTATGTTTCCACAAGATGTGTTGACATATTTGAACTGGTGAGACACACCATCTGTTTGACAAGATGGCACCTGCAGTATTTTAATCTGTCACTAGGTGGCACAGTGATCTGGAGTCGAACACCAGCCTTCCTAAACACAAGTATAAACATCCTGTTCATTACTGAAAGCCTGGGACATCAGATTGTTTCCCGTCAGTTTGCTTCACGTTTTCTTTATTTTCTCTGTTTTCAAAGAGCATTCCTCGCACCAAAGGACCTTTTTGCCTATGAAAAGTACAGAGAACGATATGGGAAACCCAACAAAAGGAAGGGATTCAATGAAGGCTTATGGGAGATCCAGAACAATCCACATGCCTCCTACAGCGCCCCGCCTGTAGTAAGTCTCCGTCATCTTCCCAAAATCCTGAAGCAGGCATAATTCAGCATGAAATGTAAAAGATACTGGAAGCGTATTTGTTTTTTCATAACCCTCATTTGGGTGATTTTTGTGAGCATAGATTTAGAATCTGCAGGATGTACTTGGTAGCGACTGGTTTGATTCAAATGAATCTACTTTTCCTTCTCATGAAAAATTCCTTGTTCAGACTTGGAGAGACTGTGGCCTGTGTGACCTTCACCAAAGCAGCTACTGTTCTTCACCAGTATCTTTGCTGCTTCTCCCCTTTTTGTCACCCTGTTGAGATATTTTTCATTATTGTATTTTATTGTGTTTTGTCTGCAGCCAGCTAGCTCATCTGACAGCGAGGCTGAAAATGCAGGAGGAGGAAGCGACGAGGAGGAAGATGAGGAGGACGCCCCGGTTCCTCGGAAAGCACACACAGGAAGTGAGGTTGATTCAGATTCTGGGAGTGAAGACAGAGGAAGGGGGGGCGGAGGAGGAAGGGGGGGCGGAGGAGGAGGAGGGGGCGGAGGAGGAGGAGGAATGAAGCGAAAGCCACAGGCTCCTAAGGTAATTATACGAGGATTATATTGTTAGTGGATGTGTGTCATTACAACTTGTCCAGTGATTTGATTTAAGATTCACTCCTGTTGTTTTTGATGTTGAGCTTGATTAAAATAAATGGTTTCCTTGGTCACAGTTTGGGCCACAAAGGAGGTTTTTCTGGCACCACACGTGACCAACTACCATCAGCAGCAGCCAAGTTACTGTAACAATTTGTCATTCATGAATAGTTACCGAGAATTTGAAGAGGTGAAAGAAGAGCACACATTTTCTGGTGGCTTTTTTTTTTTTTATAGCCGATGTTGTCGCAGCAGTGACGAAAGCTTAATGAGCCAGAAATTAAGGGATTTGTCTGCATGACTTGAATATTTGAGCAGTGAGATTATTTTTATATCTCAAGTGACCTATAACTGTTCAAATTTTCTGTTTTCTCACAAGTACTTTTTTTTTGTTTTGTTTTGTTTTGTTTTGTTTTGTTTCAGCGGCCTCCTCCTCCAAAAAAGGCACGAGGCTCATCGAGCGACCGAGATGAAGAAGAGAGTGGATCTCCTTCTGAATCAGAACCCACACCTTCGGAGTCTGACTCTGGGAAAAACAGTGATCAGGTAATAACATGTGCATAGGCGCGTGATTGTGGAGGAGTCTGATGCTCAAAGCCACTTTTGGTTGCCTCTCATTCGCAAATGGGTTGCTATATATATCTTTCTGTGTGGAGTTTGCATGTTCTCCCCGTGTTTGCGTGGGTTCCCTCCGGGTACTCCGGCTTCCTCCCACCATCCAAAGACATGCAGCTTGTGGGGGTAGGTTAATTGGATAATCCAAATTGCCACTAGGTATGAATGTGCGAGTGAATGTGAGTGCGGATGGTTGTCTGTCCCTGTGTGTTGGCCCTGCGACGGACTGGCGACCTGTCCAGGGTGTACCCCGCCTCTCGCCCTATGACAGCTGGGATAGGCTCCAGCGCCCCCCGCGACCCTTGAAAGGATAAGCGGAAGCGAATGGATGGATGAAATTAATTTCTTTGGTCATGGTGGCATAAAAACTGCACATACAGAACGACCAGTCAGAGTTTGGTGGGTTTTGCCTCAAAGTAAGGTTTTAAAGCTTTTTTTTTAGGTGCAAGGTGCAGTAAATTACAGCTTTATATCAATTAATTTCCCAATTTTCTTCCCATTTTCCAATATGGCTTTTGATTGGCCTTTTCAGGGCAGGGAGGAGACAAACCGCTGTTGTGTATTTCTTTCGTGTCTCTCTTATAACGTCTCAGCTGCAAATCATTTGATGTTTGTTTTTCTTCAACAGGATTTTACTCCAGAGAAGAAATCTGGTGGACGAGGTGTGAAGAAAGCAGGAGGCAGAGGGAAGAAAAAGGTGAACCAGAAGGCCCCGTCACAGAAAGAATTACCTGCCACAAAACTCGATGTCTTCTCTTTGCGTTTCCAGCTTTCGTTACTTTTTCTCTGTGACCTTGCAGAAGGCTTCGTCCGACTCTGATTCAGACTCTGGATCGGCATCGGAGAAGAAAGTAGCAGACAGCGACTCGGAGGACGAGAAGCCTCGACCGGCTCTGTCTGGTTCAGAATCCCAGTCTGGCTCAAAGTCTGAATCGGAATCAGATCCTCCCCCGCGGAAGGGCCCACAGGCTCGCAAGAAAGGTGCGAGTTTAGTTTTGCTCTTTTATTTACTACAGTTTCATCCACAATCGTAGCGATGCAGATAGATGTTTAGAAGGATGTTTAGAAGCAATTCTTTGCTCGTGAGTTAGTGCAGAGTTTTTCAAAGTCTGTGCTCGTGTCTTTCTGATTCACAGAGAAGCCGGCGCCAAAGCCTCGAGCACGGAAACCCAAACCTGCGCCGGCAAAGCGAGCGCCTTCATCGTCCTCCGACAGCGAAAGGTCAGGCTGCTCCCAGGATTCCTTCTTAACGATTTATGCACCACAGGTTAATACAGTAAGAGAAATTCTACTCCATACATTAGCTTGGCATAATTAAGGTTGCCTTGCCCTCCCACCTCTCGCAGTGATAGTGAACCCGACCGCATCAGTGAATGGAAGAAACGAGATGAAGAACGCAGAAGAGAGCTGGAGGAGCGGCGAAAAAAGGAGGAAGCCGAAGAGCTCCGCCGGCTACGTGAGCGAGAGAAAGAGGAGGAGGAGAAGAAGAAAAAAGACAAAGATAAGGCTAAAAAAGAGAGTGACAGTGACAGCAGCAGTAGCTCAGATGAAGGTATAGACGATCACCCGTTGAAGAAGTCCAAGAAACCGCCCCCACCACCTATCCCTGCGCCCTCAGACTCTGATTCTCCGCCACCTGCTGAGGTACGTCTGTTAACATAGAGTAATGTTTTTGCTTTTGTTAAAGAAATGGGATTATACGTGATACTTTCCCATCAAAAGGTAAAGAAGCCACCCAAGAAGCTAGACAACCAGAAGAAAGCAAAAATAAAGAAAGAAAAGGAGAGGAAAGAACGAAAAGAGAGAGAGCTGAAAGAGAAGAAAGCCAGACGATCAGAGGAGAGGTCCAGAGCGAGGTGAGTGCTCAATGGGGAACAGACTACTGCATGCACAGCTCATCAGGAGAAGGTGATCAAACATTAATGTACACGGATCACAGAGTTTCCTCTCTGTCTTAGGTCCAAGTCTGAAAAGCTGAAACGCAAACCAGAGAAGCTGCCGGAGAAGAAGGTGGAGAAGAAAAAGGGTCAGTGACTCTCGCTGTTGGCTGAAAACATGCAGTGTCATTTATATAAGAGAGAGAGACAAGTTCAGTTTTGTTTTCATTATCAAGAATGGATGAAGATATAATTTAGTACTTTGTGTGTTTATTTGCAGAGCCGTCACCTGGAGAAAGGCTACAGAAGCTTCATACAGATATAAAGTTTGCACTTAAAGTGGACAACCCAGTACGTAACGCTTAAGACGATGATTAATATGGTCACATAAATGTTTTGGGTTTCTTTTTATTCTGGCGTGAAAATTCGGTTTGTGTGGTTTTCAGGACATAGAGCGATGTCTACAAGCACTGGAAGAGCTCGAGGCCGTTCCTGTCACCAGCCAGACCCTACATAAGAACGCTGAAGTTATTGCCACACTAAAGAAGGTGAATTTGTTTGGTATTGCTCCACTGTTCTTTCTTGGTCCACAGCTCCTTTTGGTGTTTAAGCTGGAAAAAATGTGCTAAAATTTACTCAAGTAGTCAAAACGCAACACAAGGTTGGTTGAGCAGTAACTGTTTTGCCCTTGTGTTTTTATTCTTAAACACTTGTAGAGTAACTTTGCATAAGTCACCGTTCACAATAGTACTTATTTATTTGACACTGGGCTTTGATGCAGTCTGTCCAAAACAGGGCATTTTGGTTCCTCTGCCTTTAAGCCAGTTTTTAAATATTTGATTGGCTAACTTTAAGCAGTGTGAAGCTTTGGCTTGTAGGGATTACTTACACACACGCTGACATCAATTGTTTAAAGTTTGATCAATTGTTCATGTGTATCCATCTCTGTAAAAGTATGTACATGACAGGGAAATAATAAAAGGAAAGGCAGGAGTCTTTTTTGGGAGACTCATTGGCAACTTTGTTAGTTACAACTTGCTATGACAGTGGTGGATACTCTTCTGCTTTCTAAACCGCCTTACTTCTACATGGCATAGATACAACAAGGCAGGAACTCCAGCAACACTTAAAGGTAAAGAGGAACAACTTTATTAACTGACCAGCGTGTTTCGGCTTGTGGCTTTCATCAGGGTCATAATAACATAGAAACAAATTTGTGTTTAAATAAAGTACAGGAAACAGAAAAAAGGGAAAAATGTTTTCAAATGAACCAATCACACCTTCACGGGTAAACCAGCTGACGTATAACAGGTTGGTATTGGTTAATAGGTTAATTGGTTAAGTCACAGCTCAAGTGGAAATTGGTGAAGTTGTTGCTATGGATATGACAAGGTCGGGTTCATTTCACTGCAGGGCAACCTGCACGTGGCGAATAAAATTTGAACTTGAACTTGAACTTGAAGGTGCAGCACACGATGGCATCACACAGTTGCTGCACATCTGTAATGCAAATCCTCAGCAGATGTGCTCAAATGGATTGAAATGTGGTGACTTTTGATGACTGGGAACTCAGAAGATGGGTACAGCATGTTCAGCAGCCATATTGTGTGTTTTCTCTGTAAACCATAGAGATAGATGTGTAGGATCAGCAGTTTCTGAAACACTTAGGCAAATTCATTCAGTACCCAAAGTTACTATAGTTAACTAAAACTGTACTAAATATGGAGAAACTGTATATGGTGGAAAAACATTGTAGTTAAAAATAAAAACTGGATTTTTGGAAAGATTAAAACTGAAATTATTGAGAATTTGGAAAACAGAGAAAATATCCTTACGTTTAGTTTTTGTTAGACCATTAAAGCTTCATCAGGGTTTAATGGTCATGTTTATTGAGACTTTGGACATCTACGAGACTGAGAGTCAACTGCTTTCAAAAAGTTCACTATTTTTGTTGGAATACTTGTACTGATTTTCCTAAATAGATGTCCTCCATACAGTAACAATTAAAAAAA